>NW_026136710.1:3552948-4095448 GCF_905237075.1 Dicentrarchus labrax
CAGATCAGGGACTGTCAGAGTGTCACCCTCAGATTTATCCGGAGCCTCAACAGCCTTTTCAAGGTTTACTAGATAGATGGATGCCATAAAGTGATACATGCACACTATAAAATGAACAGAGGAGAAGTAAGCCATGCATAGCCAGGCTGTCAGAGTGACTGTTTATGCACCCAGGTGGGCACCTTTTTGGACACATTAAGTCTTGACTGCACAAGCAAAAACAGAACCGGCTTCACTTCAGTGAGGAGACACAAATGTTCCACAATATAGGTTTTGATCATCCTAAGTTGCATTATTTAATGCAAACAGAAATTTGAATTGATCTTTCATTCGGCCTTTAAGTGACAAAAAAATAAACAAATGAAGAGATTAAACAGCTACAAAATAATGAGCAAATGTCAAAAACAGATTAGAGCAATAACCTTACTCCCCCTATGCTTATTAATCCTAGCCTTACCTCATCTTTTTATTTGTACAGACTACACTGTTCAGAAAATAAATAAGAAGTACTTATATGTAGCACATACATAGTAATACACATGTATTCATTCATATATAAGGGAGATTACGATGTGGTTGCCCTGGATACAATTTGGGAGGAACTCGGGATGCATCCATAAAAACAGATCTATTTAAATATAATTATTAGCAGAGGCTCTATGCCTTTATTGATTAAAAATTTAACCAATCATTTGTGACCAATACATTTATATTTAGACTTATTTATCTTATTATAACTGTTTTTCAAGCTGCTTAAGAAGAACCAAAGACATAAAATCAAACTATCTGCGCCTTATTAAATTGCATAGAGTCTATTCTTTTTGCATTGTATCCCGTTGAATCATATCACATTGGTCGTTGCTTCAATGTATTGCATCATTGGAAATCCATCCAGATGCATATCGCATCAGCCTCAGTGATGGAGCTGAACATCCCTAGTATATATACACATGTGCATACATACATACACACACACACACACACACACACACACACACACACACACACACACACATACGCATATATACACACACACACACTGATTCACATATAGGAACTGGTTTGTTGTATCAAAACATATCAACAGGATTAAAAGTGATTGGTCATCAAACAATGGTCTTATATTTATTTATTTATTTATTTATTAGATCATTTTTTAAGTATCTTTTCCATTCATGAATTTTACCACAAATTTGACTTCATCTGCTAGACTGTTGAAATATGCCCTTTACATCAGGATACACAATTAAACAGTATTGTAGACTCCTTGTAAATGAGCACAACATGGTAACAATGTGTTGAAGAGATAAACGTCCAGTCATCAAAGTAAAGAAGTAAAAAGGTTAATGTTATGTGTGTATATGATGTCAATGGTAAACTCTATTCAAGTATTAAGCTTTAACGCCACTTTCTTTTCATCTTTCACCACTTTCCTTCATTTTTAGAGTCAAGCTTGTACAACCTGGCAACCTGAAACCAGGGAATGTGTCAGTTTTTGACTGAAAAAAGACAAAAGAAAAAGCAGCGTTTAAGAGGAGCACTGCCAAGCCTGCCACTGACACACAGCCACAGCTCCATCAAGTGGATTCAGACTGCCACTGCACTGCCACTGAGCAGGGCTGACCTCACACATTGTCTGTATAGAGTACAGCAACAAGGATTGTTGAACAGACAATAATGAGAGCCAAGATCTGTATTTAACATCAATGAAAGGATCCAAGTTGGAATTCAAGTAAATCTGAAGTGCCTTTTTTAAAAAAATCCAGCATAGCCAACTAATTTATTAAGAACTCATCTATGTTTGTATCAAGGACAGGGGATAAAAAAAATAAATAAATAAAAAAATACACACAAAAAAACAAGCTCATGAGAGCCCTGATGCCAGAACATTACATGAATGGCTCATTTGAAAGAATGTCTCAAAGAAAAGAATTTGAAATTTGAAGCCTGGGGTCTTTTCTTTGTTGTTAAATAGGTTACATGCAGTATTTTGTCTCTATCAGAGAGCACAAACTTCTTTTCAATATTCAATTTTAAGACATAATCTAAGTAGAAAAATACAACCGGGGTGGCTCTGAATTCTCTTGAAGTAATTTCATCTCTTGTAACATTACTTTAAAATACATAGCAGTTTGTAGGCAGATAATGGAGGGATATTTCTGAGTGGGATTTTCTTTATAGGACTATAATTAGCTACGACACCACTATTAGGTACGATAATCTTTACTGAAGGACAATGGGCTACATCGAATGACATGTCAGGGTGTACAAATATCAGTTCACACAATCAGATAAAAATAATTAATTGATATTAGGTATTAGGTTAGGCTTTTAAAGGAGTAGCTCAACATTTTGAGACGATTAATACCTCTTTCCTATTGATACCACAGCTAAATATGAAGCTACAGCCGCTATAGATTAGCTCAGCATAAAGACCCCACTTCAGTGAAAGTACATTATCAGCAAAATGTAATTAAAGGGACAGTTCCCCCCAAATTCAAAAATACATATTTTTCCTCCTTTCTGTAGCGCTATTTATTCATCTTCATATTCAGATTGTTTTGCCGTGAGTTGCCTAGTTTTGGAGATATCGGCCGTAAAAATTTGCCTTCTCTCGAATATAATGGAACCAGATGGCTTGGTATCAGGAGGCAACACGCCTTGTAGTGAGCTGTTTCAGACAGGACAGAAACAAAATAAAACTTACCAAAACTGTCTTTGTGTCTTTTTGCAGTTTTTCCAACAATCACCAGTGATAGTTTGGCTGAAATACACCTTTATTTCACCTAGTTGTCTGTGAATATTCATGAAATGAGCAACAAAAGCAGTAACGTAGCTAATCATTGGGGACAAATACATCCACTAAAAGTGCTTGTTTTTGTCACTGCAAGGCTTAAATTAGTAGCGTCTGACAACATTATGGAAAGGATCCCTACAGAAATAGGCCTTTTGTTTAATTGTACCTAGCATATCATTGCAATATTGTAACTATTCAAAGTGGACAGAAACAAAAATGTAACTCACCAAAACTGTATTTGTTAGTCCTTCCACTCTTCCAACATTCAGCAACTCTGGTTTGGCCAAAATAAATCCTTAATTCACCGACATAGATGAGAAAAACTGCAGTTTGAGACGCTCATCTCAGATGTATGGATGGACTCACATGTGCATGGCCAGACTGGGATAGCAACACAGGAAAAGTGTCATTCTGCATCAGTTGTTTGCTTCTATACCGGTATTAATGTTTTAAATCTCATATAGCATTTTTGAATATGTTGAATTTTATAATCTTATCAAATGTCGTAACGTAAAGTACAGCGAAGAGTACAATATTTACCTTGAGTAATTGAGTATAAATACTCCTTAGGTATGTTTTCATTAGTGTATAATCACCTGAAAATGAGAATTGTTGTGTTTTTGTAACCTTAGAATGAGCTGTTTTTATCTACAGAAGGAGCGGGTCCTCTTCTATAGAGTCCACTATTTCTACAGTAGCCCAGAACGGACAAACCAAACACTTTTCACGTTTCTCATACACGTTTGGCGAGTGGTATTTAGTCTCTTGCAATCTGCAACGTCGCTACTAGATGCCACTAAATCCTTTACACTGGTACTTTAAGTAAAGTACTTGAGTAAATGTACTTAGTTATTTTCCACCACTGTAAAAGGAAGTGCTTGTGCACAGTATGAGGTGTTAGTTCCCATTTACCCCTGCACTGCAGTTTTTTCTCACTTCCTCCAGTTGAGAAACCTCACCTGCAGTCACCATGACGTATCTTTCCACAGTGTACAGAATATACACTCCTGACAGGTTGCTACACTCAAATAACGACAAACCCTTTTAATAGCACAACATTAACCTCATGACTTCCTGAAGACAGACAAAACAACCGTTTAAATGCTTCTCTGCAAGAAATAGTGACACGTCACTCACTTTGTCATGAGCCGCTGTACCTCACACACCACAGAAGCACCGAAGACAACATTGTTCAACACCTGTGCCTTTTCATTGTGTTACTCAGCTGCAGAGATGTTATGTTATGTGACTCTGAGGTGGCAGCCTTGACTGTGCAAATGCAGCTGGAGATTGCATGAAAAAATATTTTCCACTGTATTTTGGCCCACGTTGGTTCATCTCTACAAAGGATTTTAAAGACTTTGGCACCTTTGATGTGGTCTTTCTTTTCTGTCAACAGCAGACGTGAACGGTCAGGTTCAAAACCTCAACAAGTTCTGCAAAATATTTGACAAAGTCTAAGCTAAGGTCAAATCTGCTTTCCCACCACTGTGCTTCCTATAATAGTTCTTAGTTAGTTAGTTCTATAGCCCCAAAAACATGTTTTCTCAATCCGATTCTTATTATGAGTGATGGGACCTTTCTTCTTGTTAGTTCATACTTGTTTATATATCTCTCTGTGTCTTTCTCTCTCTTTATATGTGTGTGTGTGTGTGTGTGTGTGTGTGTGTGTGTGTATTACTGCAAATTTGTGCTCAACAAAAGATTATCTTATCTTATAATCACAAAGTTTTCTGGCAAACAGTTTTGGTTTGTTCATAATAGAGTTTAGGGTCAAGCTTTAAAGGTTCATATGGAAATGTGTCACTGGCGTCCTAAAAGCTCCTTCTCAGGAATGGACATTGTTCTAACATTTGCATGAATAAAACCAAAGCAGCCGAACCAAAACAACAAAATCTCTGGAGACACAATGAATGGACATTGTACAGTAGTTGTATGTGCTGTCTGTGTGATCTTCACAGTGAACATAAGGATTACTCTTGTGCTTCAATTAGAGTAATGCAGCTCAGATGGAAACTTGACACTTGAAACACGTGGTTAGTGAGAGGCCACTGAGAGCTATTTGAAGCTTTTGGCATGACTCGCTTTCTCACCGTGTTCAATCATCTGTGCCAACCACGGCAGCTTAATTTTTTAAAATCTTTTAAGTTTATTTCAGAGTCTGTTTGACTCACAAACAGCTTGCCAGGCATCATACCTGCTAACAGACATGTAACACATGTTTAAAATATTTTAAATGTATTGAAACTTGTGCCTCATCACTTGCCAACAGTAGAGAAAGAATGAGAGAAGAAAGTCCACTAACTACCGTAGGCATTGGATGTAGAGATGTGATTGCTTTATGAAAACAACCGGTGTGGAAGTGAAGATGAAAAGAGAGAGATGAAAGCAGGAAATGCAGGTGCTAACGCCCTCATTTGTGTGTCTTGATATGAAACAAAAGGGAAGGTGAAAAGTGCACTTACTATACTGTAGTGAATGTTATAAACAGACCCAGAGTTCAACACCTAAAACATTCTGCAGATCCAGAAGAGGTTACACAAGATCAGTGTTGGGCTAGTTACTCGAAAATGTAATTCATTACTCATTGCTCTTTTCAAAAATAATATTATTACTTTATTTATTACTCTCTGCCAACAGTAAGTAGTTACACTGCCGGTTATATCGTGTCCTTTCTCGCCAAAATTCCTACTTACGACAATTAAAATCCAGTTTTGTTTGTTAAAATCAAAGCAATGGAATATATTACAAATTATAGATTTAAAAAATTATTTGTTTTCATTTTTGGATTTGAAATCAGTAGGGGATAACTACAAAAGTAAGGTTGTAAGTCATTTTGTGGGGGGTTAGGGGCTATAGTAATATTATTACCAGTAATGAATTACTGCCTAAGATCCACTATAAGGACAAGAATATGCTAAGAAACCTAAATGAGCAATATGTAAGTTATACAACCTTTTCCTAAAAATAGAGAAAAAACATTTTCCAGAAAAGTCTGTTGCAGGATTAAAGACAAGAAGGTAGAAGAAAAAAGAAGAAGACTTAAGTTCACATGCAGACTACACGGCAACTCTAAATTAATCAACTAAGTAGTTACGTGAGAAATGTCGAGCTAAATGTCTACTCAGCAAGTGTCAAGTGCTTTTAAAGCAGCCATGTCAAAAAGTCACACTTAGAGCCCCTTACCAAAAACCCATGTACAAATATTTGTCAGAAAGTTCTTATTATTTCAAACGAAACTACATCATTTAAAGATTAGTTATCAGAAGTTAGTAAGGATTCCACTGAAAGCTAAAATTTGTATCACCTGTATAAATCCTCTACCGTTTTCTTTCCCTTGCCCTAAAAAGCCTGCGACTCCTCACTGTGTGGAAATAGAAACACTTGCACCAATGCTTTTCTTCCTACACAACATTCAAATCTTGTATTTGGTTGCGTATTAGATTTTTTTCCCGTCTTGAACGGTGGAAATTTTGTTATTATGTGACTCAGAAATTCCTTCTTGTACACAGAAGTCTGTCAGACATGTTGCTCAGGTTCTGTTGTAAAGTAGCGAGAGGAGAGTCTGCAGAGTTTGTCCAAATCTTCCCCAGCAACGATGATGCTTTCCCCTACAAAGCCTGAATCCATTCAGCTGAGCCGCGTTTTACTTTGGAAAGTCAGTCAGTTAGTCAGACCCGCTGCACTCTCATCTGTTTTTCTGTCACTCCTGACAGTAGTCTTAACAGTTTTGAAACATCTCTCACCTTGAGCTGCCTCTAACCGCCTGTAGATGAACTGTGAACATGCTGCCTTTCTTTCAGTATCAGACAGACTGCTGTGGATTTCTCAGTGATAATTAAGAGGCATGTTATCTTTTCAATTTAACATGTGTTCATACCGCTTTTATCATATGTGTAAATACTATTAGCTAATGATCTTGAATACCCCAATACCCCCAGTACAACATCTTGAGGTATTATTTATTTAGAGTTTAGAGGCCTGGTGGCACCAGAAAGTGACACTTTAATCTGTGCTATGTGGTGGCATACGTTTGGTGATGTTCTGATTTGTCACAGTGTTAGTTGCCAAATTTCTGTGGCTGCAGAGCTAACCACCAGCCAGGCTACAACAACAGCTCGCTGAGCTTCTTTCTATTTTCTCTGCACTGGGTTGTTTACTCTGACATTTTGTCCTATTGTTCTTGTTTGCTACCCACTCGAAAAATACCAGTGGTGGAAAGCAACAAGTACATTTATTCAAGCACTGTACCTAAGTGCAAATTTGAAGTACTAGTACTGAGTATTTTCATTTTATGCAACTTTATACCGGCTTTATTACTTTACAGTTACAATTTTCCATACCCCTACTGTCCAGTGAAAACCATGTATCTCCAAACGTGTTGATTTTTTACTTTTCTAAAAAAAGAAAAGTGAAAAACTGAAGGATTAAGTTCCTATACGGGTTGAGAAAATTCTCCTACTTCTTAAACTAAATCAACTATTTTGGTTTAGCAGGAAAATGCATCGTCACTGAGTTCATGAAAAGCTGACTTAAAGATACATGGTTCTCACATATGATGGTTTTATAGACTATGATGCATTGCTGTAGATTAAACTACCCAACAATATATAAAGTAGTTAAAATGACAGCAGTAAAATAGCCACCCTTCAGTCCCCAGCTCACCGTGGAGCAAAACCAAAGACAAACACCTGTAGCTGCTATTACTGGAATGCACAGGTGTCGTGTTCTCGTGTTATATAGCTCACTCACACTAACACTAACTGGAAAAGCCTGCTACATGTTCTGTAACTTATTTACAGAGGTGACGAGGAACCTCTGAACTTAATGACATTCGGAATGTGATAGAGAGGTGCTAACAGACACCCTTGTGTGTAAGCTAATGCTTACAGGTTGGATTTCCTCCTAATTTATGTTAACAGGGGGACACAAACTGGCACTGTGTAACATCTTCCTACTGTATACTGCATTCTTCAATCTGCACTTCAACACATAGGAGCCACTCAGTCAGTCCTCAACCTATCAATCACGTCTTCTTCTTGTAGCAACTCTCAATATCTAAATATATCTTAGGCATGACATAGTTTTACAGCGTGCAGATAATTAAGGAAGTTAGATGTTAAAGGGAAGAGCCTTATCTTTCAACACATTTCTGTTTACTGGCACTTTGTAGCCAGTACTGGCTTTATTGTCCTTGAAGATAGCTTCACAATACAAAGACAGAAGTAGAACTGCACTTTATGACGAGACAATGTCCTTCCCTCCTCTATTGACTATGTTTAAATACTATTTGAATGATATTCCTCTTTTGCTGATAATCTGTAAAGCCAAATCAATATTTAATTGTGTGCTTATCAGTCCCATTTTTCCTGTGTTGTAATGGCATTGTAATTTAACATAGAGGACTTCTCAATTGTTGACTTAAGCAAAAGAGTTCACATAATGCTCATTACCACCGTACACTGAAGTCCCAGAAGGCTGTTTACTCATACATCCTAAGCTGCAAATGATAGATATTGTGCAGTAACACCCTCTGCATACAAAAGCACTCGCTCATGCAAAAATAAAGTAAGTAAAAATAAGTGGTCTGCTTGTCTGTCAACCTACAGAGAGGTTCAAGAGGTCAAAGCAACAGATGAGAAGATAGCAGATGAGTGGATGATGAAATGCATTGTTTCATGCTGCAGTTATGTTATGCAAATGATCAAGATTAGTGTACAGTACAGCAAGTACAGGTAACAGATCATAAGTCTTCATAAAGGAAGCTTTTTTGCATGTTCCGCATTGCTGGCAGCCACCTGGCAGAATCAGAGACAAGTACTTCTCAAAGATGTATTTAGAGGCTGTTGTCCACTATATATTCTATATGTTCAGTCAGTGGACGTCAAGCATGTACTGTAACTTAACATCCATGCAATGCAAGCAACTTGTGACTTCCCCTGTACAAACAAGTTTCCATGTTGTGCAATCATTTTATAACCTTTCCCATTGTCAAGAAGTGCTGGGAACTTCACACTTTGACTTGTTTTGTGATCTGATAGTGATATTTAAAGTTCCCCTTTACTCAGAACTTCAAACTTTCCAACTGGAAAGCTTTTTAGAGCTCACCTTAAATCTGGGCCAATCATGGTCCAGTATGCAACATACACAGGTGGGATATGAACTTGAAATATCCAGTGCACATATACTGTACACTAAGAATGGGCTTTTTAGTGAATTTCTTTGTGAAAAACCATATCAGACACAAGTTTTTATTCAGAACAGAGTATTTTTATATGTCTTAAAACATGTCAGGAAGGGATGGTTCAGGGTTTTTGAAGTGTGATTGTATGAGGTACTTTATTCTACAATAGATGGCGGTCTGCGTTTCTATCTGGTGGTCTTTAGTCTGGTGGCTTTGCAGAGAGCATAGATGAATCTAGTTGAGTTTCCTGTATGAAAGGGCTCTGCGCAGGCAAGGTAAAGTGGTGAAAATATACTAAACATAGCATACACTTAAACTGATATTGATTTTTTTCAGGTGGCTAAAGTGTTGGGGATGCTACTTTGAAAGCTTAGCTTTGGAAGCAGACTGGAAGAAGTTGAACTAAAGCAAAGCTACCCTAGGGAGAAGTCTGAAGTTTGGTTAACTGTAGATACTTAGAAAAAGTACTTCAAACTACTTTGTAAGAAATATGGTAATGTGATACTAAATAATACAAAATAGTGCATTACTTTCCATGGGAAAGTAAAAGGAATGTCAGTTAGAGAAGCAATGGTAAAGTAAAATAAATAAAATATTCCATCACTGTGTAAGAATTACCAGCAAGCTACTGCAAAACATAAATAAACTACTGCTTTAATTCCATGTAGTTCACTCATCCCCAACAGTTCTCACTGCAAGGCCATTGCTTCTGCACCGGCTTTATTTCATTGTATTGTTGGATTTTATTTTTTATATTTTACTATATTTTCTCACTCATCGCACTACATTCCCCAGTGCTGAACTTGAATTTCCCCCTTTCAATAAAGAAACAGCTAATTTAGTACTATTGTTACTTTAACACTATTACAGGAAACACTGAGTGACGTTAAACCGGAGCAGTTTCTCTAAAATAGCTCACCAATCTTTGTCCCCAACAGTTTTTTTAGTACAGCTTGTAAGCTAAATGTAATGAATAAATACCACAATATATCTTTATGGTGTGTATGCATTGTTTCTTTTGAATTGTCACCATCCACCAGCTACAGTTGTCTCCCATTTCCTAAACCCATTCATTCATCACTGCCTGTTTCTGTGTTTTTTTCTGTTTCTTGATGTACTACATCATACCAAAGCAAACAATACATTCTTCAGTTTACATTACATTTGGCGCACACACACATACATCATATCATTATTTATAGTAACATTTTAGTTTAGATACTCCTAAAACTGTACACTAACTAAACAAATACATCAGAAGAACTGGATATAAAATGTGTTTTTTTCTTCTGATGAATAGTGTCCACAGTTAGCTGTCTGGATCGTCCTGAGTAACACTGTTTATGGAAAGACACATTGCTGATGAATTTTTTTAGAGACATTTGTAATTGCTGTGAGCGCCACATATAAAATTACACTCACCGAATTTCTCAACATCTGCTCAAATCAACCAAAATGTGCGTAGCTATGCCTACACGCACCACTGGAGGTAAGTGAGGATGTGTTGACAACTGACCCTTTAAGGTGACAGGTATTTATGATAGAAAATGCTGGAAGCCTCTGAAACTGGCTGAAGGGAGACTGAATGTCAGTAGAAAATAAATTATTTATATAATGTGTTAATAAACACAGTTTTGCTACTAAATATTAGCCTGCATAGCTGGTATGATTCAACCATTCAACCATTAAATTAATCAGCAACTATTTTGATAATTGATCAATTGATATCTGAAGAAAAAATTTCCAAATTCTCTCAAACTATCGAGAACATTTTGGATCATTGGTTGCCTGCTACTAGTGATTATTTTCATTATCAATCAATTGTTTGCTTTATAAAACTGCAGAAAACTACGTTAGCAAGCGAACTAATGTTAAGCCAAATAAACTGAGAAAGTTGGGAAAGACTCTTTGTCAATAAAACGTGATGAATAAAAAAAACAACACGTAAAAATGCCTCTCTTAACTCACATTACATAAGGAACCTTTAAACCATTATTAAGATTGTTGCAGATTCATTTTCTGCTGATCGACGGTACAGTATACTGCAGCCCTGGGTTAACCCTTACGACATGTATTAGATGCCACTGACTGGAATAATCTTTGTTTTTCCTCCAGCTTCTCCTCAAGGCACTGAATGAGAATGGGGTCCACTTTGGGGTCAAACTTATTGGCGAACCAGTGCCCATAGTTGAGTAACCAATGCAGTTCGGCTGCCCCAAAAATACAAACGCTGCGAACGTGTTCCCCTGAGCATGGTGGGTATAGGTTCTCCTCCAGGTATTGCCACTTCACCAGCCTGGTCTTACTCATCAGGTCAGTGATATCAGGCTGGGATCTGTGCACCCCACCGGGTACACCTTCCAGTCTCACAAGTGTAGCCCAGAAGTGTTCATCTGGGGAGTAAGTGTCCTCTGACCAGGCCAGAAAATCTTTCACCACCACCGAGGAGTCTATGTGCACCACGAAGTCCCGTGACAAGACAAAGTAGGCGTTCCCGATGAACATCTCGATACCGTGTGGTGGCGGTGGCTTCACCTGCTCCGTTTTCACTGGGAGTTTCTGATATTCAAAGCTGGCATCTCTCAGCTCGTAGTGAAAGGTGAACCTCTGCTTCTTGGAATCAGTGGGGCGGCTTGTCTCCAGCATATTAGCTCCCTTTAACTTCTTCAGTTCTGACACAAGCTCGATGTTAGACTTGAGGGGGAAATCCTGACCACAGAGGTTGATGACGTACTTCCACTTGACTTCTGACCCCAACAGGTCGGACAGACAGTTGAGATCAGCTTTCAATCGACTGACGCTCGCATAAAAGACATTCTCTCGCTTGGAGGCAATGAAGACATTGGGCAAACAGCGGGCTAAACCCTCCATGGCTGCGATGAACTGAGCTGAAGACTTTTGATCATAGTGGAGACAATAGATATTGCTGGGCGAGTACAGCGCTTTGATGAGTCTCTCTACCATCCATGCAGATTTATGCACAACCAGAGAGTAAGCAAGAGGAAAGTCTTTCTCCTCCTCTGAGACACACACGTCATCGTAACCCCTGGACTTGATGAACAGCGGGCAGTTTGAGGTGAGGTTAACCAGGCTTTCACCCTTGTCCTCCACCACCTGATTCTTTCTGATGATCAGCGATTTACCCACCTCCACTGGGTCCATGTCATATATAGCCAAACAGTTAATATTGTATTTGTTGAATGTCTGGATGTCATCTTGAACTGCCGGGGAAGGTTCTGTTTCGTTGATGTACTTCACTCTGATTAATAGCAAGGCACACAGAGTCAGCAGTGACAGGAGTGAAGGAAAGAACTTTCTTCTCAGTCTCAGCAATGAACATCCTTTATTCATTCTGTGGGGAAGGGGGGGGACATGGGCAATAAACAGAAACCAAAACTTTGTTTTATTAAGCGGTTTGACATGAGACCTGGAAACCACGTGTGGATTAGATTGCAGCCTGCAACACACAGCGTAATTCTTCCCCGTTTAATTCCAATTTAATTAAATATGAATAATCAATTGTACTAACGGTGTACCAGTACAGTACGTGCCGATACGTACATGTAGGTGCAAGGGAACAAGATGTGAAGTTATGGAGTAACCACAAAAAAGAAAGTCATTTTAATTACTTTCAATATGATATATTTCCAATATGAGTGTGACCCTAACTGAGAGCTGCACACGTGGAGATGTTGTCAAGGGTCGCTATAGAGACGTTTTCTATAACTATCGTCTGTTTTGGCAACAGGTCTGGTCGGTGGTTTGAAGTTGGTTTACAGTTGAAACATCCTGAGTTTGAGAGTAATAAAGTGTCTCACAGCGTATCATTTCTGAATCAGTGACATCTTTTACAGTAACTTATATATCTTTTCAAAAAGGCCTTTTATTTATTCTAGCACACTTTTATTTCTACCATGTCTTATCTATTTTATTATTATTATAGTTTTTTAGCCTTTATTAGTGTTAGGTATTTTATTGTATTTTTGAATTGCCTCAGTGCAGTTAATCTGCAATAGATATTTTATCGTATTGTTAGTATTTATCTTTATTGTTGTTTTTTATTCCACCTCCAGGGGTGGATCTAGAGAGATATTCGTGGCCAAAGGGTGGTGTCACATTACATCTTTGTGGCACATTAGTAGAGCATTGTATAGACATGTCTAAAGCTGGCCTTAGAAATCAATACATTGTTATATTTTTGAGCCTTTTTTAACAAGTTATTTTTAAAAAGAATCTATATGAATGTGTTAAATTTGGCATTTGACACCAAATTAGGGTAGCCAGACCACTTTTTACCCTCATTTTAACCCCTCTGGATCTGCCCTTGTCCACCTCATTAATGTATGATTTTAATTGTCTGATTTTATTTGACTTTTTTGCCTCCTGAAACGTTTTAAACCCTGCTTCAACCATGTAAAGCACTTTGTAACATTGTTTTTAAGGAATCGAGGACATGTATGTATCATTATACAACACAAGGTTGTATAACGAAATGAAAGACTGCAGTTCCTTCATGCTGCACACATATTCATAAATAAAGTTTATTGTTCTTTTATACTGTGTTCGTGCCCTGTTAGACTATCAGAGGACATAAAATCAATCATCTTTTACAGCTTCTTTTGACTGATGGATAAACTGGTTTTCAGGTTAGTTAATTATTAATTATTATTATTACTATAGTTATTTAATGTAGAAACCTCATTAGAGGAAAGCTTTACTCCATGAACTCTGAACACTGTAACAACAGTGCGAATCTACCTCAGGCTGGTTTTCCCCTCTAACTACAACGTTATACAGGTTATGTAGTTCGTCTGTCCTCATTTTGTTATCATTTGTACCCCTCCTGTGTAGTGTTACTATATGGGCATTTTGAAATAAATCACAGCAGGTTTAGAAAAAGCTACAGAACTCATTAACCCACCTCCCTCCACCTCTGGGTGACCTTTGTAGCTCAGCAGTTCTTATTTTGCACCCCGAGTTAAAAAAAAGCCAACAGTATAAATTCTAAATAAAGTCCCCAGAATGATACCTTATTCCTTAACTTCACATCTTGTTTACACCAGTGTAAGAGAAGATCTGCGCTGTACATTGCGGATTGCAATCTAAAGCGTTACCGATTAATACACACTGAATAATAGCCCAATTATTCACACTCACCTTGCTCCATACGCGGGTACCGGTCCGCCAAACGCCTGGCAAACCGCTTCACCAAGTCACACCCTTAAAGTTATTAAAACGTCGATATATTCAGATTTCATACACCTTTCTGTTCGTTATAATGAATCTTTTTCATAAGGAAAAAAAAAGCAACTCACCGACATCAGGAGAAATGTGCCATTTCAATTTTTACGCACGACTGGTGCGAAATCTGTTGACAAACTCCACTTGAAGCATTAATCGCAGTCCGAGATTTAATTTGCCACATGGTTATCCAAAGCATATAGAGGGTCAAGAAGTACAACACGCTCTGAGCTGCATCCTGTAACTGGCACATGCATGTGTGCGTATCGGTGAGGAGAGAACAGCGCGTCGCCCGTAGATGTAACCCGGAAAGGGAGGGAGGGGCTCAAGGAAGAGACTAACTGCCACTAATTGCAGTTCAGTACAAAAATGTTGTTTGGCATTTCATATGTCACCACCGGTGTTTACCCACAGTCACATGTAGCACATTGTAAAAGAGAATAAGAAAAGCGCAAGGAAAGGGCTGGAGCTGTGCGCAAATTACAGATAACCCTAAACAGCTAATTAAAGGGGATGAATGGAAACCCCGTGGCTGCAGTCATCTGAACTCACTAAAAGAAGACTGAGGGAAGGTTCAAGGAGACTGTACCACTCGGACAGACTGACTATTTTCTAGAAGCATTCCTTTTTTCTTTTAAGTGAGTCAGGTGAGCTCAAGGTCTGTGAGGGGGAAGACTTCAGAGGAGAACCAGTTGGTGAAAACCTGTTGTGTCTGTAACCAGATCTTATCCAGCTAGGTGTAATGAAGGGGAAATATCAACTCCCATTACTGTTAACAAAAAATGTATGAGTGTTTCATGTTGACGAGTACGGAAGCGTATTGCATTCACCTGGGGAAAAAAAAAGAAACTCTGTTTTTTCTGAGTAATTTATTTTTTGGTTTGTTTCTTTTAATATTTTTTCCTGTTTTTCAGAGTAATTTTTTTCCCCTGAATTATCGAGATACTTCGAACTCCCGCGAGAACCTCCAACCTGTAAGTGACTCCCATTGACCTTTGGTGACTCCTGCCCGCACATAATGCCCCATCTTCAACTATCTACCGTACCGGGTCAATTTTGCTATGTATATATTGCTATGTCTAGCAGATCTGAATGGGCTTTCCTTCTGAACAACCGCAAAGTCCTCAGGTTCCTGCGTAGAGTCGACAAACTAATGATAATACCATCTATATGACTTAAAGACAGGACTATCTCCCAGTGTCTGAAACCCAGATCAAAGTAAAACTTGAGCCGGTTATGTTTGTTTCTCTCAATAAAGGAATGAATGCGTCTATTGTTTCAAATGCTCTCTAAACTCAGGCCAAAAATGAACTACTAAAGCTGTTTCAGAATCAGTGACACATTTTGTGTGTGTTCTTTAACATGCTTATACTGAATTGAAACTTGACTGAATGACTCAGCAGTTGGAATTCACTTAAAACAGGTTCTGCTGAATACAGTAGATCAACATAACTCAACTGACTATTATAAGGTAATCAGTACAGTTTCCGTCTTTGTTTCTCAGAAGTGACACTAAGCAACAGCTTTTACTTCAGCATTATTTAAAACTAGTGTATTGGTATTTACAACCATGTATTATCATAAATATTGTGCCACATCGCCACTTGTTCAACAGAAGAGAACATTTACTGCCTCAAACTCTAAAGGTGATGTGAAACTCTTCCAGCATGAGGCTACAAATGTTCTTTAGAGCCTTTAGTAATGTGATTTACCTTCTAATAATGTATTTTGACCCACTGGGGATGAATGAAATCATGTAAAATGTATGTGTAAAGGGTGTTTTATGCAGAAATCCAAATGCTGTATTGCTGAGAAGAACAATGTCTCACTGTGAGAGACTGTGGAGCCACGTTCATTCAACGTTATTTACGTCCTAGTTACAGCAACAGGACATATCTAATTTGATTATACTGAACTGAGAGAGGATTCAAATACCAAAATAACATCAAGACTTTATGTACTTTTCACGGTTAAACAAACACGTGTGGTTTGCATAAGTCCAAAATATTCAAATTCTACCTACCTCTGTTCCAGGAAGTCCAGGAAATACTGCTACACACTTTTCACTCACTGGTAATGTTTTGTGAATACTCTGTCTCCTCCAGGGTCTTATAAAGTACAGCCAGGTTTTCTGGGGCCAGATGGTGGTAATTTGATTAAACACAACTTTAATGTGGACCATGCCAAACCAATACAGGCCTAAAGGAAAATAATTAAAGTCTTTAAACTAGATTTTGAAAACAGGACAGTTAGGCTACAAGACTGGGTCATAATGAAGGGATCATAGAAGTCACGATAAAAAACACTGAGATACATTTATAGCTGTGAATTTCCATTAAAGTGATAATCGTGAATCAGGATAATCGTGAAAGATTTATTCTGAACAAGGGGACCAGGGGGGAGCATCCCAAAATCCTAACCCTGTCACCATGGCGGAAGGGTCGGTTTGTCCGTTGCATCCCACAAAAAACAAAAGTTAAACAGGATGTGTGGAAATAGCACAGATTTCAAAATAAAGAACAGGGAAATGAGGTTCCTGTCTGTTGTGCCATAGTTTCCAGTATGTTAAGGGTATTGAGTATATTTTCATGATTATATGATAATAATATCGTGTATTGCATTTATTTTTGCCAAGATAATCAAGACAGGAAATTCTCATATAGTATTTTAGTGGTGAAAATGTTTATATACGTCTAATTGTAACATATTTGCAATTATAGTAATCAAATTACCAAAAACCAAATGACACAGAGTGAATCAAAAGGCTCTGGGGATATTAAATATTTATTTTATCCCAGGTTATTATGATTCATTATCAGCATGATAATTATCCTTTTAATATCCACCATGTTTGAATATTGACATAATATCAGAATCAGAATCAGTCGTCACATACAAGGAATTTGCCTTGTTAAATTGGTGCATAACAATTAAACATAGAGAAATATAAGTAAAGATAAAAAGAGACAATATATACAAATATAAAAAGAGAAACGATACGGCTGAACATTTCAATAAATAAGTGAAGAGCTGTACAGGAATGTGCAAAGAATTGTCCGGGGGATTCTGCATATTAGCATATCACCACATGTATGTGAACAAGCATCCAATAAAAACATATCAAAATAAATAAAAAAGCTTTAAAAAACACTGTATGTCACCTTTAAATGTCATCAATGAATATGGATGCTAAATATACCTAACAATAAATCAATCCAAGCAGTATATATTAACAGAAAAGAGAGATAGAAGGAAAAAGAATCTATCAACAGACATATCCTAATCAAACCCCCAAAACATGTAAAATAACCTAAGTGGGGATATAAGTATGAAGATATATATATATATATATATATATACAGAGAGAGAGAGAGAGAGAGAGAGAGAGAGAGAGAGAGAGAGAGAGAGTGGAGAGTCTTAAGGCACTTTTTTCCCCCCAGTTGTCTTAAGGATTTATTCACAAATGCCACAAAGCTTGGAGCAACTTCAACTTCAAAATCTACACCGGTGAATGTAAAATGCACTTCTAATGAAAATAATACAATTCAACATCTTTGTTTTGCATAAAAATACCAAACCTAACATTATGATATTCAAACACAGGCATTATGTAAGTGTATGTATCTCTATGTAACCTGAATCTCACCCGTAAGAAATCACCGCAGGGATTAATCCCGTTAATTGTTTGGAAATAAACAAACCAAACAACAACAACGACCCGTTTCCTCTGATTGTGCAGCGGCTCGCATTTGACCACGCCCCCGCGACGTAGCGTCAAGTCACGTCATCAGCATGACGTCGGGATTTCCGCATCGCCATATTGGTGTCGTTGCGTCAGGATGAAGTAGCTAGCTGAGCGACTCGTGGAAAGGGACATTATCATTATGGAGAGGACCGTCTGACCACGGCGAGGCTTACATTTGGAAGTATGTGAGTTCAGTATTTGTTTTGTCGTTAAACGGGAACATTAACGGCGTTATAACGGGGAGGGGAATGACCTTGGTGGGGGTAGCTAATGCTAACCAATGCTAACCGACGAGTCCCACCGGTCGTCTCAAACGCGGACATTTCCCTGACTTTATAAATGTTAAAGAGAGTATCTGAGTAATGTTTCGCGCTGGTGAACCACCAAACAGCAGCTAACGTTGTAGCGTAGCCTCACAGCTGTCAGCTAAAGATACAAACAGATAAGATACCCGATGAGGCTGTGGTATTATTATTATTACCACCCAATCCACAGCATCATAATCTCTCTACATAAAGCTGGCTCTTGTGTTGTTGACTGGGAATGATGGGACAGTTTTCTCACCCCCCCTTTTTTTTTCTTGTTGTAAGTTACAGGTGAGGCTGTGAAGGCATCCTGAGACCATGTTGGCTCATCTGTTCAGGCTCCATGGCCTGCTGGTGGCCTCCCACCCGTGGGAGGTGATAGTGGGCACCCTCGTCCTCACCGTCTGCCTGATGTCCATGAACAGCCTGGCCGCCAGCAACCAGATGTGCAGCTGGAACGAGTGCCCCAAAGTGGAGGAGGTGAGTGTGCCGGGGGGAGAAAGCTGCTGTGGGTGTGGTAGGGTGTGCTCAGTGTTAACAAGAGGTCGGTCTTGTGTTTGTTTGCTTACAGAAAATCCACAGCAGCGACATAATCATCCTTACAATCACACGCTGCATGGCCATCGTTTACATCTATTTCCAGTTCAAGAATCTACGACAACTGGGATCCAAATATATACTGGGTCAGTATGAGAGGATGCCAGCTCGTCATTTATCGCCCAGCTTTCCTATAAACATGCCGCACGCAGTAAATATTTAAACAACATTCACCTTATTTCTCTTCCTACAGGTATTGCCGGGTTGTTCACAGTGTTTTCCAGCTTTGTTTTCAGTACGGTGGTCATACACTTCTTTGGGAAAGAGCTGACAGGCCTTAAGTAAGTGCTGCAAATGTAAACATATACTAGACTAATACAACTAGTTCACCAGTTTAGACTGTCACCTAACCTCAGTTGACCACAGTGCATGAATAAATACCTGTATGTATTGTTTTATATTTATTTACAAATTTATGTTATCCTACCTTAATTATCTGTGTGTGTAGCATTAAGAGACAACAACTTAATTTTAGAAGTTGTATCAAGGTACCTTGTAAATTAGATCAGGGGTCAGCACCGTTTTTCTTCATCACACAGATCTGTACATTGATTCAGTCCATATAAGCCATGTACATACAGTACATCAGGACGTTGTAATTATATACGAAGGCTGCCATCCTTACGAAAACGTCCACATCTGGGTTGAAATCATATAAACAGTACTAAGACAAGAAGACCAACTGCCAGTGGCTACGAAAGAGGCCATCTGATGTGGTTGAGAGGGCAAAAGAACTCTAGCACACTTACTGCTCGTGTGTCATTGGTTAAACTACAGCGTGCCAATGATGGCAATGCATGGCCTAAGGTTGCTGACCCCTGCCAAAGATAAGTAGTATGGCAGTGAGATCAAACCTTTCAGATGACGTGTGTTCAAGCTGATGGTCAGTCAGGTGATAGGTATACATTGTTGTCTGTCCTCTTTCTGTTATAACGGTGCACAGTTGTTGGCAGCTGCAGCTAAAAACGATAGATTCTGGTTAAAACTTACTGTACATTCATTTTGATCATGAGTTATTTGATTTAATGCTGTTATCAGAAATCTCACTGGAAGGGTCTCACAGCTTGACATTGTCACAGAGGACACATAAACATTTCAGTTTCACTTGTGGAACTTGTCGACAATGAGGGCAAAGATGGCAGTGAAATATGACACTGTCGTTCCCTGACTGACATTCGACTCATTTTCCTGCAGTGAAGCCCTGCCGTTCTTTCTCCTGCTCATTGACCTGTCCAAAGCCTGTGCACTGGCCAAATTTGCCCTCAGCTCAAACTCTCAGGTAATATCTCACACACCTTGTCTTAAACTGTAACTGAATTAACATCAGTCAATAAATATGAAGAAAACTAGGATGCTTGTGCATGTAAACACAGTCACTGACTCGTGCTATGGTCTGTGTCTTGTGTATAGGAGGAGGTGAGGGAGAACATCTCCCAGGGCATGGCCATCTTGGGCCCCACCTTCACCCTGGATGCTCTGGTTGAGTGTCTGGTCATTGGGATTGGCACCATGTCGGGTAAGAGATACTAGTATTTCTTCTCCTCTAAAATGACGACAGCTACGTGATGGTGAATTGAGTAGACCGTTAAATGAATACTATTTTCTGTTTTCCAGGTGTGCCTCAGTTAGAGATCATGTGTTGTTTCGGCTGTATGTCTGTCCTGGCCAATTACTTTGTCTTCATGACCTTCTTCCCTGCGTGTGTCTCCCTTGTCCTGGAGGTAAGAATTATATGTAACATTTGGGAGAATTATAAGTGGTGGAAATAAGCTCCTTGCATCTCTCATTAAATTTCTGTGTGTGTTCATGTGTGTTTGCATGTATAGCTGTCCAGGGAAAACCGCGAGGGCCGTCCAATCTGGCAACTGAGCCACTTTGCCCGTGTGCTGGCCGAAGAAGAGGACAACAAGCCCAACCCTGTGACCCAGAGGGTTAAAATCATCATGGTGAGAAACTATTGAGCTCTACATTAAAAAAACATGGTACTAAGTCATCTGTCATCAGTGTAAAGGTGACTTAAAGAATAAAAGAATTATGAAGCATATAAACAATCTCACTGGGATATGTGTTTCATGATGTCCCCTCAGTCTCTGGGTCTGGCCTTGGTTCATGCTCACACTCGACTAGCGGCTGAAAATCCCGGTCAGAATCGCACAGTGGACGGGCCCATAGCTAAGAGACTGGAAGCTGGTGGTACCATGTTGCCTCTGAAGCTCAGCAGGTAAAAGCATCAAACAAGGAAGAGTGCACCTTCCATAAATACATTTGCCTGGTATCAACTCCTGTACTTTAACCACTGATGCATAACTTTGTCTCTACCAGTATGGACCTGGAACAGGTGATAACTCTCGGTCTTGCCCTGCTCCTGGCTGTGAAGTACGTCTTCTTTGAGCAAACGGAGACAGAGTCTTCCCTGTCCCTCAAGAGTCCCATTATAAGCTCTCCTCAGACTCAGAGGCCCAGGGGGACAGGGGAATGCTGCTGGAAGGAATTATCGGCCCCAAAACCCCAGAAGATCATGAACGGTACCATAGCAACCAACTACACCTCCTCAGCTGCCTCAGACTTGAAACCTTCCCCTGAGGCCGACACAGCGTTCAGAGAGAAGGGTGAGACTCATAATTGGCCCTGCTAGCTTTAGAACGTCTGTACCCACTGATAAACAAACAAACTCTAATGCAACGGCTTTGTTGCTTAATGTGTGTTTGTCTCCCCCCCGATTCTTTTACAGCGGAGCCTCCAGGAGCCTCAGTGGACAACGGCCCCAGTGTTTCATGTTTTGGGGAGTCCTTCGCTCTCACACCTTGTGTTCCTCAAAGTCCAGAGGCCCGGACGCTGGAGGAATGTATGGCCATCCTCTCAGATCCCCAGGTACGCTGCCAGAGCAGATGGAAATCCTCTCTCTGGGTACAAAGCAGAAGATGTCTTTGGTTGTTTATTGGTCTGAAGGTTTGCCCTTTGTTGCTTTCCAGAGAGGTGCCAGTTTTCTTAGCGATAAAGAGGTGATGAACTTGGTAACGTCACGCAACATCCTGAACTATAAACTGGAAACTGTCCTTGAGACTCCAGAGAGAGGCGTGGCCATCAGGAGGGAAATGCTATCACCCAAACTGCCTGTTCACTCTGCCTTGGCTTGTCTGCCTTACAAGGACTACGACTATTCGAAGGTACTGGCAATGTGTATCTGTCCTATTTATTGTTAAACCCCCTTATCTACAAACCCATTTATTTCCTTACATTTCTTACCAAATGTTTCTGTGTTCATGTTGCAGCTTTATTTATTACTCTGTGTTCTTGCCCTCTAGGTGATGGGAACTTGCTGTGAGAATGTCATTGGCTACATGCCGGTGCCAGTAGGAGTGGCTGGTCCCCTTCTGTTGGATGAGAAACAGTTTTACGTTCCCATGGCGACCACAGAGGGTTGCCTGGTAGCGAGCACAAACAGAGGATGCAGGGCACTCTCTGTAAGTGAGCGATATCTGGCTCTGGCTGTTGTCTGTCTGTCTGTGTGTGTCTGTGTCTGTCTGTGTGTGTCTGTGTGTGTGTCTGTGTGTGTGTCTGTGTGTCTGTGTGTCTCTGTGTGTGTGTGTGTGCCGCGCTGACTCTGTTGTCATTCCTGTCCAGCTGAGTGGGGGTTGCCGCAGCAGGATCCTAGCTGACGGTATGACCAGGGGTCCTGTGGTGAGGCTGCCCTCAGCGTGCCGGGCTGCAGAGGTCAAAGTCTGGCTGGAGACCGTGGACGGATTCAACGCGATCAAAGAGGTTTTCGACCGGACCAGCAGGTCAGCAGAGACACCGACGGAAACACGATTACACTGATTGATTTCAGTTTCCTTTGGTCACATCTGTAAAATGTAAGATCATAAATGAATATTTGCTCTTGGTAGGTTTGCTCGTCTGGAGAAGCTGTTTGTGGGTTTAGCCGGGAGGAACTTGTACATTCGCTTCCAGTCTCAGACGGGAGACGCCATGGGCATGAACATGCTCTCCAAGGTACGGCCAATTGTTCTGTAGCAGTCGATGCAATGTGATTGCAACCATTGCTCCCCTCTTCAGTCGGCTTACTCTGTTGTCCTGACAGCGTTCTCTGTATCTCCAGTACTGTAAATAACTCTGTGTGTGTGTGTGTGTGTGTGTGTGTGTTGTGTTTTGTCAGGGCACCGAGCAGGCTCTGCACAGACTCCAGCAGCAGTATTCAGATGTACAGGTGCTTGCGGTCAGTGGGAACTACTGCACTGACAAGAAGTCTTCTGCCGTGAACTGGATCATGGGCCGGGGAAAGGCTGCTGTGTGTGAGGCCACCATCCCTGCCAGTGTGGTCAGGGAGGTAAATACAACTAAACTAAACTTCACGGAGTTTATTTATTCATTTTTACAACAGTTCTTTGTTTTACTGCTGCTAGCTATTTCTGTTTCTTAAACCTCTCATTTCTTACTAAAACAACCTATTAATCTATCTGCAGTTGTTAAAAAGCAACACAGCTGCGCTGGTGGAGCTGAACATCAACAAGAACTTGGTGGGCTCGGCCATGGCTGGCAGCATCGGGGGCTTCAATGCTCACGCTGCCAACATCGTAGCAGCCATCTACATCGCCTGTGGACAGGTAATAGATCGCTCCACATGTTTGAGCCCTTAGTTACTACACTTACAGTTAATTCAGAGCAAGTGTGTGTTCATATGTTCGTGTGTGTGTGCGTGCGTGCGTGCACGTTACCACCACACTTACTGAGTGATCTCGCTGTATTGCTTGTTCCAGGACCCGGCTCAGACTGTGGGGAGCTCCAACTGTATCACCCAGATGGAGCCTGCTGGTCCAGAAGGGGAGGACCTGTACATCAGCTGCACTATGCCCTCTTTAGAGCTGGGCACTGTGGGAGGGGGCACCAACCTGCCACCACAGCAGGCCTGTTTGCAGGTAATGTCTCTAAGATCGTTTTAGTTAAGTTATGACCCTGCAGAGACTGACTGATGAATCAGAAGAACTTTTTAAGACTGCAGATAGATAAGGAAACAGAAACTGAGAGTCTGATGAGATGGTGGCTGGTGACTTTAATTTAACTGTTCTACCGTAAAAGGCAACCATGTATAACCTGCCACTGTTGGTGCATAGCCAGGAGTAGGATTGGTAACCCAGTTCTCTGATGTTTTAAAAACTCCATCTCTGTCTTCAGATGCTTGGTGTCCAAGGTACCAGTTCCAACCAGCCAGGCGAGAACGCGCGTCAGCTGGCCCGCGTGGTCTGCGGCACCGTGCTTGCAGGGGAGCTCTCCCTGATGGCTGCTCTGGCTGCTGGACACCTCGTCAAGAGCCACATGACCCACAACAGGTTCGATATTTTACTTAGGTTCTTTCTTTGGTTTGTAAACGCTGTAGTTGTCCCCCACCATTCCTGACTTTGTTCCGTTTCTCGCTCTCAGATCTAAAGCAAACCTGCCCGAAACACCTTCGTCGAAGTCAGAGACCGCCGCGTGACAAACTGTTGAGTCACTGACTGAGCACTTCAACCAACAGAAGAAACCTTCACTGTGAGAACGGAGAAGACTGAATGGTCTCCTGATGACGTGGTTTCTGTGGGTCGAGGACACCCAGACCTTTAAGACTAATGGGATAATAACCCGACCCAACATGCTGAAGACCACAGGCAACGTGCTTGCTTTGTGTGTCGCCTGACTGATTGCATAAAGACTCTTTCGGTTGAGATGTTACTTATTTGTGCCATTTTTCTGCAACTGAACATTGCAGTAGTGTTTTGGAAAGCGGTTGTTGTTGTTGTTGTTGGCACTGGTCTTTCAGACAACTGTGAATTATTGACGGGGTTGGGATTGGTAAAGTCGACCGCGCTGCAAGTCTTGAATGAGCATCCTATGCCTGTGAAATGTCGTAAGGCCAAAAAGAAAATGGCTTTTCCTGTCATGTAATGGAGAGACAAAGCTCCATGTTAATACTTGATGCATGAAATGAGGTTTTCAGACAGCTGGAACATCTGTTTTTCTCTGAGAAATTGATCTTTGCACTTGCCAAAAGCTTGCTTGGGACAGCGCTGCTACAGCTGTAGGCGACATATGCTCAAGTTTCAAATGCCAACTTTCTGCCTGAATGTGAGCTGTACTAAATCAGTGTTTTAGGGTATCACTTGCACAACCCTTCCTGAATTAAGGTACTGCTGTATACTGTGTATGCAGTAGAATGACTGTGGCTGCTGGTTCGAGGAAAGAAAAAGAACCTGCCAGCAGAGCTGCTTGTCACAAAGTGACTTCTTTGGACTCCGAACCAACTAGACAAATTGTTACAGGCGGGTTGCTTCTTTGTGTTGAGGTGAATAGGAAGAGTGGAAAATCAAAGCCATATTAAAGGTGGGGTAAGCGATTTTAATCCCATACACGAGTATCTCCTCACAGTCTGTAAATGTAAAACCAAACAACACTAACTTGTTATTCCAGCTTGGCTTGGTGTTTCAGCTAACTACCTTAAACTACCGGTCCACGGCCGTTGGGCTTACTTTTTTTTCCTACCAGTTTGCCAAGATACGCCGCTGCTGTGATGTAGCAGCAACTTTAGCGACAGGGTGCTAACATCAGGCCGTGTACTACATCATGCTATTGGATTTCTCCGGAATCGCTCACCCGATCTTTTAAGTACTTTAATAAGCTGTAATGGTACACTGTTATGTTTGAAAAGATCAGAGGATTTATTTGCATGGTGGAGGTTTACTGACAACAGATCCTTCCGTTAGGAAAAGCAGTGACGCTCAGATGTGGCCTTACATCCAGTATGTCTTGGAGAAGATGAGCCTTAGCATGTTCTAGCTAGAATAATCAATTTTAAGCTATTAATCAAGTTTTATTTAAAAAAAAAAAAATAAACCCTATGTTCCCTCATAATGTCTCATTTGTCTTTCTGTAGCATGAACAAATACTCAGAACGTAAACTGGAGGATAAACTTATTTATTTCACTTTTAAAACAGGGCAGAAATGCGATGCTGTCACAGTACATTTGTAAGTTGATCCCACAGCATTAGTATGAACAAATTATTTACAAAAATGCGTTTCTAATTACATTCAGTTTTAACAACTTGCTAATAACTAGAAATGTCTGCGTCAGGTGGAAGAGCTTCAGCCTAGCTTTTTTTCCACTTAGCTGAGAGGCTGAGTATCATCTGGCTTCACTCTCACCCACCTCATTCTGCTAAAAGCTCTAAAACCAAAGAGTGGAGGCTGATCAAATAGCTACACATCTCTCATCATTGATATGACCCATAAACATTTTGTGCTGTCTACAGGAAATACTACTAAAAATGCATTTAGGTAGCAGTACTGGTACTTTAAAAAAAAAGTATAGTCTGGAAAAGGAAAACTTAAACCAAATTGTGTATGCTTCAAAACCATCCCCTTGTGTCCACTGTAAAACTACAAAGTCCAGAGTTACTGTTTCAGGAAATGTATAAGGATGAGCAAATAAAACATCTAATAAGGAATTGTAAAAGTACACTGTTCCTATAAAAATCCACTCCTGTACTTAAACAGTAGATCCTTACTGGACTCTGGACTCTGCAGCCCTGCACTCGCATCAGCAACATTTTTAGATGGAAAATTCATGTTACAGAGACCTTAACTTGACTATAGTAACAGAATGGGTTCAGTACTTTTAAGTGCCAGTACATATCACGTGTAACAACCACCAGGCACACTGACAGAAAAGGTTGAGTCCTAAGAATACAAAAACGTAAGTAAAACTGATGCTGCTAGCCCTCTGTGGGAAAACACAAAGCAAGTGTGACCTGGTTTGTTCATTCTGTAAATATATTGTAGGACAGATTTTAAATGGAGAGGGGAATTTTAGCCACGAGGCACTTCACTATTGATTTCATAGGTGCATTACCAGAACCCTTTATTGCATCTGTAACTATATTTTCCTGTAACACTAAGGCATTTGGGCTAGACTCAGTCACAAAAATGATTTTCAGACCTTCAGAGAAATGTTAGTGACACTATTTACAACATTCAAAATATGTGCTATGACACTACGACGTTGTACAATGACGCAAACGTAAAGCCAAGCAAATAATGTACACAGACTTTTGTACATTAAATATATGACAAATCTCCCATCAACGTGTCGCTCCGTCAGCACCAACGAGGTGTCTTCATGAGAGGGACGGTGTCAAAAAGGTCAAGTCTTATGTCATAGGGGTCATGAGCTGATGACAGCCCTCTGCCTCTGGACTTATTACAAATGAGACGATATTCATCTCAAATCAATCAATAAGGTTTTACTAGCAAAGGTTAGCAGCTTTAAAAGAAAGCTGGGAAATGACTAATTATGAAAAATCAACACAATATAGGAACTATAAATGGCAAGAATAAAATAGTTCAGTCTATTAGCAAAGATCTGTTTCTTTCTTTACAAACCTCTTATAGAACATACATACATTTATATATTAATATATCTGTAAGAAAAGAGACGCGACCTGACATGTTGGCTACTCTTACAAGTCAGTCCTCTACATGAGCATGAAAGATGGCATCAACTGTGGCGTTATGAGCTGCTGCTAGAACTTTCATGTGGGAGGGGAAGGTAAACTGGGCCCCCTGCTTGGTGCATTGATCTCAGGAGACAAACAAGAACACTGACACTCTAATATATATATAATTATAATATAATAATCTCCTTGTAAATAACAGCAATTTAGTATTTGATCAATTAAATAACAATGTAGGGAAATACGTTTCTTTTGAAATGCTTATGATAAATTATGATCATATTCTTTCATATGAATGTCTCTCAGAGGTCGAAGGTTGTCTCCCAGATGTTTGAATGCAGCCACCAGAGGGCACCATTATGACCTTTCCTCTTCTACTGGAACTAACTTGTAGCTAAGAACTGGGAGGGAAGAAATCACTTTGAGGAGCTTGTCCGTTCACAGCAGCAGAGCAACAGTCAGTGGGAAGATCCTCAAAGCCTCTCGTGCAGTTCTGTCCTCGTGTCTCGACACTGGGAACACGGAGAAGATTCATATTATCATTTGGTCGCTTTTGCATTGAATAAAGATTGCGATGTGACAGATGGAAACATAAAACCGGATTAGTTCCCTCCTGTCTTACCTGTGAGCCTTAGAATAAGATGGGTTTGCCAGCAGTTTTTTCCTGGACGTAGGAGGTGAAGCGCTTGAGGAACTTGGGGTATTCTCTCTTAGCCACGGCCCTGAGCACGGAGGCAGGAGCCCAGCCTCCGGGATTCACTGCACACAGACACAGCATACCAACTTTACTGAGCAGGAAGGTTTGACTTCTTATTTAAAAAAAGGGAAAAATATGACCCCATCCATGGTTAGGATGTTGCTGTAAAAACTCTAAGGCCTTAAAATAGATGAAGGTTGACGACTGATAAATATGGGCTGGTACAGCTCAGAATACACCAGTGCATATCTTCACATATGCTTTCCTCAGGATGTTGTGACAGACAATGAACCCAAACCAATAAGTAAAACCCAAAACAAACAAGACACCCAGAGGAAGGAAAGTGTGTGGATGTGCGTTGGTGTCTTTATATGAAGTACTAGCCCGTATTATTTTCATTTTTAACCATTTCTTTGAATGCCTGGAATTAACTCTCACCAGTGCTTATAGGCAGCACCAGAAGAGTTCCTGTGTGCATTCTTTTCTTCCTATGACATAATATCAGTTTACACCTGATGATTAATGTTAAATGAAGCCAAAAGAATAGACGGACACCCACCATTGGCGACGTAGGTGATTTTACACAGGATGTTGTCTCTGCTGATCTCTTTATCTCCCTCTGGTGGGCTGACCAGGGTCTGGCAGATCATGCCGATGTTGATTTTGGCACGGACGCACCTGCTGGATGGCTGTAGGACGACAGCAGCAGTGATTATCGCTCAGAATCTCAATAAATATTGATGTCTGAAACCTAGAATGGCTCTGAATGAACTCGCTGGCTCACCTGTGCATCGTCGTGATCCACAGAGAAGTTACAGACCAGCCAGGTGTCTGGGTCATTCTCATTGTTGGCCAAGATCTTTCTCATGGCAGACAGGTACAGCACGTCCCTCTGAGATGCAGGCCACACTCTCTGCAATACAGATTATATTTTATTATGTAAAATTCAAATAATGATACATAAAATGTGATTCAAACAAGTCAAGTGTGGTGACTTGAATTTGTTTGTGTAGCTCTTACCTTGTGCGTTTGATACACAATTGCTGCGTTGTCTGACAATGTCTCCACAACATTGAAGTTTTCAATGGTGGCTAAAAGAGGCAGAGAACATGGGAGTGTTATAACGACGTTGTCTTAAATCAGAAGAATTAGTTTCAAACTAGCACTGATTTAGAGTTAAAAGACCTACTCTCCCAGTCGTTGCGGTAGGCAGTGTCCCAGAAGTAGTGGCAGACCTCGTGACCGGTCACCCCCTTTACTGAGTGGGTGGCCTTCAGCGGGTCCAAAACGATCCCATTTTCTTCCACCTCTCTCCTGTACACCTGCACACACACGGCAAATAGAAGTTAAATCATTTTATAATTACATTTTCCCACGCAGTAGGCTTTAGGGTTTAAGAAAACACTGGTCCAACAGTTCAAATAAATGCAAGGTAAATGCATGCATACATATAAATATCCTCTACTGTGATTTACAGTTGTAGAAATCTGAATGCCATTTAAAAAAAATCCTCCTCGTACCTTCATTTCTCCCTCTTCTACAACCAGCTGCCAGTTGGCATCTCCACCAACATCCTGCAGGGAGTAGGTCATGTGATTCTGCACCATCTCCTCCACCTAGAACACAAGGCCAAGGACAGACAGAGGATGCCATATTGATTACGTGATGAAAACTTGAGAAGGTCCTCAGATATCAGCATGGCATAATGGAGTCAATGTGTACAGCGGCAACAACTTCAACAGTATAGAATGTATAGAAAGTTGATCAGCTTCTGTGTGTAATTTCCTCTGAGGAAAACAATGTTAATAATGGAAAAAAAACTATTGCTGACAACTTTTTCATGACAAGTCTAAAGCTAAAAAGTAACCATTGGAAAAAAAACAACTGAAGGCATTGCAGTTTTTAGTGCCACGAACCACGAAAAACACACAGGCAAAGACATTTAAAAAAGGAAAGCTTACTTTAACTTAACATTATCAAAGACAGACACAATTTGGGAATAACCGCTGAAGTGTGTCCTATTACTGCAGAACTGAAGTGACATAGGCACTGTGTGGTTGAAACATAGTCTAGTATAAAACGGGTAAACAGCAGCTTTTCAGCTAACCTCAGAATGAATAAAAATACATCAATGAATCCAGTTTTTGTGTCTAAAACAAAAATCAAATGACAGAAATGCAACTAAAACTTAACAAAATCAAATGCTTATATTTGAACTTTAGTGTTACACAGCAGACATGGTGGCACATTATCTTTAATCATGAACAAAGTTATTCTCACACACACACACGTATGTAAGAATTCATGCTTCAGCTGCAGTTAATGGGGATCCAACAGTCATGCAAACATGGTGTTTAGTCTAGACAGGTGAAACATGGGAGGGGGGGCTTAGCAGTGAGTTACCTCTGCGCTGAATCTGTGGACATCGTGAGGAGGGGCCATGACTATCAGAGCAGGGGAGGACTGACTATGAGGCTACAGTGACAATGAGAACCGAGGGGATGGTGGAAGGGAGAGGAGGAAAGAAAGTTACCAAAAAGGAAATGAGATGGAAAAATTATGAAAATGAGAAAAAGTAGGGAACGGGAAGAAATGGAGGTGGAATGATGAAAGTAGCTTGCAGGTGTGTACAGGTTTCAGAGAGTAAATGGGTGGACAACCTTGCCAGAGAATCTGTGTGAGCCAGCGCTGGAATAGACGTCTCCAGGGGGGACTGGGCTGGACCTCTGTATCCTCGTCTTCTCAGTGTGACACTAGACACAAACAAACACACAATTTAAATCATCTTCAGCCTTTTTATTTTAAATGTGTTAATATTTTACCTTCAGTGTGTCTTGTTGCTTTTATTTAACATCTGATCTTTTGCTTACCTGCTCTTCTATTTTGTCCTGTCTGTCAAGAGCAGCTTCAACTGCGTCGAAAAATTCATCCTCGTTGATGAGGCTGTTTGGACCCTCCTGTGAAAAAAGTGGAGCGCGAACGTTACTTCAAAAGTTCTAACAAATCCTAGTAGAGTTAGTGTTGTGTTATGGAGGAACTGTATAAACACTTCACCTCATAATCTGGACCTCCAAAGTGAGACTTTTTCTTCAACTCATTGAGGGCTGATTTATAGCCTTCCTCTATTCTTCGCCTCTTCTCCATCTCCTACACACACAAAAATCCAGAATCATTAAACCGCCACATTTGTGGGGAGAAAGCTGGAAAGATGTATATGCTGAATAACTTTCTCTCCTGCATCTCTTGTTTTGTTTTTTTTTTCACAGAAAAACACTCACTACTGTCTGACAGATAAAATGTATGCAATACAGGCTTTCTTTCTGACAAGTAGATGAAACATAGATAATCAGATCCAAACGTTACACACCTTATCCACTCTCTTTTGCCAGCTGTCTTCTCTCTTCACCATGAGATCGATACAGTGGGACAGAGTGGCCAAGATCCCAGCTGTGGTGGCCTTGAATGTGATGGCCTCACCCTTAAAGTCTATGCCATTGATTCCCTTGGGACTCAAGGACTGGAACACTGCACACAAGACGAGCATAAGGACTAAAACAAATGCTACTTGTAACAAACAGACCAATGGCACGTGACTTAGGTGTTGGGTGAATTCCTAAGTTAATGTCCTCTATTGTTTTCATGTCAGTGGGCATCCCAGCTAAAATGACTCTTTACAAAGTTAACCACGAGGAATACAACAGCTTTAAAAAGGTGCTGAAAACATATTTTCATATCAAGATATAGCAATACTTAAATCAGAATTTGATGCCAGTTCTTATGTTGCCAAACCAGTATAAATTTAATCTGATCAAACCACATCTACCCAGTTCCGGTGAAGCAGTTTAGATGAGCTTTTTAAGTGACAAATAAAACATTATGCTTGATCGTTGCCCTTTTACTGAAGCAGTTACAGGAGCTTTAAGTTAGAATTCTGCATTACTCACATTTTTCTTTGCTGCCATTGTTGTTGTGCAGAAACTCTCCATCTGTCCGTGTGTTGGGGAAGTCATCTTCATCATCCTCCACAACTAAAAAAAAAAGAAAAGAAAGTTTCAGAGGAGGGAAGACAAACACAAAAACACCTAACAGGTATCTGCTACACCAGCCTTTTCCTGCAGGACCCTACTGCAAGTCGTCCAGGGCAGGGTCGCGCCTTGTGGCCCATTCACAACTTAAGCTACAGCACAGCCCGCCGTCAGACTGACAGAATGCTGCTGTGCTGGACAACATGACAATGGTCTGGTTTCATCTTTAGAATGGACAGAGGGAGAGAGAGAAAAAGAGAGAGCGAGGAGCAGAGAGAGGGAGGTGAGGAGAACAAAAGCAGGGCTTCATTCACTGTGGTCATCCACAGGCGCCCTGTGCAAACTGCCATGAGCAAATGTTCAGCCAGCCAAGATGGGGTAAGGGTGAGGGGGTTTATAGAATAACTGCTTTCTGAGTCACAACACACACACAAGCACATTCCATACAAGACTGAGTACATGTTTCTTCTAAACTCCAAATAGTTCATAGTCTACATGTGGAATATGTAAGCTAAAGGTTCTCTTAGACATACCAGTGTCTTGGAAGAAACTAGTAAGCCATTTTTGTAACAGTTTCCCAGAATTCACCAATTATACTTAATTTAATACTTTTGTGTAAGGGTGCTCTCACTGATCAGCCACCAATCGTTATTGGCCAATATTGGCTTTAAATAGTTTGATCGACGGCCTCTATCAATGGGCGATCAGTGATCAACCTCAAAACACCCTGATTGGAGCACCCTTTACCTTTGTGTCACATTATACCATATCCACACATCGCTACACCTAATGCAACACAGCTATTAATCCATTGGTTATTTTCTTAATTTATCGATTCATTATTTTGTTTAGAAAATGCCTAAAAAGTAGTGAAAAATGTGTTTTCTTATATGTACCATCTTCAAATTGATTTATCCAACCCAGAGTACTACTATTAGTATCGTGTATGACAAGGAAAGCATCAAATCTTCAGGTGTGAGAAGTTGGAACCAGTAAATATTGGCTGAAGCAATTATCATTTATCATTAATTTTAAAGCGACTGGAATAAACCCGACATTTTGACATTACTTCATTCACTTCTTGTCAAAAATCCACCCAGTAAAAACACAAACATCTGATCCCTACAGAGTAAACAAATAATAATGGTTAAAAGGAGTGTAGGTGGCGGTGGGTCTTACTTCTGTCTCTCTGCAGCTCATCCTTGGACACGGCGTCTGCACAGCCATCAAAGTATTTCTGAAGCGTGTCCACCTGCCTGCACAAGATATCTCTGAAGGTCTCCATCTCTGCCAGCTTCTCTCTCAGGCTGTGACCCTTCTAAAGAAACAACAAAGCAACAGAGTGGTTAGGCTTTTGTTTATATTTCCTTAGACCCCGATGCAACTCTTGCAGCATGTGTGTCCTTACAAGTTTAACAGGTTTTGTTTGTACCAACAACCACCAATCCCCCATGTGTGCAGATACCATACTGAAGCCAATGACTTCCTCAGCCACAGTAAACATTTCCCTGAAAACTCACCTTGAAGGAGGATGTGGAGGTGGCGGAGTAGCCGCTGGTGGCTGATGTGAGAGACAGCATGGAGCCATGTCTCCGCAGGCTGGACTCTGAGCCATATCCAGAATCAGCCTATTAAGAAACCACAGGTGTGGAGAAAAACAGAGGAGCTAGTTAGCGATGTTGTCACAAAGCAGCCTGACCTCTGGCTCAAAACAACAGCCAAAACTCAGCAGTGACACAAAGCAAAGGCTCTAATGCAACTAATGCTTCACTTAAACTAATCCAAGTAATCTCTGTTCTAGCTGTCCCATTTATTCTGGTGTTTTAAACATTACATCACTGTTTAATCCAAAATTCTGTTATTTCCTCCCTTACCATGAATCACCATATCTTAAAATTATTTTTACATCCAAATGTGCACACAAAGTTGAAATCATATTCTTGTAATGTTGTAATGAAGCATTTGGACAGAACGGAGTGACCTCGACATTCTGGCACAACATGACATGATTCAGTGACCATGGCAACATGACTGCAATGTCAACTGACTTCCTGTAAACCTGACTGGTTCCCCTTTCCTCTTACATAAGAGCCGAGCACTCAAAATAGATGGTAGGTGACAGCAGAGAGGAAAGGTTCAACAGCAAAGAGGAGACGCAGAGATGCATTTCCCTTTAAGAGACACTTACAATTTCAACCACCAGAGGGCATGAAATGTACACGCACGTGACTGGCATTTGTAAGTCTGTGGGGTAACTGTCGGTCAACGACCAGAAGTAACTCTGCCTGTGTTGCATGGATTTCAGTCAGTGCTGCTTGGCCTTTAGCCAACACACTGCTACCCCACTGACTTCATCAGCACAGACAGCCCTATCTAACTGTCTGGATGAGGCCTGCTTAATCTGTGTGATGACAAACAAACAAAAAAATCCATGCAAGTAGAGGTTTTGGTGGAGCTGTACTACTTGATCAAATCAGAAAATACAAAATAAAACAGGACTACAAGCAACATTTATCAGCTGCTGGGTCTCCTGTCAACAATCTCAACTGTACAGTAATACAGACGCACAGGCACATGTTCTTAAGATGCATGCAACATGGCAAATACTGAGTAACTGCATGAGTGTTTGTTTGCGTTGATGTGGTGGGTGCTTAAAGCCCCCGCGAACACACACACACACACACTCACTTACAATAGGAGACATAAAGCCTAGTGCTAATAAAAAAAAAAGCTGCCCTGAGCAGAAACAGACTGAGGTCAGAAAGCTGTTTCTTAGTGATAAAAAGCAAGAACCTGCCATAAAAGATGACCTTCCATTCCCAGGATTTATGCCATATAGTTGTCACTGCACATTTACAATATACTACTAGGGATGGGAATCGAGACCCAGTTCCAGTTCCAAATTGTCCAAACTATCGGAATTGTGTGCCTCCAAACTTATCAATTCCTTGTATGTGTGTATTGTTTTTCTGACAGATGAACACTATAAAACAATGATGTCAAACTCAAACCCAAACGTGGCGTCCTTTCACAAGGAAACTCAAACTACTATGTGACATTTCTAGACTGTGTTTGGACTTAGAGGTAATAAAACCATGAACCTGTCTAGGCCTACCCTTTTTCCCCACAGAAAATTGATCAGTAACCAGTTAGAAAATCAATAAAGAATCGGGCTGATAAGCAGAATGGATAATGGCATTGGTATCAATAAAATCGTATTAATTCCCATTTCTATATATGACAAGCATAGTTTCCGTTACTACAGATAGTATCCTAGAAACAAGGGTTGTTTTCATATTAAGATGTTTCGCTGTCTCAAACTAGAAGAGCACTGAAGTGTTAGCTGTAGTGTGTTGTGTCTCCCTGGAGACGCTGGGTGCTGAGTGCTGTGAGTAATGGGGCTTAGAAAAGGAAGCAGGGCCTTCTAGGAAGAAGGGTTTTCAGTGGTGACTCATTGTGGGTAGGGTGGTGGCCTGCTGTGAGTGCATGTATATGCACAGTACTCAGTTCCTCCTGCTCTGTATGAGTCATGGTGGCTCCCTGGGATGAGTGAGGGAGGAGGGGGGGTTTTCCAAAGGAGGGACCACGAGTGTTGCATGCATGTGTTTGGCAGACAGACTGAAGGTGTGGTAACTGCCTTCTCCTCATCTCATTCCAGACTGACTCACAACTATGACTTCCACTCTGGATTGTGTCTGTTTTAGATTAGGACTTTCAAACTTACAAATGAGTATAAAAAAACTTTTTGTTGACGTTGTGCACTGAGAGATGATTTTTCTCTTTCTTCTATGGCTAGGAAGAATGCATAAACAGTCAATTACCAGAGGTCACATTTGATTCTTTCTTCTTTCTTTCATCAACAATGCAGAACATAATTTACATATTGATGGTTGGTTACTGTGTGTGTGTGTGTGTGTGTGTATATATATATATATATATATATATATATAAAAAACCACAAACATTTTGTAGGTCTTCCTTTCCTTCATTGTCTTCTACTCAGGAGTCAACAGTAGGGAATGCAACCTGCTTCCTTTGTCCTTCACATTGAATACAATGGATTTTACTTTTGCTGTCCCTGCACTACAAGGCTTTGCATGCAACACTTTAAAGGCTGAACTTCAGGGCTGTATTTGAGCCCTGTTTAAATTCAGATTATACTGATATTTAAGGCAAACAGCAAAGCAAAAAAGTGCTGACTATAGTCCAGGGCTAACTGACTCTCCCCCAGGACAGGATAACCTCAACTTCAATCATTAAAACAGAGTTATCTGCTGGCAGTGTTTCACACAGCTTTCTCAGAGTTACTTGTGAGTAAAATGTCCGTGAATGAAGGGGTTATCCTAACCTGTTAGTCCAAGGTTAAGATAACTTTCAGCTAGGCGTGCGTCAAAAGCGCCATGTCCCAATAATAAAACATCTAGGATAAAACTATCCACACAACGTACATGCTTTATGGACTAAATACACATAGGTGCACAGGTTAACACACACACACTTGCTATTGCAGTATACTGTGCTAAAGACAATTGAAGCACTCAAACAATTCCTAGTCCTACAGACTTTCTAACAAACGCACCAGTGGTGGAGGGATGATTATTGTTCCCTGGACTCCTCCCTTCTCTCTCCGACCCTCTCTGATACTCTGATAGAAACACACACACATGCATACAATAAACACACACACATTCACAAATCCAGACTTGTATTAGATGATACTTATTTGTTGTAAATGTAATTTGGTTTCTTTTGATACCAGCAGTTTATTGTCTGTGCATGACTTACCCTATGCAGCTCAATGGCATCAATCCACTGATGTCTGTGCTCTGGGTCTTGTGCTCTTAGGTACCACACACTGTCGTTTACACTTATGTCCAGCCGGCATTCATCAAACTCATGGGGCTAAAAAATAAACACAGAGAGAAAATAGAGAAAACATTAGGTTAGTCATTGTGCATTGATCCTTTAAATATGTATCAGACATTATTATAAAACCCTGTCTCGACATCAGATGGAAGCAGAGAGAGGATCAGATACTGGATGATTCAATGAAATGGGGCCAGTTATGGGAACCCAGCTGGCTTGACATCTGTGATGCCACACATTTCTAAACTTGCTTTAATGTTCTTTTCATAGAGGAAACGCAAATGTGTTTCCTGCTCAGGAAGAGCAGAGGGAGGCATGAGTGAGGTGGCCATCCATGTAAATAGCTATTAAAATGGCACTGAAATAGCAAACTGCTAATCTCCCTCCTGTGACTTAAAAGGCTTGGATGACAATCTGCTCCAAAAATGACTAACAATTGGAAACATGGCAATCCACCACAGTCACAGAGATATGAGTTCAATACATTCACTGTAGGCTTATCTATATATCTCATAGTGATAGGAGACAAAGAAGAGTGCACCAGAGCCACCACAGTCTCCATTTTAGACACAGTCCCATTATAGGAGAAGTGGCAGATAACTGGCTTTTTAAAGGCAGCTTGCAGCATGGAGCATATTCCTAATAGCCCTCCAGTGTACTATCAGCGCTGTAAAACTGCTGTGCTGGCATGGCCAGCAACCAGGGACTGTGTGTTAGTGTATGTGCTGGGAGAGGGCAGATGTGGGGATAGCATTGGTATTTACCAAATGCATCCAGCCTCCTGAAAAGACAGCTCTATGGTGAGTCCTAATGCAAAATAACTGTCATGGTCTAATCACAGTGAAAGAGCAGCTTCATATATGAGTCTGGCTTGTTCAAAGTGTACTTGAAGACACACTCTGAGAAGGACTAATGCCAGAGACTGCAGTTAAACTGTGAGCAAAAAATATCCACATTAAAGACGAGGCCTCCTATGTTGGCCACAATACAGTAAAGACATCTAGGATCCTCGTCTTAATATATTTGTAATGCACAATAAGTACAATCATCTACTATGGAGGGGCCAAGGGACTGCAATCTTGCAAGAACCACTACAGCCACTCATTTCACCCATCAGCACTTTTTAGAATTACTGACTGAAATAAACCTAAGTGTTTGTTTAATGAATGCATGAATGCAATGAATTTATAAGTGCTTAGTGAATCAATATGGTATTGTGATTCAAAGTAGTATAATTATACTTTATTGATTAGACATGTCTACCAACTCTATTTTATCTATACAGAATTAACACTAGTTAGAAATGTTACATTCATTGAGACAAGCTATGATAAAACCGGCACACATGATCATTAACAATTGCAAACTCACAATCTAATATCACCCAGTGAATGGAAGCGCCCAGAGACAGCCTGAGCCCAAACCATTACTGAAGATTGTATTACTTCAGTGAGTCTGCAGAGTAATAAATAACCCACTATGGTGTCTTTAAAAGAGGTTTCACTGGAGGAGTGGGACTTGGCTGTGTTGCCTGACACCTGGACGGCTGTGAGGCCAAGACCAGATGCTCAGTGTCAATAATGCACAACATGAGGCTGAATGCTGGAAGCTTTCCAGATCCGATGCTCATTTACAAGTAACCAGCAACACAAGCACAAGATTAGCACAAGATCAGCACCAGTGGCAGAGATAGACCAAAAGAGGAAGAGTAAGCAAGGAAGTAAACAAGTGTAATACTTCACCATCACTTTGTTAAAAGACAAAAGATCAGAGAACAAGACCAACAGCCTCCTCCCTTTCTTAAACCCAGGACTACACCAATTAGTTTCAAATACAACCTCAACAACCTACTGACAGGACTACAACTACCAGCTCATCTGCAAACGCCATCTGAATTAAAAATGGAAACAAACATAAACAAAGACAAAAATTGGTTAAAATATATAATATTTATATGAGCAGAAAGCAAAGTAAAAGAACCTTTGAGAATAAAACTCAATACACCTCCCCACACTCCTATAACTGTACTACACTAAAACCATGCCAGCCAAGTGTTTGGTTGGTATTAGATGAGATTTTAGTGTCATTTGGTTGCTAGGAAAGTAAGAAAATGGATTCCGCTTGATCACCTCTGCACTATGGGGTCATGGGTATACCGACTGGTGAGCAGGGTTGAGGAATGAAAGACTGCACTGGGTCTGAGAAGGTTGAAGGGATCCAAGGCTACGGTAAACAATAATCCATCACGGGAAGGTTCATCTGAGCAGCCTTGCACTTTACAGAGTTTAGTTTGTGTCTGTCTACATGTGCATGTGTGTGTAGGTTGATGAATGAACAACTAGAGAAACACAGGGGAACGTAGAACAAGGTCAGTGTGAAGAGTAGGAGAATTTCTGCTGCCTAGCATGCACAGGACAAGCAGGTACGAAGAAAGTAATGGATGGATATTTTAGATATGATTGCAGCAAAGCACTTTAGATCCCAGGACAAATCAATATGTCTATTATATTTTGTAGGTTAAAAGGACAAAATCAAATAAGGAACAAATCAAAGAGGCACTAAGTCTTTATCGTGCCTTGAAAGCTGTGTCCTTCAGTGTTAGGTTAAGTTTTTAAAACTATCTGGGACAAAAAGTAGACTTTTAAGGAGCCCCGTGTGTGTGTGCAACAAAATAACTACTTCACAATCAACCAGCGTGGAATGACACGAATGTAAGTCTTTGCCCACTGAGATACCAGAGCGGACACACAACGGAACAGTTTTCCTTTTGTTAATTCATTTAGTCATTCTTGCCCATGTTTGCTGGTGAGGAGCCTCTGCCAGCAACTATTTGTGATCAGTGACTGAACTGTACTCACAGTCCCTGTACCTCATTCAGATCATCAGTGCTGGAGTCTTTGATTCTAGGGACTCATATTTGCGTGTCTTGTTTGTTTTGGATAGTTTTCAACTGTCTTTACAAGGGAGCACGTTAGGGGGTGAATGAGACAGGAAGGCGAGAAACAACATTTTATGAACTTTGAATTTTTTTTCCAGTACCACTGTGTAACAAGTTATATTAATGCCAAAATCAAAATCATGCGACAAAACAGCTTTATTCCGTCTCTATTCTCTTCAAATATAAACTTCCTACTGTGCTTCAAAAAGACTCCCCTTCTGTGCTCTCCCTTCCAACCCCCTTTTGAGCTGGCGTACGTGTTTGCAGTCACAGAACTGGATGGATGAGAGCTCCCCTTAAAATAGCTTGTGATTTTCAGTGCCTTCAAAAAAAATGTAATAAGAAGGACGGAAAACAATGCAAACACAGAAAACCCCTACAAAGCTTCACCAGACCTCACTGTGTTACGTAACTTTGTACAAATTTAGACATAATAATTATGCTTTCTGCAGAAGATATTCAGACAAATATAGTTTCTTGTTCCTTCATTATTACTACTAAAGGCCTGATGCCAGAAACATCTTTCTGTAGAAATCTGGATACCAAAACGGGATCTCTGTGGCCCCAGAGCAGGAAAGACTGACTCACCAAGTGGTCAGAATGAAACACAAGGAAAGGGAAGGCTGAATGAACAAGGGTGACAGTAAAAACAACATTCATCACTGAAATACATACACACACACCTACAGACTTGAGAGTGTGGTCCTTGACCCTCCTGATGACCCCCAACATAGAGGAAGTCACATGCTATGAGGAAGAGTCTCATTTCCTGGCTCAAGACACTGTGCAATTTCCACAAAGTCTGACGTCATTCACAACGGTCTGCTCAACCGCCACTTGACCTATAATCCCTCTTTCTCTGTCCTGATCTCTTTATGATCCTGATATGATGCAGAAAAAGCCAAATCATCGCATTAAAGCCACTGCCTTAAAGAACTCAAAACAATCCAGCACCAAACTACTACAGATCCAGTCTGTACTACTCACCAATTCCAGCAGGGAAGGAATTATAAGTAGGCCAGTGTGCTCTTATTAACTGACCATGGATCTAAAAATGGCAACAGTGGTGGTTAGCAGCCTTTGTAGGTACAGTTGCAATGGCAGTTGCGGAGGCACATTTGCACAAACAGACACACTCACAATCATGTGCACCCACAACTTGGAAAAGCATGACAAGATATCTTTGTCGGATGTGAAATAGGAACAAGGACATCATTCTTATGTGGCCGAGAGCCGACCTCAAGAGAAGGCTCTGAATCTGGAGCTAATGCATGCTGGGTGAGTACACAGTAATGCCGCAAAGAAGCCTGTAGTAATTCCTAAAATACTAGTTATAGAGACTAATCCCGACCTTAATGTGGGGCGGCTGTGGCTCAGAGGCAGAGCGGGTCGTTCCCCAATCGGAAGGTCGTGGGTCGTGGGTTCGATCCCCGGCTCCACATGTCGAAGCATCCCTGAACCCCAAATTGCTCCCGATGCCGTGCATCGGTGTGTGAGTGTGTATGAATGTTAGTTTCTGTTTGATGGGCTTTGCCATCACTGAGTGAATGTGTGTGAAAGGGTGAATGTGGCACATAGTGTAAAAGCGCTTTGAGTGGTCGGAAGACTAGAAAGGCGCTATACAAGTACAGGTCCATTTACCATTTACCATTTAATTTATTCAAAATAATAAATAACAGAGAAGGAACTTCAATAAGTGATAACTGTAGACAAACACAAACTCAGGAAGTTCTCTATGCACACCCTAACTCGCATATATATATATATATATATATATATATATATATATATATATATATATATATATATATATATATAGGTTGTAACACTCAATGGTATCCAGTTCAGTAGGTGTCATCAAGTTCCCTAATAATCCATCAGCTCTGCAATGAAATTTAAGGCAGTATTTCAAAGTGTAGGTCAATTTGATTGAATTATATCTCGTAAGCTGTTCTTGTAGCTAATATATTGTGTGTCCCACCACTGATTTCTGGCCCCAACCATAAAAACACAACACAGGAGAGAAGGGTGGGCCACCAGCAATGAGCTTCAGTTCAATCTTGGCTTATTATACAGTGTTGATTTACTCTTTTGAGAAGTGCTTCAGGGGACTTGCTGCGGCTGTTCTGCAATGAAGAAATCACACCTTTTATTGCAGGTCTACCGAGGTTTCTCAACTTGAGAATTATGACATCTCTGAATGACTCACAGTGCAACATACACCACTTACTTCCTCCTGAACTGACACAAAATTAAATTAAATTAATTGGTAATCAAATAATTCCTTTCGTCATTTTTTTTTTAAAAGATCCAGGGTGGAAAATTTAGGAGGATCTAAATCCTACACACTGGTCCTTTAAGGAAACATGCCAAACATTTGCTGGTTGCAGCTTCTCAAATGTGAGAACTTAATGGTGTCCTGTGTCGTAGTCACAGTCTTATGTCTGAGAAAATGCTGTATCATGATGCATCTCTATCTGAAGGATAACGTGAGAGTGATGAGGGGAAATGATAAGAAATCAAAGAGAGAAATACTGGCAAAAAAGAAAGAATATGTCTGTTCTAAAAAAGGTATTTACTGTGCAGGACCATCACCAGCTATAACTCTTTATTATTTACGCCCCAGACCTCTGAGGCAGATTTCCATTGGAATGAAAAATGACTACAGTAGAGCGCCACATGAAGGTTAATATTTACATAGGCTGGGAATGGATGAAGCTGAACAAATACAGCTAATAGCAAACCCTGCTTTATACTGCCTGGGAACAGTAACTTATTCATTTCCCTTGTTACTGTTTGGAAAGAGACACACAGACTGAGCTGCAGTCAATGACTGACCTGGGTTCCCACTGAAACATGACGAAAGGTGAAACAGTGTGAACATCCACCATTAAACACTGTTGACACATTTGGATGTATTTTCTCTGTGCTTAACAGAGTGTGGCAGCTCTCACAGATTAGTGAGACAGGATTATTTTAAACGTCTGATAAGCATGGGAGTCTCTACTTCAATATACTGTATGCTACTGCTGTTAGGAGCTGCCTTTCTTAGTCTATCATATACAGTGACACATCATTACTAGTCTCATGATGAAGTTTCAAGTCAAGTGTTACCACAATAGCATGTTGCTTTGAAACTAGAAGAGTCACCTGACAGGCCTTTCACCCTCAAGCATAACTTGGGACATAATCAGGAGTTCTTGCTTTAAAAAAAATGTTATCACCTGCAGTTGAAGAATAAGTTTAAGAACCTCTGGGGTAAAGTTCCTTGTGATTAGAGTTGTCAACAAAAAGTTCAGCTTTTGGCCTACACATGGATCCAGGTTGGAGTCCAGTCTTTCCTCCACAAATTAAAGAAAAACATATGGTGGATGCCTCACATCTGAATCACATCTAATATATCATACGCCAAATTTCTCTAAACTATGTGAAAGGCTGAGGGAGGAATAGGGGGAGGTGAGTAGAACGTAGAGTAGATTTCTCCATATGTGCTCCTGATTTGAACGGTATATTACAACAAAACTCCTGGCTTTACATTAATAAAACTGAAACTGAAAAACATATACTTTGCTCTGGTACATTTGAAGGAGCATTTTATATTACAAGGTTAAGAAAAGAACTATAATAACTGGAGCCACTCTGATAAGAGACATTGAAATAGCATTCTTGCTCCTGCTGCTTGTTCTTCGGAGTTCCTGTGGGATTTTACTGTTTGATGAAATGCCAATCGCACAAGTGGAGTTATTTCCACAAACAAGCCAATCCAAATACAATGAGCAACAGATTCTCTTTGAGAAGCAAATTACTTTTTTTTGTAGCACGTTGTTATTGCTTTAGATTTGAACAAAGCAAGCTATGTGGGGATAAGTGTGGCCAAAGGTTGATAAACTGCACATTCTTCCACCAGCCTTCATCTACTGTTTGGTCACCATTAGCAACAAAAACTCCTCAAGCATTATTTAGGCAGATAAAACTGTCTGAGACTACACAGACTATTAAGACAGATTTACCAGCGAGTCCATCAGCTGATGGCAACAGTCATTCCTTTAGTTGATTTGTTTTATTGATTTAATCTTATTCTCCAAATTGCTGACCTAATTATTAAACAGGTTTACAAAGCTATTTCAACTCTGAATAGGAAAATGATTGAGTCAGACTACGCTGATTAGCACGCATTACAGCTAGTCAACCAATAGAAGGGAAAATGCATCCCTTTTAAATATAGCTCATCTGTGATTGACTTTTATTACATTCATGAGAAACAAAGTTTGTTGTGGTTGTAATGGGCATGTAACCAAGATGATCAAACCCCACACATTGAAGGTCAAACTACAGCTGCACAGAAAACCAGCAGAAGCTGTAGGTAAAGCGACACGCAAGGGTAGTTTGTGGCTACATTTGCAATTTAAATAAACATTCACAGACTGTCCTCTCAGGGCTTGAATAGCAGTGGATGTTTGCCACAGCAAGTTTTACTGTTCAGTTGCTTGAATAGCGAGAGTGATGGTTCCTCTCTCTTAGCAAATCCCTCTTACACAAACAACACCATTCATTCTCGTAAGGCATTTTTGAAAAGGCCAATATTGCACAAAGGTAAAGCTGCATTCAAGAACACAGAACTTAGGTCAAATACGTTCTGCTTACAGCAAAAAGATTGCGGCATACTGAAGCACTGTCGACTGAAAGGATGAGTGCTGCTTTGTAGTGAAGAATCTCGATAGTACTCACAGTGATAACAGCTTTGCTAAGGCAGAGGGAACCCCGACAGCCGTACTCCGTCTCATCCTGAGACTTGTAGTAGCTCAGTGTGTTGTTTTTCAGGACCACCCAACGATCCTGCCATCCATGGATGTAATTTGTCCACTGAAAAACAAAAACACTTTTATTAATATCTTTGTATGTTGAAGGACAAGAACAATACACTTATACAATATAAGGGAATATAATACTTTACATCAAATACTACTAAAATGTTCAGCTCATCCTGTCCACCTTGTAAGTCTTTATTAAGGTTGGACTTGATTGGTCAATTATAGAGTAGATTTCATGTTTCTGGTAACTTACTGCATATTACAAGCATTAAACACATGTGGCTGCATCTGAGCTTGAACATCTGGAAAAAACTGGGATTTTATGGAAAGTGTAGACTCATTAATCCTCCCAAGACCTATGACGTGTATAGGGCTTAATATGATGGAACAGGTGAGCTTTTCTGGATGCAGATCTGCTTAATCTCACAATATGCTTGGTTAGCGGGTCAGCATGCAATCTGTTTACAGACGAGCAGTGTACAGTGAGATTAATACCACGTTAGCTTGGCAGCAGCTTAAGTAATTAAACTGTGGTCGATTTGTCCAAAACAAAGTCTTGCCCAAGTGAACAGAAGCATATGGGTCAAATAGGTTACCCAGACTTTGTCTAGCAGTAGACTTAAAGGGTTAGTTTAGATTTTCTTGTGGTTATATGAGGTAGCCTACTTATCCACAGTGAGTAGATGGCGGTTGACACACCCCAGTTTAGATACAGACAGATAGCAATGTACTGCTGTAAAAGAAAAAATATTTTAGTCACCCACTGGAAGTGGCTGTCTGACAGCAAGTTAAAGCTGTGAAAATATTTTAAATATAGCATATACTTAAACTGATGCTGCCGTTGTTAGGTGGGCCTTTTTTATGCAGATAAAGCATATAAATACTGCTGCCAACCATCAACAACAGTACATTGCTTAGCTTCTGTACTGGTAATCCTGTCTGCGTCTCCAAACTGGGGGGGGGGGGGTCGATCGTCATCATCTGCAGGTATGGATAAGTATCTCATACAACCCCACTTCAGGAAATCCAAACTAACCCTTTAACTGTCTGTTTACCAAAGAAAAAAACAGAACGTGTTGTTATTATTGACACAGTGCACAGACAGTTAACAAGCATAGCCCAGCAAATGTTTCCCTGCACCTTGCATACTGTTGTCAAAGCAATATTTACAGTGTCGCAGGACATTTGCCCATAACACTAACACCATTTGCTGTATCCACATTGTTATCACAGCAGACATGGCGTAGGAATGTGCAGCAGGGCGAAATTAGCCCCTCACTAGTCAATTAATCCCAAGATCAGCACAAAGACCATTGCCCGTTTTAACAGGGAGACGCTGCACAATGTACACCAGGCAAAAATAAGAGCTGCCCTCATTATTTACACTGGTAACAGCACTGCCATGGCCAAATGTTATCCCTAGATACCGGCACAGTACAGGTATGAAATTGATATACATGTATTACAATGCCTTACGTATAATATAACGTATAATTAACTATGCACATTTACATTCACTCATTACCAAGGTAAATTAATCTATTTTAGGGATGCTGGAAGTCAGTTGGGGAGAAAAGCTTCATACTAAATGCTAAATGCCATTCATGGTTTTCGCATTAATTAGAAAAGCCAAGATCATTTATAGCCTATTTATATAGCTTTTAACAACATTTTACACAAATATAACTTTTTAGGAGCTAAAACCAATTTAAAAAAAATAAAGGTAAAACATCTTTCCTGTAAATACCAGTGTACATACCCTAAATAAATCATTTTAATATTATTGTTTTGATTGTGCATGACTTTAAGAGGATGCTGCAGCACCCCTCGGCACCCTTACCCATGAGATAATGTGGCTATTCAGTTTCAATAGGGGCTTTTTCCATCGTGCTTCAGTTGGGGATGATTACCTGTCTAACACAAGCTGAGCAGCAATGTGGAAATGTTGAAGGGCGGTAAAGGATTTCGGATCAAGTAGACGTGCCATGATTTGTCGTAAACATTACCAGATTGCCTCATTTCACCCTGGTATGTAGACAGGCGCCTCCCTGACAGTTATGCCCTGAGCAGTTGGCAGTGACATTGACCGAGGTTTAGGTTTTAAGGGGGGGTAAATTCAGTGACTTACCTTGCTGAGGACTCCGTTTAAGTCGACGATACCAACGAGATGTGCAGACTCCTCTCTGGGCTCTATGTCCTCCTCGGAACCGGAGGAGTTCCAGCTCTGGTTATCTGACATGTTTCCTCCCTCTCTCTCTCTCTCTCTTTTTTTATTTTTATTTTTTTTGTGGGCTAACGCTTAACGAGTATAAAAACAATATATTAAACTCGGCATATGACGCTCAGGTGAGTTTAAACTGTGAAGCCGACAGGAGCTAGTAGCCGAGCCGCCCTTGGACCTGAGTGACAAGCAAATACAGGAGCAACAGTTCACTGAATCATGCTGTGTTATTATCGACTGGCTAATGGCTCTGAGTGCACTCCCACAGCGTAGGTTAACGGTTGTCGCAGCTAAAGAGGCTGACACATCGTGTGGTCAAATGGTCCAGGTAAAGGCTTTAAGCTGAAGGCTAACCTGATCTCCTGTAACCTCACTGACTGACTTCTTCTTCCTCCTCCTCCTCCTCTTCCTCGGCGTACGTTCAAATCCCAGAAGTAGGAAGAGAAATAAAAAATAAATTAATTAATAAAAAAAAAAGGATGTCACGGAGATGAATGTGCTTCGGCGGTCCCAGTTAATCCGTCGCCGGCTCTCAGAGACGCGCAGTGGCCGCGGTTGTTTCCCCCTGTGGACTGCTGACAGCTCTCCAGCTCAACGCCATGTTCAACTGACGTCTCGAGCTTCTTCTCGACGGGTGAGCGCGTGTTCCGACTTGTGCGAGTGCGCAGGGGCGCTGGCCCGGGTGACGTCACCAAATCCACTCCCTAAACCGGAGCCGAGGCCCCGCCCCCCTCCTCTGTTTATAACAGCGTCCTGGAAATAGACCAGGAGGGAGCAAGGAGTGCAGGGTGATGCTCCACATTACACAAGGTGCAACTGTTAAGGTAATTGAGCTTCAGCACACTGGAAGGAAATCCCTAAACTCAAATTAGTTTATATGTACAATGTTTTTTTTCTACCAAAAACAAGTATTTATTTATACTTTTAAGTCAGTCAGTGGGCCCTGAGGCAAAAAAAACAAAAACCAGCTGTGAGCTCTTAAGTAAGTTTATAATAGATAATAGAAATAAGTTTTATAATATATTTTACTGATTTCCTTTAGAATACTTAATAATAATACTACTAATAATGATAACAATAATAAACTTTATTTTATAAAGTGCCTTTCAAAACCAGAGTTACAATGTGCTGTACAGTTCAAACATAGGAAAAACTATATAAAACAACACAAACATTCAAAGTATAAAACAAGAAATAACATTAAAACTACAAACATTAAAGATGTAAAACAAGAAATAATAAAACTACAAACATTAAAGATATAAAACAAGAAATAATCATAAAACTACAAACATTAAAGATATAAAACAAGAAACAACAATAAAACTACAAACATTAAAGATATAAAACAAGAAACAACAATAAAACTACAAACATTAAAGATATAAAACAAGAAATAACAATAAAACTACAAACATTAAAGATATAAAACAAGAAACAACTACACTTCACTGCTTATGAAACAGGTGAGTTTTTAGCAGCTTCTTAAAGCTATCAACTGATTCTGCATCTTTTATTACTAGAGGAAGGCGGTTCCAGTGGGTGAGAGCCTTTGGTTTTAAGCCTAGATTTTGGGACTCAAGAAAGCCTCTTGGTCCGTAGGTCTCAGAGATCTCATGGTTTAGCTCCCAGTTATATTGCTGCTCCCTGTGACCCACAGTGCAGCCTCAGATCCTCGGGTAGGGCTCTGAGGGCTGTTCCCAAGTCAGTCAGACCCATCAGCTGAGGAACTCCCTCAGTGACATCTTCTTACTAAGGCTAGAGCTCTGTTTTATTTAACTGTGTTATCTGTCCCATCTATTACTATTATTGTTCATCATTTTTATTTTATATTATTGTTGGTATGTTAATATTTCAGTAAATTTTTTTTAAACTGCTGTATAAATAAAGTTTATTATTAAATTGTTTAATTTAATTTAAATTAATTCCATTAAATTGTGAAAATACAGGACCTGGCTTAAAGCCTGAATAATTTAAGTGGTTATTGTGCTTTAGAGGTTTATATTGCAAAACAAATTTACAATTAGGCTAATCAAATTACCCAAAACTAACTGACTGGGAGCCCTTAAGGTGGCCTTGTCATGTGTTTTTGTTAGTTATACAGTTACATCGTGATTCTTGTCAGCCTTAAACCCCCTGAAACTTAGTTACTGCTTTCTCTATAGCATAAAACATTCAGTAAACACATTTTTATCACAAGTTAAACACTCAAGATATTGGCAACATACGCTGTCATCACATATGGATTCAGTGCTTAACTCTGATTGGTACATGGATGTGAATGACATCACTTTATCCAGTCAAGTTCGCAGCAAATTAAAAAAGTAAAGACAAAAACCACAAATACAGAATTAACTAAAACTCTGATCTGGGAGAAAATACCTACAATTTGAAACAACTGTAACTGATTTAAAGATGATCTGTTTTCTTTACAGAGGAGTATTTTTATTGAATTGAATCCTGGTGAAATTAAATATCTGCTCTTTATAATGAGGGCCTTGGAGCCCTGGGAGTCTCCAGAGTCACTTTAACAACTAGCAACCACAGGAGACAGGATCAGCAATTAGTATAGACATTTGAGGGCTATCCATAGGAACATACGCATAAAGACAAATTATAAGAAAGTGGCATTGGCTTTAAAAGATTAAATTTAAGCTTTCAAACAGTGCAAACCTAGGTTTTTTTTCAACAGCATTTATATTTTTGGTTTGTTTTTAGGCTGACTCAGTGTGCTATTATCAGGGGATAGGTTTTCATGATTTGGTGAGATCCCAATAAAGAGACATACATAATAAAATAAATAAAGTGGCTTAGGCATAGGCAGGGAAAGCACAGGCAGCATAACACCCCAATTTAACACTTTAAAACATGTAACACCATAGCACTAAGTGACATAACACATTCATTCATGAAGAATGTTCTCCTTCTCTCCCGCTTCTTTCCCCCTTTGACATAATCCTGTACCAGGCCTGTACTTATGTTAGCCATGAGTCATGTGATAATCCTTGTGAGATTTAGCAACCACACACCCACACACCCACCCACACACACACACACACACACACACACACACACCGCTTGTCTCCTGAAATCCAAACACCAGTGTGTCAGTGAGTTACAGGAGAGCTTTTAGCCATGTCATGGGTTTTGTGAGTCTGATGCAGTTCCATAAAATCATGAGATCTGGAAATGAAGAAACCACAAGACCTCTATTAGCTGCACAATCCAACTTTTCTCTTCCATTAAAAGGAAAAGTCTGAGTGGCAGGAAGCTGGGAATTCAGACGTAGCTCAGTTAACAGGTTTTTGAAAGCTCTAGTCACCACATTATAGTGAACTCACTAATCCAAACTATACCTTGTATTAATGGTTTCGGGAAAATTGTTGTTGTTGTTTCTTCCTTGTTCCTTCTTCGAATAATTTAATTTCAGGCTTTAACAGTAATCAGATGTGATAAACACACTGTACAGGAGTGGGAAGTTCAGTATAGTAAAAGCAGGTAAGAAAACCAGACGAGGCCCTTATCTCTCAGTCTTTACTCGTGAAATCAGCTTTGGTTTGGCCTCCGTAGCCAATCCCTTCATCTCACATTAAGTCCCTGAAAATGTTGACAGTTACTCGGCAACACGGTGGTACTCCCTGGGAAAGGGCTCGCACATAACCTGTTGTTTCACTGGATAAGATACAAGCAGTTGATTTAATCAAGTTGACATTCAAATTGTCCCTGACTTACTGGATCTGTGATTCATTTAGAGGCCCAGGAGTGAAAGGAGCATGACTCAGGCAGGGCTGATCAAGCAGTAATGTGATTAAATCACATCCTCTTTCAGGCTGCATATTCCTCATGGGTCAGCAGCTCCAAATGGGTAAAAGTGAAGGAAGCAGCTGGCCTACAGGATGGATTATTTTACTTCATATTGGTGTCGTACAATTCCTTATGGACAGCAACATAACTGCACAATAGTAGTAATAGTAGCAATTACTGTCAGCCACTCTTTGAGGCTGTTTCGCTGCACTGATTGTAGTTTCATTAGCGGTTAAATGTATGTCTCAGAGTGGCGAGCTGTCTATTGGTAACAGGTTATTTTACACCAGCTGCATGTGGACGTGACTAACGAGCTGTAGTGTCAGGGAGGACAGTCTCAGGAAAGGGTTTACATAAGAAACCTCAGTAAAGGTGGTCCAGATTGGACCACCACAAGCTTGCTGTGCCCTCTGCTGGTGGTCGGTGCTTTTAGAAACATATACTGTAGACAATAATAAAATTGTGTGTGTGTGGACAGGGTATGTGTGGATTTATCTCATCAAGGTGCAACAGCTGTGACACTAATCCTGACACCATGACAACCCTCAGACGACTTGGAAAGAGTTGCCAGGAGACCAGGAGGAAGTATTAAAATGTTTACAGGCTGCATGCGTCTGCACATGTCATGTGTGGCTTCATATGAGGGCACCAAATGTTACCCAGTTGGACAGCAAAGCATTATGTAATCCTCCTTCATTTTCTACATGTACACCATGTATACTGTAATAGCTAAACTACTATTAATGGATGAGTCCTTATTGTTTATTACAATCTTTAATTGGCCTTTAAGTGTAGTTAAAGTTGCATTCCTTGTTGATATTTTGTGACATGTTGTGAATGTGGTTTTAAATTTCACTTATTTCAATGTCAGTTTAATTCAAATAAAAATAAATAAAAGTTAAAATAATATGTTACAAAATAAAAAGTAAAATTTGACAATGAAATATGCCAACATTTTGTACTTTTTACGGTTACATAACTGTTACATTACTGAAAGTAATGTGATGTAAATATGGGCCAACAGCAAAGGTCAATTTTGAGAGCAGTATGTTTCTTCATAATAGCAATAATAACAGTAATAATAATAATTAAAAATGATAATAATAACTTTATTTATATAGCTCATTTGAAAACAGTTACAAAATGTTTTACAGCAAAAAGAAACAGTGGTAAAAAATAGAGAAAATAGAGGTAATAGCTCCCTCTGTTGGCCGAGGCCAGTACATACACTATAAACCTTTATCCTGCTGCACTAAAACATAAAATCCCAACATGTTTAAGTCTCAAGCATTCATCTACTGTATACATAGAGCATCTTGCACCTCCTGAAAGCTTAAGGTTTATTTCCTTTGTGGTATACACTGTTGCTCTGATATCAAACAGGCTGCAGTGAAATATCTTTGAGGTCATGAAAGTTCACATATAGGCCGAGTATTATATTTCAATGAATTGCATGAATGTCCATAGGACACTGTGAGGTGAGAATAAAGAGATAAACGGTGCAAAGAGCAGTTTCAACGGTATTGGCTGAGAAACAAGAAACTCCTAGAAATTTAAAAGTGTGTCCAGCCAGATAGATCAGTGTGGACTCATGCATTATGGAGGCTGTCTAGCCAGCTTTTGTCCTCGCTGCTCTCTCGTCTAGACAGATGAGAAATATTTGCCTTGAGTGGCTCCAATTTCCTCCTAGGCAACAGACTGGGAGCAGTGATGAATATTATTTAAATTGTTGCAGTACATCTTCTCAATTCTCTTTCTCTTTCTCTCTCTCTCTCTCTCTCTCTCTCTCTCTGTGTCTCTGTCTCTTTCCTCACACACACACACACACACACACACACACACACACACACACACACACACACACACACATCTGTTAAATAACTTACGTTGGATTGTTCAGGTAAGTCTGAAGAGTTATGGGTAAAATACAAATAATAGAAACCAATATAGTATTTTTTAGTCTTCTGAATTAGTTAATTTACTTTTGGAAGATGTATCCCTCCTCTGTTGCTCTGTTTAAAGGTTTATTCATGTTTTTCTTCCCCTTAAAAAGTGTTTTTCGGTTCATTTTTCCTTACCAGTATTGATGGTGGAAGGTTTAATAGTGGTAGATGGATAGAGGAAATACCATATACTGTACATATTGTAAAGCCCTTTGAATGAAACCTGTGATTATATAAATAAAAGTGACCAGATTTTTTATTTTACATATATGGTTAATCAGTTGCTCATGACCACTGGCAAAAATACAGTAGTTCATGTTTTAAAGCTATTAATGCTGAAATTCTTGCCAATCTCCTTGATATGATAACAGTGGTGTGTGACAATCCGGGCTATTCTTCCATTTCATCACAGTATTACACAGAATGAAAAGTTTAGTACTTGCTGTTATGTTTGGTGTTATTAGTCTCAACACTCCTCGTACATCAAATGAACCAGAATGTGTGTCACATAGAGCAGTATGACGTGAAGCACTGACAGAAAATCAGCTCAAGAAACTTTAGCATGATACAGTTTCTAACCCAGAGATAGATTAATCAAAGGTCTTAAAGAGACAGCGGCAGAAGTTGCTTCCAATTTTTTTTCTTTACATACATCCTGTTTTCTTTACATACATCCTGTTTTTATTATCATTATATTCCACAATTCTGCATATAAAACACTGATTTTCTGAATCAATAATATGAATAAAATGAATATATTTCCGATGTATTATCATTGCTTCTTGTTCTTGCACCTTTCCAGAAAACATTTGTTGGATTAAAACACAAAAGAATTCAAATATAGCATGAGCATTGCGTTGGATTGCTTGTATCACTGAATCAACTCTACACTTCCAGCACTGTGTTCTTACATAATCAGTGTGATTTATCGTGTCCACACTGTGTTCCTCTCATGACTCTCTCACAGCTGTAACTGGTTTAAAGGTTGATTGGTGTCAGTGTCATTGTGTTACAGTGGCGGCATACATGTTGTCAATATAAATGTCAGTGGATGAAAGACATCTCAGTGTAAAGACCTGACCTTTAAAATCATAATTTAATTAATTAGTTATTAAACTACACTAATTTTATCAGAGGGATTACAACATTGTATGTGCTCTGTTTCTTGCAACAGGCACTCAGGGTCATTGTGATCGTTTAATTTCATTGTTAAAGCTTCTCAAAGCTCAGCTGAACAGACGGCTCTTCAAGTATATAAAGAGTGTATAGGACAGGATAGAAAATGACACAGAGCATTATTACAAATCAAGTGGACAGTACTTCGTGCTGAACATTTTCAGACAAATAAAGGATCCAAGGTTTCCTTTACTTCAGCCCACATGAAGTACTCAGAGGTGAAGAGGTCTACAGACAAAATGCAGACATCCCAGCTCAGTCTTCACTGCTTGTGCTTTCCTCTTGATTTTACCGTCAGTGTTTTGACTGCAGTGCTGTAATTGACAGTTTAAAAAAAAAAAAGAATCCCTCTGTATCCAGTATGACCAGTAGACGGCAGTGTGGTATTTTGGTAAAGTAGACTAAATGAATACTGTATTGTGTGGCACACATTAGATCTTAGACCCAGATTCTGGCCTTGTTAAGCAACTAATTATGAATGAATATATAAGCACCAGTCAGACAGTGTCCTTAAATTAAGATGATTCTGCAGCAGGTTAATAGTTCCAGCTTGCAAAAGGCTGTTCCCAAGCCATTTATCTCCTCACTACAGAAAACAGCTTCCTGCAGGCACCAAGATGCACCAAAGCGAAGATGCAGTGGGCATCTTTCATAGCCAGCATTACAATGGAGCGAGAGAGCCTCCCCAGCTCCTGCGGGCAGAGACCGAGCCAGGTTCGGACAAGACTGTTTGCCTCAAAACAGCGAGGGAAGTTCCAGCTCAAATGGAGATCCACAGCAATGGCTCTCAAATGCTTACACACGATTTTAGAATAGTAATAATCCACCAATGTCACCTCATATAGTTGCAAGAAAAACAGCCTGACCATCATGAACCATGTGGTTAGTACACTCCATCTTAGTGATGAATTAAATGATAATTTGGTATTTCTGGAGATTTAAGATTTTGTAAAAGGAGTGTATTTGTTCATTAGTTTTTCATTTTGAAGTTAAAACTAAAGTGAAGTTGTATAGAAGCAGTGCAGGAGAGCTACTTTTATATATAATATATATATATATAATAGGTGTGTTCTCAAATGCATACAGAAGGATAAGCACAAAATCTGTGATTATAAAGTTCTGATAATATCAATTGTGAAATGGGTTTCTGGCTCTGATGTTCAGCAATGCATATCAAGCAGTGTTATGAACAGTACTGTACTGAAAATTATATAATGTTTTGTAAATTTCTCCATTAACAAAACTTAACTTTAGTATATGTATGTATGTGTGGGTGAAGCTGTAGGTGAATTGTATATATATGTGTGTGTGTGTGTGTGTGTGTGTGTGTGTGTGTGTGTGTGTGTGTGTGTGTGTGTCCTCTCCATCGCTTTAAAGACAACAGAGCAGAACGCTGGCGAGTGGCAGCCTGAAATACAACTCATTTGTCAGTGACACAGGAATGCTTTGACCTTCCCAAGACAGCCAGGCTTTGCCAACTCAGCGGTTTCTCTTTCTAGCCGAATTACAGTCGTCATCCGCATGAGTGAGAATGGCTTCCCTCGTACGCAGCACACAACAAGCAAGCAGTATAATAATCACGAGCTGAGGGAAAGCAGGAGGTCTGGGGAGAATAACACTTTCTATGGATATCGATGGGCAATAAACTGGTTCAAAATGTTCACTTACATTCTGGATACATAGACCGTTACAAAGTGATAACATCCAGTGCAGGGAGGTGGTCAGGAGGACTTAATAAGACATTCTGTCCTCTGACACATCACAATATTCTGGGCTGACAGAAGAGCCAGGGCTGCATAAATAATAAATGACAGCTCTGTAAAATACACGCACTTTCAATCTCCATTAAAAAAGAACACATGATTATACAGAACTATGAATAAACAACCAGTAGGCTACACTGCTGCACTGTCCTCAAATATGACGTTCCTCCTGTTCTGTCTCCATTCAGTTCCATGGCTTGTTTCTTCTTCCCCTGCTATGATTTCACGTGGCTCACTGATAACTCTATAATCACTTCTGCTGATCTAATTGTTCATTTGAGGCTCATGTACAAAAAAAAATAAAAATAATTGATTTTTTTAATTATTACTTTTATTCAGCTCAGGCTGCGTGTGCGTGATTTCTGTGTAACTGTCAATAATGACAAACTAAACTGTGGGGAAAAAAAACACCCACTTTCCCATTTAAGGATTTGCATTTATCTAAATATTACCAATAGCTGACTTTATACACTGCAGACATTTTCACCTCATAACAAGAAAAGCGGACTCACATTACACAAGGAATGGGCTCCACAACTGTGAGTCTAGCAGTTTTCCCCTGCATACAGTCTTTATGCAAAGCTAAGTTAACCATATCCTGCCTGTAGCTTCATATTCAGACAGACAGTGGTATGATGAGAGTGGTATCGATCTTCTCATCTAGCTCTCAGCAAGAAAGCAAATGAGCACATTTCCCAAGATGAAGATAAAGAAGATATTTTTAAACATGTCATAGATTTGTAGCTCATAATGTTTAAGCCCATGTAGTTGAAAGTAGTAGAATTTGTTATGCTGTAGTATGGACAGAGACATCTGTCAGATTTAAACTTTCAGTTTCCATTTTTATTTAAAATGAATGTTCAAAAACAATATATCTGAATATTTTGAAAGGTTGGACTCTGGGCCAGTTAACAGATGCGGGTAAAATAGTACAGGAAGCAAGGGTATAACCAAACTGCTAAACTAATGCACCTCACAGGAGGAGTACTGCTGTCGTTGATATGAGCTAGGTGTCCCTCGTGCATTATTCTGATTGAGGACTAACTATAGATATCCTCAGAAAAATAGTGTTCTCGTTGCCTGTTACAGGCTGCAGATATAAAAGAGCAGTTGTTACAAGTCTCGAGAACTCACTGGTCACTATAGGAAAAAAGCTGACAAACTGGAAAAAGAAAGCTGTCTGAAGTTTATTATAACAATGATCTTAATTTTGACTCCTCTCATTAATGCTTCCATGCCCAAAATTACTGCTGATTCTTTCCTATTGTTGTTCACTGAATCAGTCACAGGAGTATGCACTGGAGACGCCTCTTAACCTTCAGAGGGCTGCTGACAGTTTATAAGAGGAGAGGAGGACTTCCTACATGGAGCTCCAGAAGATTATGTCTGCATACAGATCTGCAGTTCATATGCAGTAATACAATAAGCAGAGATTTTACACATTTGGTGACCCACAGCTTCCGTTCCTCAATGATGCATGTACATGTGCATATGTGCATGTCTTTTACTGCACTGCGTTCAGTCAGGACATACCATAAGATATGCTCTACAGGCTTTTCTTCACTCTGCAGATAGACCTTTTCATTTCTAATCTTAATTAAATTACATTTGGACCAAGACAAATAGCCTGAGGGGCAGAAGCCGACACTTTCACGATATTGTGCTGGAGTTTTAGGAGGATGGTCATAAATCCATAAATCCAGTTTCTGTTTATAACCTGTTTTCAGGATAACAGTATGTGTGTGAGGAAAGCTTTACAGAAAATCCTGGTGTGCCACAGTGACTTGTATCTTTTCCGACCAGCCACTCTAAAACACATATAATCATTGCTTATGGCATTATATTTAATTTTTACAGACATTTTTTGCCAAATTTCTGCTGTGAAGGATCTGCTTTTGTACTCTCCTTCCAATATTTCTTTTAACATATTGCTCAAATATAGATGGCCAAATGGGGAAGTAGAACTGCCAGTCAGAAAGCTGAATGTTTAATTACATAAAACTTTTTACACGATTTATTCATTTTTAAAATATCTTCTGCTTAAGTGGTTTACTGAAAAGGCTGCACAGCCTTTTGTTGTTGCTGCTTACTTTGCTGGACTTATTAATTGCAGTCTACAATTATGCACTTTGTCTTGATATGTGATAAGTTTATCAGAGCTATTTCTGCGTAATGCTGTCTGCTGCCTCTGAAAACGAGGTAGATGAGAATGGTGAAATGTAAATAGTAAAAACCAAAACAACGAGCTGAAGATGCCAAAACGCTCTGAAGAGCTGAGGGGAACTGAATTTGCTGCAAGCAACATTGCATATAGTAGTTTGTTCAATTGTTTATATAAAAATTAATAAAAGAATTTGGTTGGTAACCTACTGACCTATCTGAAGAGTGGGCCAAAGAAGCATTAGCCATTCAATAATACTCTCAGCATTGTTAATATGTTGCTCATCTAAAATTAACTCTCTTCTCAAAATGGGAAGCCGAATCCATTTCAGAGAGAAAGGTAGATAGATGAGATGTTTAAGTTGTGTGTGGGTTGCGATGTGAAATGGTTAGGTGGGTAATGGCTCACAAAGCTCCTGAACTGGTTATTTTATTGTGGGATCCAACTGTGTTAATTTAGACGTTTTGTTTTCGAGCTTGCGGCAGGCATTTCTAGCACCTGCTGGATATAATTGGAAAGCTTAAAGAAATACTTTATAGAGCTGAATAGGATGCTACATTTAGTGATGGCCGCAGAGGGTCTGGAAGCACATTATCTGTGCACTAACTACAGCAAAAGGAGCCCTGATGGATATGACAAACCAGTGTGCAAACTAACAGGACAAAGCAGCGTCCTCTCCTCGCCTTGCACAAACTAATGGCTGCTTGTTATGGAAGTAATTAAAAGATGGATTCATTGATGGCTTTAACCTGTCAGCTCAATCCAGATGAAAGTGCTGAGCCAAGGATACACAGTACTGTAGCAGCAAGATTCACCATCCGAGGAATTCCCAGCTGTGACTCATAGGCTGGTTATTGTTGTGTGTGGCATGCTGGTGTGGGAGGGAAAGCCGCCTTGCAGGAATCTCTGATTCCCTCCACTGCTCATCCGCCTCATTTTTTTGAAGGAGGGATCCTCAGTGTAATGCAAATACAGCTCTGATCAATGTCAGGGAGGATATGATGAAACAAAGCTCTGAATATTTCCATCTCATACATTTCCTGTCATCTTCTACATGTCTTGCTGCTTCTGAATCTCGTACAAGCTTCTTTTTTTTTTTTTTTTGCTGTGCTGATTTAGTTTCTTCCTTTGCTTTTTTCCTTGCCTGGCAAAACCTGCTCCCTCTGCAATTCTCAGCAGCACTCTTTGAGAAATCTTTGAAAGGTTCATGCTGACATTGGTACTGAATGACAGAACATTACCAAGTTTTCTATTTCACATTTATTAGATAGTAGTGCAACACAGGGCAGGCTTCAGATTGTACTGTCAGTCATCTTAATCAGTGCAGTTGTCAAACAATAATGTATACAGTATATTCCCTGTACATTACGAGCTAACAGTGCTGTTTGATTGTATTGGTCTGGTTTCTGCCCAATTAGACTACTTTTGATTATGCTGGGTGGGGGAAATAGCATTGAGCTGGTAGATGAAATTTTGGCTGCTTTTGTGAACATTTGGCTGCGTTTTAAAAATATTGTGAAAACACTATTACTAAACAAGCTGTCATTTGGTGGTCAAAAACATATTTTATTCATTAGCCAGCTGATGCTAGCTGGCAGTGAACAATCTTCACTTTTAAGAGATTCTGCGTGAACAAAATGTTTATGTTGCCAATTTGCACTGTGCTGATTTAGATTTACTGCAGCCGATTCATTCTGAGCCATTTACTGATCAATTTTGAAAACTAGTTATTGGTGGCTTTGTGTGTGGTGTGTTCCATTCTATAGTTTTTAAATAGCTTTGATTTTCGTGTTTTTTGTGGCTTAGATTTCATAGCAGTATTTGACCACTTTATTGTGGTTGCACTATGATACCAGAGGTGCATTTCGCAATTTGTCTGACTGCACTGTGCGTTACGGTATAGCCTATTTATGCATTTCGTCTTTGGTTATTTTATGTATATATGAAGCTTTGTATGCAATATCTTTCTTTCTTCTACATGGGATTTTGGCAAGGTTGGCAAGTTGTGATTGTGCTGGAAAACTCTCAGTCTGTTCTGGAAACACTGAGTGCTGAAACTGTGACATTGCTGAGTATAAATTGTCACTTGAGGATTACATTTGCAATACATCTTCAAGTAAATTCAGTAAACAGTACCTCCTTTCTGTAACCTTCATATGGAAGAGTTTATGGATCTGATCAGTTAAATGACGCTATTTTTAATTTAAAGACAATTTAATAAAAGACAAGACATGGGCTGATGTTTCCTCAGCTGTTGAAGGACATTGTAAATACAGCCTTCTTGGAGTATTGTGCATTGACTAGTGGACCATGTTGAAATGCACTTCTGGTCTGATTAGCCCAGCTGCTACTTGTGCACATAGATCACGTATCCATTCAGTTTCTGGCCTGAACACACCCATCAGCATTTGAGGACAACCCCAGCTCATTGCCTTTGGGGAAGTTTGGGACTCTCTACAGTGACCTCTGCCAACGTTTTGTTTTAGTAGAAATGACAACCTGAGAACAGAATGAAAAAAAAAAATGGTGCAGGGAACACTGAGAATCAGTACAGAGACACTTCCTGTCTTCACTGCCAACATTGTCGCTGCCATATGTTCTGCAACAAATGAAAGGAGTGTTCCTAATAGGCCTGCAGGTACTGTATATTAAAGCACATTAGAGCATATAGTCTGCATGGTCGGGCCATAGATTAACTTGCACAAACCTCGGTCAAGCAAAGGATCAATGACCACCTTTACAATGCATCATTACTCCAGCGACAATGAGGATTCCTGAATGATAATGACTCCAGGGATCAATATTATCCATATACCTGCACTATCTTCTTCAAAGATGACTCTGCTGTTTTGTCATCTACCTCTTGCTGAGTCACAGTGACAGCAGACGAGGTATAATATCTTCAACACTTGCCAGGAAATTGCTCAGTGACGCTTGCAAAAGATGACTGCAGATTTCTTTTCACCTCCTGTTCCTCTAAGCTGGTGCCCTACGACATCGTCAGACCGTGAGGTTGTTCGGAGAGGGGCTGAGTGGCATCGTAATAGGATTAGCCTTGTCATATACAGTTATTTCTGGAAGAGCTCTGCACTGTAATACCGGCCCTTGTGCATTGATTCAATTACTTATATTCATAAAAACTCACACACACACAAGGGCAAACACACCTGCTTGCAACCAAAAGTGTGTCCACTTCTGATATTCAGAAACCACCACTATAACCTCTTTAAAAAGGGAGAATGTAAGTAATGGATTGACAAGTGCCTTTCATCTCCACCGGCTTCTACGCCTGATGTTATATATTGCTCTGTTTTCTGCCCCCACTTTGTTTACCGCCCTATCATTGATCAATATTTGTAGTCTCTTCTTTAACCCTCACCCTAGGTTCTCTTGTCGCCCTTGGACACTAAATCAAAACCAAATCCCTGTGAGGAGTGGTCAATACTTCATAGTGCAGCTGTCACTCTGCGCTCCATATTTCACCCTGAGGTGGGCAGCCTTCCTGACCAAGCGTTCCTGAATAATATCTAGCCATTAAATTGATTCTATTCAATTGTTGAACAGGCTATGAAATTATCATTGATATTCAGTCGTCGTATTAACGGAAGCTCTTGTGTTTGTGAAGTGAGATCAGTATACAGATGAAGTTGAGGTGAGGAAACAGTATTTAAAGTCAAACTGGAATTTGAAGTCTCCTCGTGCTTTGCAGACAGAAATAAGCTTTAATTATACTGCAGATGCTGTGCCTTTTCCATTTTGGAAAATATTTTTTCTACACTTAGAACTTCTACGGATATAACACAAATAATAACAGGAGTGACGTACAGAGTAACGTACAGAGTAACGTACAGAGTAACGTACAGAGGAACATGCAGACTAATGAATAAGTTAACGTATAATGTACGAATACGAATAAGACAATGTATTTTTGTAAAAACAGGTATTCGGAGTAATCAGCATTTGTTTTCGGGATACCAGATGTCGGACAAATGGCCTTTTTGGACTGTTGTGCTTTCAATTTGTTTCTTGGGAGCTGTAGTTTCCTCTGTGCTCACAAAGTAAGCAAGGAAGCACAGAAAAAAACTTGTTCAGCTTGGGTAAAATCACAAAGGTTTCAAATTCTTGTAGCAACTGCTGTAGTGGATTCAAATTTTTATTAGAATGTAAAGTAAAAGTAAACCCAGCGACCAGCTGTGTTTTTTCTGAAAGACCAATGAAAGAAGTGCTGAATGGGAGATTGCAGAAGTTGCAGATGGAACAGAGGCTAGACAGGTCGTGACTTCAGCTCTGTATACAGTCAGTGTTACAGTTTAATTTAAATCACTGTGCTGGAAATGGGAAATGGGGATGTTCTCTAGAAATGCAGAGAAGCCATGCACTACATTAGTAATGAGACAATGCGATTAAAAACAAAAGCACAACGCTGATGTAGATGGATTTGACTGGTGAGGATGAATGGAAGTTCTTTCTTTCTTTCTTTCTTTCTACCTCTCCTGCTGTCTATTCAACCAACCTCTGGCTGACAAGGAGGGGAAAAGCAATTAACATCACTGTCACTATCCATCTATTATCCTCCATCCTAATGGAAGATGACAAATTATGGAGTGCAATATAGGATGCCATGACCCACCCCCTAAACACTGTGTGTGTAGGTGGGTGAGATGGGGAAAAGTAGTTTCCTCTATTCACCCCGCGAAGTGGTTTAACTCATAATCTATGCCCAGAAACTAGGCCTGGCACTGTAAGGCTTCAGAAAGGAATCATAAGGGATACAGAACGACATTAGTGTTCACTGCAGTGGTCACATGACATAAAATGTCATCATTCTCCTGTACAGTAACTTACAATTACATTGGACATCAGCTTGACAAGGAATAAATGTCACAAATGACAGCTGGAGTGATGCAACTGTGAGGTCCTCATGAGAGCTTCATACGTTGCTTCTGTTGTATCTTCGACCATTTGAGCCCAGTACTGTTAATACAAACTATTTCAATTGTTGGTCCTCCCAAATTATTGTGGATTATCCAGAGCTACATTAATACTGTTTTAAAGTGCAGTTTTTTAAATCTGTGAACAAAGATCTCTGGCTCCGCCCCTTCCAGCAGAAGATGCTGGAAGACTCCCACACACACACACACACACACACACACACACACACTTTTGTTCACCGCCATTGGATTTTTTATCTCCACATACTGACATAGAACTCAACCGGATGGTTCTGCACCTGAGGGATAAACTGAGTCAGTGTTCATTTCTCTTGTTATAGAAAGGTCTACCTCTACTTCACCTCAGGGACACTGTGGTTCTTGGTGCGGACCACAAATGTTGTTTCTCATCTTAGGGATCATCAACCTCCAGGCCTCCACCCCCTCCCCTCCCAGTTTTCCCCCTGAATGCTCTACTCCCCCCATCTCTTTCCCCATACTTACAGTTCAGCATCTCTTCGCTTCCACATGGAGTCATAGAGAAGATATTTGCACAAACACGCCTTTTCCCAGCTTTCATCAATTACCATTTGCAGGTCAATTCAGCTCATGTCTGTTTTCACATTAGTCCATAGGTCAAGCCAATAACCTGAGTGTGATTACATGTTGCTTTGACTGATGTGCCCTGGCTATACTGCCGCCCACACTTGCCTCATTGCATTAAGTTTCACATGACACTTACTCATGCATGTCCTGGACAGCATCCATACACCCACACACACAGATGTCAGTTCAAAGGAGAAAAAAGGTGACCAAACCATCAAGGCTTTTACACTCTGGGAAGATAATTTAGGGAAATATAATTGCTGACATGGCCTTCCTCAGAACATGAACAGTGAGAAAGTCAAGGCAAATTCAACAGAGATGACAGCCAACCACAACCAAAAGAGGTGTAAACACTCGGATAGCCACGAGACAGAGACTCAGGCTAATAATGCTAACGCTAACACTAAAATAAAACCTAGTACAAAGAACAGGAATACAAAAATACAACTGCTTAAATATCACCTTCTCTAATGAGATTTACTTTTTCAAAGCCAATGAACCGGCCTCTGCCATTCCTGTTGCATAATCCAGATTTCTTTTTATGATTTTTCTTTTACTTTAATAGCGGCTCACAGATGTCACACAAATGTCACTTGCTGTGCTTGTAATTAGTGCACAAGCGTAGAGACCTTCAAAGTCGGTATTCTTTCCTCTTAACTTATCCTCTGTCTTCCATTTGCTCCTGTGATTGGAAAAGAAAGTGAAAGAAGAGAAGGAGGTTGCAGCCCCGAAGCATTTTCCAGCATCGTCAGGTTCATGTCATACCGGGTAGTTTGGTCCTTTTAATGCTCAGGAAACAGGCTGTTTCTTTGTGATACTGTATTTGCACCTGAACAGAGAGGAAACATTAATTTCAGGGGGGAATGATAACGGTAAGATATTATAGAAAGATTATGGCGAGCAGTGGTGCAAAAAAAGGGTTGCTTTTCATACTCACACAATGTTTGTCTAATTGCTGTGTGCTTGCAGATATTCATTTCATCCATGCAATCAAGCCACAATATATAGCCACTTAAAAGGCCCAGGGTCGTAACACATAAATACGATGATGTAGCTTAAAAGTTTTACACCAAAGCTTCAGGTAATAAACAGATCTAAAGAGTAAAATGGCCATTAGCTGGTTTCAAATCATACTGTTACATAAGCAAAAGAACAAAGTCTCAAACTCTCGTGCCTTTAAATAAACGTTTGCGTCATTATTTCTCTGAGGAGCAAAATGACTTGACACTTTGGCATTTGCCGGTTTGTAGACAAAAGTATCTGCTCTCCGTGGGGTTTGGAGACATGACACATAAAAGATCACAGGGCGAAGGCAAACCGGGCTGTTGTCATGGAACTTTCCAGCACAGAGAATGAAAAGACGTCAAAAATAGCATCTGGCTCATTCACTGTAAGTATTTTATCCCCCATTATTTTCGGTGAAGCTCAGGTGTGATAGAGAGCATTTGTTCGTTATGGCGGAGCTCCATTTCGTCCGCACACAGAAATAAAGTGTCATATTAAGGTGTTATACAGAACCACACTGAAGCTGCTATTATAAGGATCACGGTGACACGACTGGAACATCAAGAAACTGCTTTTATTCGCAAGAGGCTGCAAAAAACTTTTCACACATTGAATAATTCCTGCTGGTATCCAACAACAGAGAAAATTATAATAATTTTGCCTCTTAACTCCTCCTCTCTGTCTTTAAACGTTGCCACCTCTTCAAACAGTCTCCTCCGCTTCTGCAACCCTTCACCTGTGTGTGTTAAGAAATGTAATTGCTTTAACCTGCCGGGCTATTCCAGAGGCCATTTGTCTCGTTACTTAACACCACTCAACAGTATCTCAACCTTTCACAAGCTCCTTTGTGTAGCTTTATGAGAGGGTGGAAACAGAAGCCAGATAGGAGGCCACTGTAGTGTGTCCGGCTCATTGAGCAGTTATATTCAGCATGTTGCTAACATCACAACAAAATGAGTGTAGCTGATGATTTGAGTGAAGTTTAGTAATGTTAATATGTAGAATAGAGTTTGTCAATTACTTTGTATGAGTATGAATCACTCAGTCTTGTTCTAAAGTACTTACTCAGTGGAGTTGGAAGTTATAACAAAAACAAGTAATTACCCACATCTCAAAATACATTTTTCAAAGGTGTGTGTGTGTGCAAAGTATGCGCCGGAAGATGAGTGGAGTGTGTAATTACAGGGAAAACAAAGCAGTGCATCCTGATGCATTCTAAAGCAGACCTTGCTAACAACCCCCTTTGTTTTTTACGCATGAAATTATGTGCCCACCAGGGCGTATAATTAGAAATCAATTAAACTCCATATCACACATCCAACTAAATTACTCAAAACTGTTTTGCAGTATATTATCTAAGTGTACTCCCCAAAGGCTGTAATATTGAGAGGTTTGGGGAAGATTGCAAAAATGTCAAGTTCATTCATTAGTACTGAAGAGAATGTGAGGGCGGTTATGAGCATCATTTTAGTGCCTATATAAATGAGAGTGACATGTTTACAGTGAGTTTCCAAATCAGAGCGTTTGTTTGAATGCTGGTGTGATTCACACAGATATACACACAGTGTATTTCTCTTATTGGTGAAGCAGCTAAATGTATACAGATGGATAAGCATTACATTACAAAGACTCCAAGGTTTCCATATTGCAGCTCCACAGTGTCTTTTCTTTAGCAGCCTTGTATCCCCAAAAGCAATGTCCATATTACACGATTCTGGCGACCACTTCACCAAATTTGCAACATGTGATTTGAGATGATTCCTTTCGGTGAAGCTAATTGACATGTGTTTGGTTTGGTTGTGTGTATCTGTCCGCAGCTAATTTCACATACTACTGGACCCATCAGCCTAAGATTGTTTGTCCACATGTATGACTGTACGCTCAAGGACCTCTCGTAGTTATGGTGATTCACAATTCTTTAAAAACCTATTTTATTTAGTTTTATACCACCATTGACTGCTGGCTCCTCACTCCTTGTACTGGCCAGTGCTGCAAGTGATCAACAACTGCTTCAGTGTGGAATGTAGTCTCTGCTAGAGACAACATACATGGCAGTCACATTAGTGTTGGCAGATTCTTTGGTTGACATTTTCACCTTGAAATTGACATTTTACATCACTGGTGTTTTGTAATTGTCTGAGGTTTGTCTCTATATAGCATGTCTGCTCTTCATAATGTGACCTAAATGTTGTCTCCCTTTCATTCCACTCTCATGCAAACACACTGGACACACAGCCTGCCCTGCACTTCCTGTTCCCCACCCACATGTCCCCAAACCTGGCTGCAAGTGATAATCTTGTTTTTTGTTTTAAAAAAAAAGTCATATTTGGGACTAAACATTCATGTGTGAGCCCATGCACAATTTTATCTGCAGATAATCACTGGTTGCTGGTGACATGTTGCTGCCAACTGACGCTGCCGATCTTTATGCAAGCAGTATCACAAATTGCTTTTGTGGAACGAGCCCTTGTACCTCGAGATTTATGTCCAATGTCAGTGTTCAGTGCCAATGCGGGAAGTAGTTTGTCCTTCATGTTGGACAATATTGTAGATTCATAATTGCGTAGCACGTCTTGTGCAGGAGTTTTATATACACAGACCTGTAATTCACATGTACATATTTATTAACCATAACCACAGTCCTTTTGAAATGAAAAACATTGCTGCTGTTATGTAAAGCAGGGTTTTGAAGAAGTGCCTAATAAATGGCTGTTTGATGACTTGATGTCCCCAATCCTTGATTACATCATCATGCAACTGTTTTCACAGACCGAGTATTGCTCCTGAAGATGAGTAAACGGATCCTTGTGTGTAAAATTGATAGCATTCCCCTAAAATAAGTACAATAAAGCTGGTTTGATACCTTTGCATTAAGTACGTAGAGACTGCAAGAACTGCGATTTGTGGCTTGTGTTTTCCTCTAAATGTTTGTGATGCTGGTGGAGGTTGTTGCAATTAAAGACAGCAAGTTAGAGAGAGACTTTCAGTAGTCCTTTTCAGTAACAAATAACTAACAAAGAAATTACCGCTCTGTATGAAAGAATGAATGAACGCAAACACAAGGATTGCACGACTGTACTCTCCTATCCAGTAACGAGACAGGACGGAATAACGTCATAAGCAGATGTAACTCCAGTTCTATAAATCTGTGTGCAGCTCACTGTCGCTCTGTATCACAAAGTAAATTAAAGAACGTAAACACAGTTACGGTGGGGGAATATAAAGCACGATACAGCCTGCACTGCAGAGGCGATATCAACGGGTGAAATCTGATGCTCAGCTATAAATCTAACCCTTTGCTTCGACTGTAAATCCATCTATACAACGGATTTCTCATACTGAAAACTCCCCCGAGACTTTGTTCATTGTGGGTTTCACAGCCTACCCTTTAATTTATAATATTATTATTATTGTCATTACTGTCCTTTTACTCATGAGAACCTGCGCAGATGACATTACCATCAATCATGTTCAACCATAACAATAAAGCTTTGTTTTGCTGGACACAAACACACAGAACTTCTCTTTATCTTTCCTCCCTTTTGTTGTTTTTCCTCCAGTATTTTTCTCTGCGTCCACCCACTCACCTACTCCGATGCTGCATGTGAGCATATTTTTGACTGATCAAAGACTATAGATGACGGCTCATGAAAAGGAAAAAGGAAGAAAAAGGAGAATACAATAGAAAGAGACACAGATTTATCAGTTTGAATGCCCAGATCATGATTTCTGAAATCAAGAACAGAGCTCATGTTATGTTAATGTGGCAGCAAATTAGTGCCAGTTGAGTACTTTTATGTTGTGCATATGTGTGTGTGTGCAGGCATATCCTGATATGAATTAGTGTGTGTGTGTGTGTGTGTGTGTGTGTGTGTGTGTGTGTGTGTGTGTGTGCGTGTTTGGTTTTATTCATTTCAACCCTCAAATTAAACAACAGCTGCTGGATAGAAATGCAAATGTATCTGCATTTTTATTTGACTGGGTAAGAGGGACGTCCTCCCAGGCTTCCTTCCTCGCTCCTTGAGATTTCTCCTGTAATGGTTATTTCTGAGAGCGGAGGAGAGGAGTGCTCATTCACTGGAGTTCATAATGGCCCTTCTCTAGCCATGCAGAATGGGATGGGTTTTTGGGGGATTGCTTACTCTCTCTGCCCAGACACCCGCATTGAACTCTTTTAGCCTCAAACTTTTTGCCGCTGTCTGGCACCGTTCAGAAGGTACAAATACAAAGACAGTGGGAACAGACATGCAAAGTAACACTCACATACATACATGCATTACATTAGCTGTTATGGGCTAAATGTTCAGGAAAGGAAAAGGGGGCAAATTTGAGATTTTAGCAACTGAGAAAGTGAGACCGGGTTGAATATCAACAATCTTTCTCCAGAATCGCTTTTATTATTACAATATCGGTACCATCCAACCATTTAAATGTACTAAAAAAAACTCTCAACTGCTTTAGGATTGGGACTTGGCTGCTACTCAAATAGTTCGGTCAAAGCTGCTTTAACTGCACCGATTTAGTATTGCACTCACATAACATTGTCAGATTCACGATGGATAGTTTTTTTTAAAAAAGAAGCTCTAAATCAATGCAGCAGAGCCAGAAGTAGCATTGTCCTTTTATTCCACACATTCTTCTTCCTGGTGGAAACCTGGAGCCTACATCAGTAGCCTACTAAGTGTTTGAAGTGGGTCTGCAGTGTCTACCAGATTCAGTTTTCATCATGGGGCCCATTTACACTTTTATCAGCCTTGCTTGTGCTGCTATATTTTTTATCAAGCAAAATGCCAAAAATACACTTATTCTGCCTTCTTGATTTTGTGAATATCTTTTTAGATATAGATTTTTGGAGTGTTAGTCAAAACACAAAACAAGCAGTTATTTGGGCTTAAAGAAATAATGATGGGCATTTTCTGCTATTTTCTGACATGTTATCATTAATCGAGGAAGTAATTAGCAGATTAATCGATAATGAAAATGATTGTTAATTATTGCCCTAATTGATGATCCAGCACAGACCATTTTCTAATGACTAAGATGTTTTTCGGGGTCATTTGAAGTCATAAATACTGATTATAATCCAGTATAAAGTGATTCATTGGGATTATTTAATAGACTGAATCGCAGCCTGTATGGTGTGATTACATTAAATGGCACTCTGGGTTTTTGGCAGTGTGGTGCTCCAGCGGTTTTAAGTTGACTCTGCAGATCCTGCAACAGTCCGTCATCCCTCAGTAAACTTCTTCCCAGGAGCCACATTTCACTCCAGCTCCTCTTTGTTCTGTCTGAAACTCAGCAGCGAGAGACTGTGCCAACCATCCTGCATCAACTGCGCCTCCGCCAGACACTGTTGCGCTGTATTCTACGGAAATGCCCACTATTGTGCGTAGGAGATAGGTCCATACTATCGATTTTCATTCTGGCTATTACTCCTGCGCCCCCCCCTCCCTCCCTCCTCCTCTCCTCTCCTCTCCTCTCCCCCCCTCCTCCTCATCGCGCTCACGCTTCCCACCTCCCCTCCCAGCCTCTCTCCTCTTCCCTTGGACTGCAGCAGAGAAACCGCTGCATCGAGAGAAGAGAAGAAACAAGAAATCTCGGCGCGATGCCTCCTGCCTCTGCTGCTGTGTAGAGAAATCGGGGAGACTCATCGAGCTCGGTGCGATGCATCTGGTCCTCTGCACACTGTAAGTGTTTCTTTTCTTTTAAATGGGCCAAACTTCTTCCCCCCCACCTGCACTCCGCTGTAGTGTCACATAGATCGCATCTTTCTTCTCTGTGTGGATAATTTAATATGCAAAATGGAAATAGGAGATATCTGCAGGTGATATGCACCTGCTGGTTAAAAATGCTTTTTAATTTTTTTGTAATGGCAATAAAATTGGGAATAAACCTCCTGTGCGATGATTGACGGAAAAGTTGGGGAACTTTCTAAGAGTTGTCTAACATGTGCATCATTAAGTGTGCTTGGGAAAACACACTTACACCACATAAGCTGTATCTGATCAAATCTTTGTGCTTTTTAATCAGTGAATATTGTAAGACCTGTTTCATTTACAGTTATTCTGAGTGCAAAGTTAATTTTATGAAATGCAGCAAAAAAAAAAAAAAAAAAAAAAAAAGACCTTATGCACAATTTAACCAGCAGTTTAGACTTCCCAGATCTTACATGTGTGTGCTGGTGGTGGGGTGTTACCATCCTGTCGTGCTCACTGGTCGTGGAGAGATGAGTTGGTACACACGCACGCACGGCGGAGGCAACCCCGAGCTTCCCCCGTCCGCCGGGCGCGCACATGCAGGCTGGGTGAGTCTGCAGTGAGCTGAGAGAGCAGATCCATCCATTAATGCTCGATGCAGTGTGGGGATAGTCATCTAACTGTACAGCGCTCTGTGCCGCCGCCTCGCAGGGGAGGATTGATTCCCAGGCAGCAGGACAGCCCGAAATCTAATTATGGGACGCGACTTGCGTCAAAAAGACTCGTCGGTGATTGATGTTCCTTCCTGTACGTGGTCTGTGGGCTGCGCTCAGCCGCTGGAGCCGCTGTGCACGCTGCAGTGTAGTGAACGGTGCAAGTGGAACAAAGAGGCGGAAAGTGACAGATGAGTTTTCAATAAAGCTGCCCCGGGAGGCTGAACGGGCAGTTTGATTGGCTCAAACATGTAGAAATTCTGACCAGGTGTTTGCTTCAAGGCTCTGACTGCACGCAGGTTCACGCTGAATAGATATTTGTCAAACACCCAAGTCGGTAAATTAATGTTTGCCTTTAGGCCTTTATATACCTCAGTGTTTGCTTCAGCAGATGACAATCCGGCCGTCTTTTCATTCTATTTCAACATTTTCTATTGTGTGTTATCTTCGGCTGTAATGGATAGGAAACTAAGCACAAAGAAAGATTTGGCTCGCATGGGTCTGCACCACATGTCATGATGAAGGCCAGGGCAGAGAAGTCAGGATGCAATCTGTCAGCCAGTCAGTAGCCTGGAAAGCCGTTCAAATGTGCAACCACACAGAGAAAGATGGTTGCAGCAGATAACAGAAGACATATGGATGCTCTAGAATCCTCACTGCTGTACATGATTTTGGATGGTAGTAGTCTGTGTGCTGCACTGTATCACATCTCAACTGCAGGGGGTGCAATGGCACACAACGTCAATGGAAGAGGGCAATTTACGTGCTAATATGCCCGAGGAGACACAAAGATTTGAAAATGTTTCAACTTGAGCAGAAAATTTGCACTTATTGCGGAGCTTCGTGAATCTGCTTCAGAAACGTTCGAAGTTCGAGTGGAAAAAGGAGAATGTTGTGCGAATATTTGGAGATAGCTCATCATTATAAACAGTGGTACTCATTTTCCCATTGGGTGCCATTAAACCATTGTAGAAGAAGAGGGCGCGATGAGACACAGTCGACAGAGCTTCAGTCAAACCTCAAGCGCCAATCAGTCAAATTCATGCCCCTGACACAAGGTGGAAATTCTGTGTTGGTAACTGGATTTTGTTACCTTCACACAGGCTAGCTGTCTCCCTCCGTTTAAAGTCTTAATGCTGAGCTAAGCTGACAAACTGCTGACTGTAAGCTTCATATTTACTGTACAGACATGAGAATGATCTTACATGACGGTCAGCAAAGACACATTTTTTGTTAAAATTTTAGTTAAAAAGTTAAATAAAGTTTAAAGTTACGATTAAGGTCCACGTGAGGACAAAAAAATATTCACCAAAAATCTGTCTGACGATAATACACAGAAAAGACACACACACTTTCCATCAAATCATGGTTTGGGCATCCACACAGGGACCCCCTCAGCAGCTGGCCGAACTCCAGCAGTTGGTAAAACCTCACAGCCATCATTATATACAAGCAATCAGGCAGCCTGTGTGTGTGTGTGTGTGTGTGTGTGTGTGTGTGTGTGTGTGTGTGTGTTTGCGTGTGTATGCACATCAGGAGGAGAACCCAAATTAAGTGCTGCGTTGTTCGATAGTTCCCATTGCAGCAGTGCATTTGTGAATATATGGCTTTATGTGTTTCTGCTTTCCGTTCAGTGGGTGTGGGAGCTCTAAGGCATGATGCTGCTGTATAATGTAGTTTGTGTTCATTACTTTAATCTAAACCCTGACTCCACTGCTCCCCCGGCAGTCATGCTACGTCAACAGCCTCTTGATGCTGCGCGTTTTAAAGTGCTTGTTCATCAGCCTCTGCACACTTTTATGGAAAAGCACAGCACACGTTTCCAGTTCATTACAAGTTCATTTGTGGGTTTTTGGGAATCTAATCCAACTTTTTCGTCAAAGAAATCCACTTGAGTTTTCCTACAAAGTCTCCAGACCTGCAGGCAGTTGTAAAAAGCTGTCACTTTCTGTGTTTCGGCCTAGCTCCATCTGTAACCTCTGCACTTTGCTCTATACTAATTTGGTCACTTTGTGTCACCTCTGTCAGTCTTAGGGGGTAAAGAAGTTTATTTTCTTCACCCGTTTTCTAGCAGAGGGTTGAGATCTTCAAAACTGTGTGATGCTGATCTCGCAGACGTCAACTTGGGATGACTGAAATGTTTGCCCACAGTGAAGCTTAATGTTTAAATCCATTATTTCTGCACATTGTGGGACATTTTCCACCAATATAACTACAAACGTGACTAAGCTTATATTTTCTTTACTGCACGAGCTGGGTCACTGCTTGGGGATTGTAATCGCTGGTAAAAAAAAATACAAAGTCAAGGGGCTTTGCTGAGCGGTGAGAGGTACATGCTGTGAAATCTACACTATTTTAAATATTTTTTATAAGTTGCAAATTTTGAAGAAGTGCATTTTATTAAAATTCTACTTTGAGATGGCAACATGGCTGGTAGCCTGTGGGCAGTCAAACTGAAAACAACCATGCGTTAAAAGGGAATATTTGAGGTATAGATCCATGAGATTGAAGGTTTATCAGACAGCAAAACACTGCACAATGGTTTATAATTCTCTGAGATGGGATTTACAGCTCTGGACAGTTATCACAATGACAATAATTTTATCTTTTGTTGCAGTAATTGTGAGGTAAACAGTAGAATTAAACCCTTTAAGTTACAAAGTAATCAGACTGGCCAACACAGAGCCTTGCTGGATGAGGTCACGTTGTCACCAGGGTTGGGGCTGTTAAACTTTTCTTAGAGACGATCCTGCATGTTTTTGTCCGAGCTGCTGCGTCACCTGAGTGGCCTCATATAAATGAATGAGGGAGCTGCTGTTTTTCATGCAGAGCTACAGTCGATCTTACAATTGTTAGATAGTTTTATTGTCTTGGGAATGGTCATACATGTACCTTACACGTATAATAAATGTTGGTGCAGTATGTACTTTGTAGACCTCTTTTGTGTGGAGGTGTTTGACCCAGCTATATCCAAGCACATTTAGAAACATCATAAAATCAGGTCAACATTTAGGGATTTAAAGGACACCATTTCTGTCTTATAGTTACTGTAATTCAAGTGTAAGGCTCGTGTCAGCAGCCCTCAGCTTGATCGATTGTATTGAAGGATTATCAGACAGGATGTTAAAGTGAAAACACTTATTTCCAACATGGTACCAAGATGTTAGTAAGACAAAGGAAATCACAAAGAAGACATGCAACATATAAACTAAACAATGCAATCCTGAAATCCAAAATCACATCTCCACAATTTAAGAAATATAAAATAACTCCCACATCAGGACAGCTAAAGTCTGTCTTTGCAAAGATATGTTTCCCCATTCCACATGAAGCTTTATCATTGCATAGAAAGTCCTGCGTTATTCCTGTCAGAACCTAAACCTCACTTGTGTAGCATCTGCTGAGCTTGGCATGTAGTTTCATTCACACGATGTACATTAGCAAATGCTCACTGCAGCCATCTGTGGGTGCCGCAGAAAGCCTGTAGGGCTCTGCACACACCACTGTCATTTACATATTGTCAACCAGTATGGCGCATGCGGATACAGGATCGTATCTGTCTATCTTACATGTTAATATCTCTATTCCCCCTCATTAAACACTTTTTGTTGAGAGAAAGTCTTGAAATACAACAACGTCGTGCAGAAAACATTTGATCCATTTCATCCTGCACAGTATGTCTTCCAGGATCCCACAGTACGCACCTGCAGAGTGTATGCGTGTGTGCACGCATCTACTGTATGCATGCGTTTGTGTGTGTGTGTGTGTTTCCGTGCGTGCGTTTGCGTGGGTGATTAATGAACGTAGCTGGATGGCGTCAGCGGGCCATGACAGCACGACTGCGAGGAAATCATTTCTTCCCTCTCCGTGGACTGCTGATTCAGAGCACGCAGGATTTTTTGCTGATTGCTAAAATCACATCATAAGGGTGCTGTTATAATAACCCCAATCACAGCATCACAGCTGAAGGCGAGGGGAGTCGCCATCAAAAGGAAATAAAAGCCATGAACCATATTAGCTTGCCTGTTTATGGGGGCAAAGGCCAAGGTTGCTGGTTCAAATGTGGGAACTTCTTATATAACCATATGTATCCCTTACGTCAGCAGTATATGGTGTGTGAAAATGCCGTATAGGTTGCTTCAAAAAAAGGACCGGAGGTTTGGACTGGACTTTTAAGAATTATCTCTGTAGCTCAAATGGCATGGAAAGACTTAGAAATGTCAGCATTAATGACCATTTGCATAAGGATGAGAACGGTTAGCCTATCATGAATAATGAAATGTCAACAGAAGAGGGATATCTTTCATGTTCTGCATTGCCATCAAGACGATGACTTTGAAATTCTTGGCGCACTCGGACGAGAGAGAGACAAGAGGCTGGAGAGAGAGAAAACGAGAGAGCAGGAAGAAGGAAAAGAAAGAAGAAGTGAGGAGAGATTGGCAGTTATGAAGAGGAAAGCATAGATCAGCAGGGAGGAGGTGAATTGAGACCAGGGATTATACACAGACCTGGATGCCTGTTATGCACCGTTATTCATTTTCCCTCTATTATAATAAAAGTTCCCTCAGTGTTGCAGTGCACTGAGTTGATTGGCTATTTTCTTCTTGGCCATTTGGTGCAGAAACTCTCAGAGCATATCATGAGGTTTATCACAGAGTTCGACCTTTAGTCTCAGACGTCAAGTGCTCAGTTGGAGGAGCTGCGTCGCTGGAAATGAGTTCGGGGGGAAAGTTTGCAAAAAGGACTCAGAAAGCATGTCTATTCCTGTAATATGCTATTTTGAGACTATTTTCAGCAATAGAAAATGTAGCCTACAACATCTAAAGCTCTACTAGAAATAGCTAACCAGCATTGTTGTGTATGGATAAGGACACGGTGTTACTGCGAATGAGCTCCTCTGTCTTTTTTAAACCATATAAGTCTTTCCAACTAATTGTTTTTCGTTGGCTTCCGAGAAAGAGCTTTATTTTTCATATTGTTTCAACATGGTTATTTGATACGTTTTATTATAAAGATATTTGATGAATGTAGATTGTAGTTATAGCTTGTCATTTTGTGCTTATTCGAGTCATGGCGAGAGTTAGATGAAAAGGTCGATACCACTCTCATGTCTGTGTGTTAACTAGTTCTAGAGCCGGAAGGCACATAAATTTGCTTAGCTTAGCCTAAAGAATGGAAGCAGCAGGGGTGAGAGACAGTCTGGCTTTCTTCAAAGTTAAAGAATATGTCTACTAACACCTCTAATGGTCTCTAAATAACACGTTGAATCATTGTTTCGGTACACAAATAGAAATGTTTGTTGCAGGAACTTATGTGCTGTAATTTCTTCTAGGTGAACAACAGCCGGTAGCAGTGACTTCCCATTAGGGTTGGGTGATTGGACGAACATATCGGTAATTGAATCCATTGCTGGTTGTTTTTTTGGCAGCTGTTTTGGTATTTATAGAGCCACAGCGACAGACACAAAGAGGCTACCTATGGCAGAGAGAGGTTTCAGTTTGGTGAGGTGATGGTTTGTTATGGAAAGAATAACCAAAGTGGGTTTTGTGAGTTTTATTGTGTTTCTGTTGAGTTTGAATGAATTTGTTACACTGCATAACTTTACCTGAAACCTTTGTAGAGAGCCAGGCTAGCTGTTTCCCCCTGCTTCAAGTCTTTATGCTAAGCTAAGCTAATCGCCTCCCAGCTCTAGCTCCAACTTAATATGAAAGTGCTGTTGATCTTTTCATCTCACTCTCTGCAAGAAAGCCAACAAGCACATTCGCCAAAGTGCTTTTGACAAAATCCTTTTCTTTCAGGACATTTATTTGAATTGAAAAAATAAAAGCACTTAGCTGATGGCACCACGTTAGGTACAAACATCTGAACTCTCAAGCGGCACTAATTTTGCTAAAACGCTTGAAAAACTTGTCAAACTACTCACAAACCAGTCCTTCCAGAAAAATGCGGAGTTTTTTTGTGGTTGTTGCGGGCAAAAATCCTTGATTATGCAGCACGTTTTCTTAAAAAATGTACATACTACTAATATACTTACAACTGTAAGGTTTTCATCGCGGGGTTTGCAGCTTTTCGATGATGTTCACGTCGCGTAATTACGTCACTTCATAACGTTCCCATGGCAACAGGGGAAAATGGCTGCCCTTGAGTGAAGTAAACGCAACATTTTTCAACTTTCTGCTAAGATATATGTGACTTTTTTGCAACGGAAATGCATGGATTATGAAATCATGCGCGGAAATCGGCAATTTATGCGGCGAAAGTATATAGAAATATGCGGACTTTGGCTGATTATGCATTGAATTATGCGATCGCATAATCACGTTTTTCTGGAGGGACTGACAAACTGACCAGTTTTATTGCAGGAAATGCTGCAGTATAAATCCCAATAACAACACGTCTTTTTATTTACTGTCCTGAAGCCATTGGGTGATGAGATTTTTCTCGTTGGTCAGGTGTTTAGATGCATCCATGGCCAGTGGGAGTCAGTGTCTTATCATCTGCTCGTGCACAAAGTTAGTTAGGACACATTTCCTTCTTCATTTCACTGCTGCATTGCACCAAAATCTCTTGGGCTGCTTTACATCGCCCCGGCGCTTATGTTCAAATGACAGATCCAAACTGATGTTTTATCTAATCCCTCAGAGCAAAGGTGAACAGAAACACCATACATCAACCTGCCACGGTCTATTTGGGCACTTAACCCAGTCTCAACACCTCAGTGTATGCTTTCCACTCCAGGGACTGCAGATACAAATAGAGTAGCATGTTAAGGCTAATGTAAAAGAGATGGATATTTTCTTTTTATTTGCTGATGGTGCAATCATATCAGACGATTACGGTATATGGCTGCATTGTATCATCTTTCCACTATTGACATTTGAGACACTAACACTGAATGCTAGGCCTGTTAATAGAGATACTTCCTTTTTGGTTAACTGAAACCATCCAAACTTTTTCATGTGAAGGACCCCGACAATGGATGCACATTGGACCAAGGACCCCAATTTTAAAGGATTTTGTCTTCAGGAATCCCTTCTGAGAATTTTTGTTTTGTTTTTAGGTTATAATAAAGTCTTCATAGTCAATCAATGATCAAACTAGGATCACTATAAATTACAATCAGTCAACAATGGCCAACCATATTTCTTCCCTTTTATAATTTTTTTTAATTTACTAACAATGTACTGTCTCTGTATTTCATTTCCTTCAAACTGGAATTAAATATGTTATCGAGGCTATATCTATATATATTAAAGAAGTTAATGTTTTAAATAAGTGAGACTGGCAGGAAATTATTTGTAAAATGTTTTATATTTCTTCCAGAACCCCCAGGCAGATTTGGTCTCCCTCAATGCTGTCCTACGGCCTTAATCAGCAGCAATAAACAGTGAACATGTAATGCATCCTTTGTAGATGACGTTTGTATACCTAGTAATAACAATGTCTACATGTCATGATTTAGTTTTTTTTGGCCTTGATCCTGTGGGAGAAAAACCTTCAGCCGGGCCAGATGTCTTTTGTGTCTTCTCACACACTGCTCAATTCTTCTTCAATAAAACACTTGAGTCCAGCAGAGTTCAATGCAACATCAATTTACTGCGCAATTCAAAAGCAGATTACTCATAAACAGAGCTGGTGAGTTGTAAGAAGTGAGTTGTTCTTCTTGCAATGAAGTCCACAATCCACTCCTTTTGTGGTCTGAGCTGCAAGCCCTCTCCTACTATTCCTGGCCATGATATTGCCCATAATTCTATACACCATTATTTCTCCCTACGGGCCCATTCTGCCCCTTCATGTGCCTAAAAATATCTCATGATGTTCGTACTTTTCCCATTTGTGGCAGAACGTATACATACATAACATCCTCATGCCACATGCATTATGGGCACACCACATGCCTCTCTCCCTGAATCATATCTGACAGTGTTACTGCTCATGAAATAGAATAAAAACATATTTAATACATTAATTTACATTGATTGTCAGTTGATTACACATATTTAAGTCCATACAGATTCAAGTCCTTTAATCGGATCTGAATTGGATCAGATACTTTATTATATATACTTAACACACTAATATTTACAAGCTTGATTAAAAAAAAAGGCCCTGGCTCCAAACTATTGCATTTATTAGCTTAAACTTTTTATATATGGTATGAATGAGTTCAGCAGGGCGAATGCGACTCCTGAAGTTGATGTCAAGCAATCGGCTAGAGAGAAATTTATTTATTTTTGTTTATTTGCATTAAACATTTTAAAGTTAGCTAAAATATGTTAATGCCAGACATTAATAAGAAGATGCAGAATACATTAGATTAGTGTTTCGCAGACAAATGGTGAACCATGAAAATTATCCTTCACGTGTTTTGCATGTGCAGTATATTTGTTGTCTGTACTCTGTGATTGCAATGTCAATAACAGTGTTGCTAAAGGGCTTTGGAGTATAATGTGAGGGCCCCGAGCTAGCTGCTGTTCCCTCTGCAGCGGTCTTTGGGCTTGATGAGTGCCGGCTGCAGTGTGGCAGACAGACGGGTCCGGCCTGATGTGTTGACAGGTTTTCTGAGAGGCCATGCCAGTGTCACAGTAGAGAGACCCCCGAGGGGAGTCAGTCATACATGCTGACATGTCTTTCTAGCCTAGAAGCATGACCCAGAAATGAATAAGCTCTGACAGAAAACATGGTGACAAAAGCCACATTTCCAAGAATGTAGTGTTTCTGAGGGCATAAAACAAATGAATAAATTATTTTAATAATATTTATTCAATTCAATTTAATTCACTTCTGTTCGAACTGACACAAATAAGAATAAATAAAGTTGTACCACATACAATGAAAGGTTGACATTAGAATGAAATAAAACAATGCAACAAGATAACCTAGTTTACCATTTTGTAACCATTTTACAATTTTCATAGTAACAAAGTAACAATGACAAAAAAGAAGATATACGCTTATTTCTATTCTTTGCTGACAGTTACGTGAGCAGATCGATACCACTCTCACGTCCGTGCAGTAACTATGAAGCTACGGCATGCAGCCAGTTAGCTCAGCTTAACATTTAGGTATAGAATCAGAAAAAAGGAAAACGAATCTGCCTACCAGCACCTCTAGAGCTCAGCATTTTATAGGGGTGTGAGAAAATATTGATGGCGATTGCGGCTGGGTGCTTGTTGTCCCCGTGAGATTGTGAAGACTCCAGGAAGTCACTGCACCCAGCCGCTTTTTAGCATATTAAACAAACAAGATATAATGACTATAAATGTGAGCTGTAGCAGACTACCTGTTTCCGCTGCTTGCACTTGTTATGCTGAAGAGTCTGACTGTAAAATTTCTCCTGAATTCAGGACCTGGATCCAATGCCCTCTGTCTGATTCTGGGGGTCAGTGATGAAGTTTCTAGCTTCCTGCTTCCACAACTTGTTTTGTCCTGTATGGGTGAGAGACGAGCCAGATATGCACTGATGGCTTTTATCACATTTTACAAGCCACTGCAGTTAGTCCAATGCAGTGTTGTGGAGGTTGAGGGGGTCACCATGACTTTTTTTTACACTGCTGCTGTCTTTTCCTGCACAGTGCAGAGATGTTACAGGCACTGAGTGGTCATCGGTCAAGCTCCTGTCTCTTGACTGTGGCCCTGTTAATAAGGAGAGTAACGATAAAGAGCTTTTGTTCCAGCCGACTGATGTCTACACACCAGGCTTCAAGGTGTTTTATCCCCAAGGGTTGGTTCATCCCAGTGCATGATAAGACCTACCGCTGTCATGTCATCAGCAAACTAATAATGGGAGAAAAGACCACATCAGTGGACTGGGGGACTCCAATTCACAGCTTGTGTGTTATAGTCTGAGTGCAACAGTCCTGGAAATATTCCAGAAATACTTCAAGGACATGAGTTATAATTAAATGAAATTCTGTTGGATTGCAGTTGTTAGTTTGCAAGCTTGGCTGACATCTAACAGACTGATCACCATTACAGTACATAGCCTTGTTGCAATCAATCACATTTGTGTGGACGTAGTCTAGCCAGATCATTGATGGGCTTGTTAAAAGTAGCTGTTCAGCCAGACAGCAAGTAGAGTGCTCTGAGTGCAGTTTATTAAGAACACATAGCTGCATACGCCCAAATATAGGATTCCTGCAATAAATCTAACCTTTGTGAAGCTTGTCAAAAGTCTTTATTCGATTCTTTTTGGAGGCTCTTGCTTGTTTTTGAATTGCATCATATTCCTACGTGTCTGTGATATATTTCCACACTTGTTTATGTTGGTGGGTTTGTGTCGTTGGAAACTGTTTGGAAAAGTGTCATCGCCGTCTGTCACAGATTAATTTAACCAATCAGATCTATGAACCAGAAAACGTAGTCAAACTCCTTACCTGAAGCCAGTCGGGAGAAGAGCGAACATCTTTTCCATCGAGAAAAACTTTCAGTGTTGTTCTTTGCTCTTCTTTTAATGGAGAAATACTCTTCAGTTCTAATGAACTGATGCTAGCAGCGTCTACGCTAACCTCTTCAGCAGCCACCATTGTTGTTTTTCAGCAAAAAGTCATAGAAATTTTAAGATAATTTTCAGTCTGCAAATACTCAATGACACTGCGCAGTTTGTTAAAGTATTTCCTTGTCATTATTATATTTCAGTTTGTATTAGTTTCAGTGTGGAGTTTGGCTGTCTCAGTTTGAAATGTTCTTTTGTAGTTATTTTCCGTGTGCCAGGAACTACTGCAGTCAAGTATTTGTGACAGACAGCTTTTAATCAAGTTTTTCTCTTTCTGTCCCCACAGGCTGATGGTGTCTTCTGCTGAGCTCTGACAGACTGAGGATCTTTCCAATTTGAGATCAACTGTCTCCATTTCAGTACTGTCTGGCTTCTCCCATCCAATGGAATTAGACCTCATTACTTAATCATTAGTTTCCTGGCATCTGACTGACTTTTCAGCACTAATAAACTGCCTTAAGTCTTGCTCTGTCTGGGAATAGATGATCATAAAGAAAGAAAGAATAGGTAGCTTATATTAGTAGCACCGGGTGGAATAAAAGGTCAAGAGAGTTGAATAAGAGACTTTAAGTGCCAGCTAACCTTGTGTCAAGATGGATGAAACACATAACAACAGGACTTCCTTGGTTAAAGGTGCCAAGGACATCGCTAAAGAAGCCAAGAGGCACGCTTCCAAAAATTTCAGCAAAGCTGTTGATTGTGCCTCAGATGAATACTCAACTCATCGCAGCTACAACCGTTTCCAAAACGAGGATGAAGAAGAGAACAACTACAATAATTACACTCAGCAAGATGGTAACTACGCTGACAACGCAGCCAACGACGAGGACGGGGCCTCCAGCGACGCCACGGAGGGCCACGACGATGAAGACGAGATCTACGAGGGGGAGTACCAAGGCGTGCCTGCGTACAATGATGGGAAGCCTCGGGATGGTCAGGTGGCTCTGGGCCAGCCGGTTTCTGACAGCCTAAAGAGCCGCAAGGAGTTGGAAAATGAGAGACTGGCAGATGAGGAGGAGCTTGCCCAGCAGTACGAGCTGATCATGCAGGAGTGTGGCCATGGGAGATTCCAGTGGCAGCTGTTCTTTGTACTCGGGCTGGCGCTCATGTCAGATGGTGTGGAGGTGTTCGTAGTGGGCTTTGTCCTACCCAGTGCTGAGACAGACATGTGTGTCCCCAACTCTGGTGCCGGATGGCTGGGTAAGGATTTACATTACAGTGGAATAAGTTGTTTGTATTCAAACTCAGATACATTAAACACACTGCTGTGCCTCATACGCCTGTACCATCAGACAGGGAATCACATACGTGGAGGTGGGGTACTTAACTTAACACCCCTTGAAAGTCTTGTTTTTACTGACCGGTAATGGTTAACCTTCTCACCTGGCTGCAGTGATGTAGAAGTGTACTCTTGGGTGTGGCAGTGCGCCATGGCATCACTGGTGGGTGTGGTTACAGTTACTTTTGACCACACCCCGCAGTGATGTTGTTTTTACTTTTTAAATGTCCAGTGCATAACATTTCGGAGGACCTATTGGCATAAATGGAATATAATATTCATAGGTAGGTTTTCATTAGTTTTTAGTTTTTTTTTCATATTTGTTGTTACCTTAGAATAAAAAAATTTTATCTACAGAGGGAGTGGGTTCTTGTCCACAGAATTTGCCACGTTAAAGACAGAACACACACTTGGTCAGGGGGTTTCAGTTGGTTGCAATATGCAATCTGTGTTTTTGTCCTTGCTTTTCTCATTAGCATAAAACACAAGTACAGATGAGGCTGTATGCTTATGTGGTCATATGTGTCAATCAAGTCTGATCCAACCTCACAGTTCCAATGAAGCAGGTTAGTTTTTAGCATTAAATCCTATTCCCCCCAAAATTTTGCTTTGTTTTGTCACACATTTTTAATGTCATAGAGAAATACCAAAGGTTTAAAATCAAGTTTTCAGGGGGCTTTAAAAAAGCATCCGACCAGAAAGCTCAAGTTAATCTTAATTGGATTACAGAGTACTTAAAGTGACAACCAAACACAACATGAGGGAGAACAGTAGTGCCTGTATTCAGTGATGGAGAGAGGGAACAAGTTATAGCCAGCAAGTATATTGATTTACTGAGTGGAAGCTTAAACACTTCACTTCATCAGGCATGTTCTGAATCTGTGTGTGAACTGTCTGAGAGTTAGATTCATTGCCAAGAATAGTGTGAGATCCTGACTATCTTATTGGTAAGAGACAGTGAGAAATTGTGACTTTTAGGTATAGTGAGCCATCTGAAATTCATCTGGCACCACTCAGAGAAGCCATGAATTCAGTTCAAAGTCAGCTTAGCAGGCACAGGAAATGGATTCTGATTGATGCAGTTAGATGGGAGTAAAATACATTAAGTTCTATGAAATATTTGGGTGTTGATGCAATTAGTTTCCCCTCTAGCAGCCTGCTAATGACGTGTGTTGTTTATGACATGCCGGGTTGTTCATGGAGAGTAGTGGGTGACACTCTCAACTGTAATCTCATTGCTTTAGTCAGTGGGTTGTCATGGCATCAGGTATTTGGATACACGAGTAGGAGTAGTGTTAATCTAGATGGCTCTCTCCCACACTAGGGAAAAGTTGTGTGTTTGCGTGCCACCAATGTGTCTGTGTGTTTGAGTGTGTGTGCAATTTGGCTTCATTATTTCTCTCACTAATATCAAAAATAGCTGCATAGTGCTGGCAATTTTCCTCAATACACTGTGCCCATGCTTAGTGTTACATTAAAGCATTAGTCACTTCCCATACATAGATTAAAAAAAGTATTTTCACAATATAATTGTGTGGTTTTATAACAAAAAGGAGAATGCTAACCTTGTTTGTTGTTTGGGAGCAGGGTGGTTTATTATTCACCCAGATTTCACCCGTATTCTGACTCATCGCTCAGTGGGAGACAGGGAGAGAGAATAGAAAGAATGAGTCATTTTACCAACTCACTCACACACCGCATAAATAAAGGATGTGTGTATATGCTCACTTGTGGATGTACTTGAAAGAATAAACCTCACACAATAGAACTGATTGGTGTTTTTACCACAGTTTCTCTGTGAAGGTCAGTGACTTTTTAAGAGGTCATAAGAGCCTCGTCAGTGGACATTTGGCTCGACGGAGAGACCGAAAACAAGTGAGAATAATAGGGAAATTATACAGAGATCATCCAGTACAGTTAAATCTGGGTACAGCACAATCTTCAGCTCAAATTTTGAGCTTTAAGGGGCTTATTAGAATACAGTGCATAGAATGTGTACATAGGAACGCAACCAGCTAAATTAAATAATGTAAAAAAAGAATTTCTAACAGCCATCGTGACTTTGTAGCAGCAGTGTTGGAACAACGTGTATCTGAAGTAGCAGACTGGTAGAAGAGGTTTATTTTGGCTGGATCGTGCTCTGTATGTTACATCAGCCACTTATACAAAAATAGATATTGATTAGGTGGAAAGGGGTTTTCTAGCCATGTGCAGCTGAATCAGTCTTGGGTCAGGACTCATGCTGGGAAATGTTGCCTCGGCATATAGAAGTCTGGACCTCTAAATATAACGAACTTTGGACTTTTTCTGGCTTTCGTGTTTGAAGCATTGCTCTTCTTTCAGGCTGCAAGAGAGTATGGCATGCCAACAGGATGGAAGTAAAGCAATGTACATGTGATGTTGTAGGCTACAGAGCTGATAACTTCAATTCAAATCAAGGAGTTTTAACATAGTGTGACGACCACATGTCAAGTATTTAAATCAATATAATAATAATAATAATAATACATTAAATTATTAGAGGCGCCTCTCTGGGCACTCGAGGACACCGTACAACAAAAAAAAAAAAAAAAAAAAAAAAAAAAACAGCAAGAAATAAGAAACAGATAAGAAAAGACAATGAAGATGGTTAAGTGGGGTGGCAGTTCTGAATAGGTGAGTTTTTAATCATGATTTGAAGAGTGTGAGAGAGTCCAGGTTCCTCAGGTCCGGTGGGAGTGAGTTCCAGAATTGGGGGGCAGAGCGACTGAAAGCCCTGCTCCCCATGGTGACGAGGCGGGCGGGGGGACAGGGGTGGACAGAGGAGGCAGATCTGGGGAACGGGAAGGGTTGGCGATAAATATGCAAAACAATTATTAACACTAACACCTGCCATTAGTAGTCTAGCTATCAACTGAACTTAGAAGGCAGCTAGGAATAGTATCCGTTGAGTGTAGTCTGACTCTGGTACATGAAGTAATCTGGCGACCAGTGAAACCCCCAAGTAGTTTCTTTAATATTCTTTGGCGTAAGGGCTGCAGTTCAGGCAGGAAGTATCGGTAAGCCCAGGGGGGGGGAGAATATGTATCAGTCATCACCTGCACTGCTTAAAGCAAGCAAGACTTTCTCACACAGTAATCAAGAGAGTTTTGGTTGGTAATATATACATTTTTTAAAGACTAGAGTTGTTTTTAAGCTTGGATTCACCCCCAGATTCCACCGGACACGGCTGTGACGCTTTTCGGCTCTGGTTGCGGTTGCCCGAGATGTTTGTGCCCGTTCTAGGCAATGCTTGAAATTCCACCAGAACCCCTGCGGCGCATCCCAGATGTGTCTTGCTGCTCTGTTCCGAGTAGAGTGTCTGGTCTATTTCTGAGGGAAGCCTCGACCCACTCACGTCGAGCAGCACAGAGCAGGAAGTCAAACACAGAAACAGCATAGAGAATCCGGTTAATTTCCTAAATAAAATCCTGCGTGTGAATTTCACACTACATCAACATTGTGGCACCAGGCCAGAAGTCAAAGGCAGGTTAGAGGAGACACACGGATCACAGAGCCAAAGTAAATGTGACAGTGTAATCCATCTCTGGTGGAATTTCAGGGTCAGAGTCCGAGGCTGTGGCTATTTCTTGATAGTAGTACGTACCAGGGCAGATCCCAGTGCATACCAAAAGTATGGTAGGAAAGATTTGTCCATTTTGTGCCAGCACTTGACAGCAAACTTCAAAAGGGAGCACATTAATTAGTAGCTATCAAAAGTTCAAGCAGAAATTCACTGTATCCTCACCAGAGTTAAAGCAGTTCTTTTGAAGCACTGAAGGGGCTCAGTTATAGCAAAACTATCCTGAGAGGAATGATGTCAGTGGCGGTAAGAGACCAAATCCTCTGTTTGAAACGAAAAAGTTTGTACGAAGAGGCATTCAACCAGTCGCTCTAAAGGCAAAAGCATTGACTGACCGCTTTAATTTGAAATATATTTGGAGAAATTAGTTGATATTTTATAATGCATCATCACATTAATCATTTTAAATCATATTCCAGAAAAACTATTACAGGAAATGGAAATGAATGATAAGATGAGCAGCTTTTTATAGATTTATCTAATAGTCCCAAAGAACATCTTCATTTATCTCCAGTCTCCATCATTTTCATTAGACTTTGTAGATTTATTTCTAATGACCATGTTAAAAACTTGAAATGAATTAAACCATGTCATAGTTTGGAAATTGGAAACTTCTGTTATTTTTCTCCTAATTGTGACTCATCACCTTTTATAAGTTAAACACACTTAATAACTACCAAACATAATTTACTAGTTAATTCAGCATGGCTTTAATATAACGTGTAAAATACAATTACGAATATCGTCCAATAGTGTCCTATACAAAAGGAATTCAAATGCTGCAATGTGATACTTTTGAAATTAAATTTTTACTGTACATGTTTCTTCTCGATTTCATCCATAGTAACTCATTCATTCATTCATTAGCATGCATTATAGTATTTCTCTCCATAATCTACCCCATAAATGGCTTTTCCTTTAATGTAATATGAAAGGTGAGATGCTTTCCCGATATGGGATGTTCCTGGTTTTTTTTCCTCTCCCTGCTCTCGTCTGTCCTCTCTGTTACCCTCCTGCTGTAATCCCTCTCTTACACTCTCTCTGTGTCTCATAGCCATGCAGGCGATCTGAAGATATGGGCTAGAGTTAATCTCTGCAGCATTGTGCTTCACTGCAGTTTAGCCATGGTAGACTGGCTCACGTACCTCCCCAGAGAAAGAGAGGGAGAGGGAGAGCGCCGCTTTCATACACTTCCTATCAGTGCCCTCCCTGCTCCTTTTCTCTTCCACCACATATGGTGTTAATTTGTCTGCGGGTGTTTTCCTGCACAGCAGTTGGCACTTTTTAGGATGTTCGGTAAAAGGCTGGCTGGCTCGCATGAAGCCGGGGTGCAGGTGTGTCCTGGAGTGAAGACCTCAAGGAGTACATCAGCACCAGGGTCTGCTTGGAGGAGGCTTTTGTGTAACTGATGCCAATCTTTTTTTGCTTTGTGTGTTGCGGTTACTTGCAATCACAAACACCGTCGACATAAGTTAATCAACACAAGGCAGTAATGAATAGGCTGCCTGAGGTTAGCTAATTAAAAAAAATCGGGGGACAACAACATTTGCTACCGTCTCTTCATTGCCTGTCCCTGTCTCTTTCTCCTTCTCAACAAAGCACCACTACCGGATCCATTCGCCCATTCACTATCCAGGCAGAGAGGCCACAATTCAATGTGGATTCACCGTAAAACCTGATTGAGTCGTTTCTCTAAGCGTGGCGTATTGATTAGAGTCAGTGACAGGAACAAGGAGCTGAATTCCCCTCGTAGGGGCTCTCTGTCAGTATGCTGATGATGCATTAAAACTTATAAGGAATATATATGGTCTGTAGAACAAGGGTTCCCAAACTTTTCCATGCCAAGGCCCCTCAAATAGCATTAGCTTGTGGCCAGGTCATCTCTGAAATTCCTCCAGCTAGAGTAATACTTGTTGCATATACTGTGAGAATGATTTCCATTCTCTTCACTAAATTCCCCTAAAATGTGTGTTTAATTTGTCTCTCAGTAGCTAACAAATCTAATTAAACACCTAAAAAACTTTCTCTTCCCTGTAAATCAGGAGGATTTTTTTTCCAGTCCTTATTCTGCAGCTGAACACAAAATTCCTGACTGATCCTGAACTCACCCTGATCTGCTGATTGGAGTGAAGAATTAATAATTTTGCCTCTTTGATCGTTGATTGCATCTAACCTGGAAGGAGCTCTAAGTGGTCCAAATTTGTGTGACTGTGTGTGATTATTGTTTGATCTCAAGATGTTATCATTTGTTCCAATAGATGGATTTAAATGAGAAAGAAGTCGGAGTACTTTGAGCCAACTCCACCATTACAAAAACAAATCAGCAGGTGTTGATGTAATTAATGCCCAAGGAATGTGCTTTGCTCCCAGGGGTCTACTCTCCCCTCCCTCCCTGCCTCCCCCTCCTCTGCGTTCCTTCCCTGCTGCAACCCGCCTGTCAATCACACACGGTCCTCTGGGAATCCCCTCATCTGTTGAAAACACTAGAAGCTCTCACATAATGTCCTGAACGTTCCCGCTGAGGAAATTAGCGCCTGATTCTACTGGCTGCTGTCTGCTGGCGCTCTCCTCTCATCCATGCCTGGACACTGCATGGTGGTGTGGAGAGAAAACAGAGCAGAAATGTGTCAGGAGAGAATTACACTTGCACATAAGAGTTAATTACAACAGAATAAAAAAAAGCAGCATGCGTGGAGACTGATGGAGACAGTTTAAGAGTTAGCTGAAATAATCCCTCTGGATGCAGAGAAAAGCTGCACAGTGTACCGTTAAAAGGAGCACAGACGTTGTCTGCTGGGAGTAAGAAAAATGTTAGAACTACAGTTCAGGTGGGCTCAGTACAACTTTACTGGAATTGACTGAGTTGTGGCATCGAACCACTGTGTTTCTGCTGGACGGATTTTATTAAGGCTACAACTAAATTTCTCATACTTCAGTTTATTACACTACATTCCTATCAACCTTAGCTTTACTTTGCAGTGCTAATGAGCAAAAATGAGCATGCTAAGATGCTAAACTAAGGTAAATACCTGATGAACATCAGTAAGTTAGCATTGTCATTATGAGCATGTTACCAAGCTAACATTATCATTTAGCTCAAAGCACTGCTTTGCCAGAGTTCAGCCTCACAGAGCTGATATGGCTGTACATTCCTGTGTATAATTTAGAAAAAATGGACCCAAAAAACAGAATAAATGGAAATGCACTGAAATGCATCCAGCTACGTTTTACAGTCGTTGATGTTCAGCAGAGACCAGAAGCATCTTTTTAGCCTTAAAGCCTATTTTCTCTCATCTTACACAATGCAGAGATTGTGAGCAATTTCAAAGCGTGGGTGAACACAAAGAAATACTGTGGCTGAACGCATCCCGTGTAGACACTGATGGAGGACTGGAACTGCTGCTGGGACTTCACTACACAGCCTATGCAGATGCGGTGAGGGATGTCCCTCGGCTGGAGCTTTTAAGTTAAGATGCAGTTGTCTCATTTTTTTCAGGTGAATGAAAAAAGCGTTTAGTGAAGTGATGTAGTGAAGAAGAAACTTTTTTAGGTTACAGTTGAAGGTGCTGTACGTGAAATCAGCATTTTGGCTCACTTCCTGTCCGTTATCTGCAGTCAGCAGTCCCCTCTCTCCTCCACCACACTGAAATTCTGCTGCCTGCCCCACGAGGGCCGCCTCATTTTGGAGTTCTCTCTCCTATCCTGATTGGATAAAGAGGGAACAGGATACCATGAAGTAAATTCTCTTCTTTACCAACGTTGTTATTATTATATTATTATTATTATTATATTAGATTATTCTAAATAAAACCTAAAACTATGTGTGAAAAAACATTTTAATTAGCTGAAATAAAAATAAAAACTAGATTTTAAGAAAAACAAATAACAACTTAAATGATATTACATACTAACAAAACTAAAATAAGATAAAAATATTCAGGAAATGTCTTTCCTTTGGTGCACATGTTTAATGAGACTGGGATGTCTATGTGACTGTGAGTCAATGTGTTTGTATTGTAACACCTATTCTGAACTTCTGATCTTTCCCCTGACAATACCCCCAAAATATAATAAAAGAAAACTAATATTGAAACAAATAAAAACTAAACTAAAATTAAACATTTTTAAACAATAACCACTAAACTGAAACAAGCAAACCCACTCTGGAAACTAACTGAAACTAAACTGAACTGAAAAAAAAAATTAAAAACCAAATAAATACTAATGAAAAATACAAGAGAGACCCATGTTACTGACGGAACCCTCTATCAGTGATGGCTGCCACAGACATAGAGCTATTTAAAACTTACTTTAACAAAAAAAATATCGCTAACAGCAACTTTAAACACCACTATCGTCCCTGTGCACCACTGCTTTTAACTAACCTTCTCTAATTTACATAAAAGCTTCGCAATCTTGAGGCAAATGGAGGTTTTAAGGTCTGACCTGAGTTTGAACCCTACAAATCCAATCTCAGAAAGATTCATGCTGCGTCTCAGATGCCCCATCACCACCACAACCCTCCCCCTTTATTACAGATAGAAACCCAGTGCAAGGGGAGCCATAAAATAAATGAGCTGGTGTTACCAGATAGCATCTCCTTGAGTACATGCGTTCAGATGCATTGTTTGTGTGTAGCTACTCGGATCAAAAGATGTCACCAGTTTGTGCAGAATGTTGATATTTCAGTTTGATATTTGCGAGCTAGTGGTACCGCTGCTTGCTCTTTATATCCTGCTGCCTATAGGAGAGCCCTCTCTGCAGCAGCTGCGCATAGATAGATCCAGTGGCTGTCACCTGTAATGAATCACTAGCTCTCAGCATCATGTCTGCGCAGCTTGATAAGACCTTCTACTTTCAGCATATCTGTCCCATCACCTCAAACACAGCGAGAGAGAGAGAGAGAGAAGAAAGAGGAGGAAAAAAGGAAAAGGCTTCCTTTCCTCTGTCTGCGTTCTTTTTGGTGCTGCCTCGCCAAACAATCGCATCTCCCCCCCCTCCACGCTAATTAGCATTTTTATTAGCACGTAGAGAGCAAAGTGGATTATTCACTGGACTGACAACCCCCACCCGTCTCCACCAACCCTTTCCTTTGCTGCATGTTGCTGGGGACAGGAAGAGAAATGACCCCCCGACTTCATGCGGAAAAGCAGCAGCGGGAGGCAAATGCCTGGACTTTAAAAGCAGAGCTACGAGGTCAACTGCTCTGTTTCCCCCACAGTCACTTAAGAGAAAAGTCTTTCAGTCATTTCAGTCAGACAGAATTAAACTGGAATCAAATCTTCTTTATTACACTGAGATATCTGGTCTACACACAGCGGTTAAAGACATATCAAATTACCACATTTGATACCAGTCAATGAATGAAATGCAAACACCTCTCCAATGCAAAATGAAGCCTCTATTTAGGCACATTATTGCCTGTGCAATCTAACAGAACCTGTTGTAACTTCATCCTTTTACACTGAAGCTTTATCACGTAATGTTATTCCACAATGTTTATCAGACACTGAGCCTGCCTACCCCAGACACACTGACCATCATAATTAGAGTTAGGGAATGGAAAACTGTACTTTGAGTCTAGTCGAGTTGATCTACAGTGTTGAGTTAATCGATTCCATCTCTGCTTTTTATATACACCTATATTTTATGTGACCTCTCAGTGCTCAGTCGATAGCTGGGAAATAACAGAACCAATTTCAGTCTGAGCTCTGTTACTCCACTGATGTACTTGGAAAGCACCACTTAATGCTTCAGCTGACGTTTAGCAGCTGTGTGTGTTTATTTGTGTGCAACTCTATATGCGTGTGTGTGTGTGTGTGTGTGTGTGTGTGTGTGTGTCCAAGACCAATGTGATATCTGCAGTGTCACCTGGTGTCAGACCAATCTAACAGTACAACAAAAAGGTTTATGTTAATGTGGTGTAATGTAGTTTTTATATACTGTGCAGTTGGCTCAGAGTGCCTGTGCTACAGCTATGCTGCACTAGTTTTATTGTATAGAAATGTAGATGTTTGTAGGATACTGGTACTTTGAAATTGATCTCCGGCATCTACATGGAACAAAGGCAAAGACTTTTCTGAATACAGTGCTCTAAAGTGCCATATAGCTGCAAAAACTAAAGCTGTAGTGATAAACCATCATCACTCTCACCTCTTCTCAGCGTTTGAGCATCTCTCAACACTTCTGGGTTTACAGTCCACAACTTTACTCTTTTGGTTCTCTCTTAACACTCTCATTGACCGACTGACATTTGTTTGAATGTAATGCTTTACTGTGTTGGGGAATACATGCACGAATGAGTGCGAGTGCAAACTGTCTCCCATTTCCAAAGTGCAATGTGTTTTATTCACTCAGCAGTTTCACAAACAAACATTTGACTCCAGATGGCTGAGATCATTTACATCTTTCTCTGTCCCTCTGTCTCTCCCTCCCTGTCTCCAGGTAGCATTGTGTATCTGGGGATGATGTTCGGAGCCTTTTTTTGGGGCGGCCTGTCAGACAAGCTGGGACGTAAACAGTGCCTGCTGATATCCATGTCTTTCAATGGCTTCTTCGCCTTCCTATCCTCCTTTGTCCAAGGCTACAGTATGTTCCTCGTCTGCCGCATGTTGTCTGGCTTTGGGTGAGTTCACTCCTCTCTTCTCTTGAATATTTTCCTACTTTAAAGCCCGTCCTCCTGAGTGTATTAGAGCTCCTCTGAGGGCTCCAGTCTCTCCAGCCTGATCTGTCCTCCCACCGGCTCCTCTGCTGTCTCCTCCAGAGTCAAAGCACATGACAAGAGGTTATTCTAACTGCTTGGCACTAGTCTGTCCTCATCCCCTGAGTGGGGGGAGAAGGAACAAAGCAAAACAAAAACGTTTGCAGAAATGACGTGAGGACAGTGAATGAACATCTGTCCATTTAAGCGCTGGTAGGGTCTGCTTGACTGCCCACACCCCTGATAAATGACACCCACTCCCAGCTCAGTGATATGACATCCCTGTTCATACATGACTTACAAAGGTCACCTCTATATCAAACGTCAAGCTACTGAGCAGGGCAATATACACTAAATTATATGAAACGAGCATAACTGAAGCTAAAGTCCTGCACCTTTTTGCTTTGTGCTTCAGCAAGCCTCGGTCAGAACCTCAGTCAACTTTCTCCTTTATATATAATCACATCTTAAAGGTCCAGTGTGTAATGTTCAGGCTCCATAGGTGAAATGTAATATAATATTCATAGGTATATTTTCATTAGTGTATAATCACCTGAATATAAGAGTTATTACGTTTTTCTTACCTTAGAATGAGCAGTTTGGATCTTGTTTCAACAGTAGCCCAGAATGGACAAACCATAAACTGACTCTAGATAGGGATGTTTGCTTTTTTACACGTTTTGCGACCACCATGGTTTCTCCTTTGTGCTTGGAAGGGGAGGGTGAAGTGAGTGTGTCGCAATCTGCAGCTACACCAGTTGAGTCCAATAAATCCTACACACTGGACCTTAAAGCAATGACGTTATCTAACCAGTCAACTAACGATTGATGTATAGGCTATTAGCCAGCTTATAAACTAGATTGGTTTAACGCTTTTCTAAAACTAGCTTTCAGATGTAACTAATAACTAGCTATCTAACGACTGATTAGCTAGTAGATAAGCTAGTTAACTTAAGATATGACTTTAAAATTTAGTTGTTTTTCAAAATAGACAAGCCTAGCAGATAGCGTATCTAAGTACAGGACAAGAGAAAGTTGACAGAGACTTGTCCAACTGTTATTGGAGCACAGAGCAATAATGGGTGGGACTTATTCTGTGCCATAACATTTTTAATTGGACCAAGGGTGATGACTTAACAGTCCCTCCAGAAAAAGTGAATATAGAACATAATTAAAAAAAAAAAAAACCAAAAATTTAAAAGGGGGGTTATTTTTAAAAACCCCCCCCCTCCCCCCAAAAATAAATTTTTCCAAAAAAAAAAAAAGGGGGGTTATTTTTTATAATAAAAAATTATTTTTTTTTAAAAAAAAAAAAAAAAAAAAAAAAAAAAAAAAAAAAAAAATTTTTAACAGAAAACGTGATTATGCGATCGTGAACATAATTCAAAAGCTGCATAATGAAACTCTTTAAAAATTTATTTTAACAGAAGATGTCTGTTTTGTATAGCTACCTCTGGAAAACAGGAAGCACACATTTTATTTTTTTATATTTTATTTATTCATTTTTACAGAACTTAAAAACGTAGCATATTCCTTTTGTAAAGCTACAGAACTTGTTTGACTCATCAATGTTTTGTAAGTTTGAGCTATGTGTTTATTAAGGTCTGAAATAAAACAAGATGAGAACTTAAATATTCCCAGCACTTTCTGTGCTTATCATAGGAAGTAATAAGAAATGACTCTTTACATTAAGGTAGTAGCCTAATGAGAACAGGGTGTTGGGGAACCACTTTTTTTTCTCTTTTTCATCAAACCGCAGTTTTTGCAAGTTCCCGCATTTTTGCAAGTTCCCCAATTTTTGCAAGTTCCCGCAATTTTTGCAAGTTCCCGCAATTTCATCGCATAAAATTGCATAAATATCCCACATATTCCATCGTATTTTTTAAGAAAACGTGCCGCATAATCAAGGATTTTTGCCCGCAACAATCACAAAAAAACTCATTTTTGTGGAAGGACTGACTTAAGTTGATGCAGATGAGCCAAAATCATAGCATCTACTGGAGAGAGCTGTTATAACCAAGAAAGAGTGAGAAAAAGGTTATTTTCAGGCACCTGTACTAGAGAATCTTAAAGGTTTGTCCATTACAACCCACAGGTCCAGTCTGTTGCACTCAGTCTAATCCGCCTGTTCTAGCAGTAGAGTTACCTGATTTGCACTCAGCTCACTGTTTAATTACAGTCGTATGAGCAACCAGTAAGCCTCTCGGTGTATCTTTGTCTAGAACAACAGCTTACTTAATGGCTTTGTGTTAAATTTTTAATTAGTAGCTTCAGCTTTTATTTCATCCTTTAATTCTAAATCTGTATGAAGGTACATATTTATGGTGGTGGTAAAAGAGATTTATAATTGGGGGAATATGTCAAATTTGGATGGAAATCTGCCTAAACAGATTTCTAAATGAATGCTGGGTTTTCCATTGATTTTACAACCTTAGTCTGGGAGAAATACCATCCGGCATCAAGTGTTGTCGCAAGTTTGAGTAGATTGTGCTTGTTTCATTAGGATTTTCTTTTCCTCATTAACTTTGCTACCATACTCTGTCTCAACAAATCAAAAAGGGTAAGAAAGAAGATTCAAACGACCTATTTGTCAAATCACATATTGGGTTTTAGTGGGTTAGGGTTAGGGTTAGTTAGGGATAAGTCTGTATTAAAATAGTCACTATAACTACATTTTAAGATGGTTAAAAACAGGTTGTTTTGTGCCTTCCAACTAATGTTGGTGGGGGAGAGCACCTTCAGTAGAAAAGAATCAATACTTCTTTGACACAATCAACTGTGTCGTTCAAATGTATTGTACTGTGGTGTTCACTACAAGGCCACTGTATCCAATATGATGTACAGAAATGAATCAATATCTTTAAAAGTAGAATGGATGACACCATGGAAACTGCTCAGTCAGCTTCCATGGTGGTCTGTACCAAGCTGCAATATTTCAGCTACGTTGCCGCCACAAGAACAGATCCACTTGTTGTACAACACAGATCAGACTTTAAAGCTTCTAGTCATATTTCTATATTAACAACGAGTCCAAATACAAACACCAAATTCTGCAGTTCCTGGTAGCTCTATATGGAGCGTTTTAGCGTCTAAGTATTTAGCCCTTATAGAGAGATATTTCTTTGTTTCTTCTGATTACATCATTTCTAAAACTGTGGGAACTGTCCTGAATAATGTCACATTATGACTTTGATGATATCTAATATGAGAAAAAAGATACAGTACTACCATACAGTAGTCAAATGTACTGTAATGTTTATGTTAACAGACTCCATCCCTCAGAGAAAAAATGTTGATTAAAGAAACAAAGAAGATGTGTTTTACTCTAAAGCTGTATACTCACACAAACTGAAAATCGCATTGTTTCATTTTATAATGCATGCTGAAAGGGCTCCAGAGCCCCATTAGCTAAAGAGAAACAAATGGGCAACAACAATGAAATGTAAATACAGCATCCCTTAACACAGAGCAGATGTGTGCATGTGTGCAACATCCTTTTTAAGTTTACCACTTTGCTGTGGTCCAGCACATCACTCCGTCTGTTGAATTCCCTCACCTGTCAGGTGTTTTTTTGAGTTTTTCATCTTCTGTTGTGTTTTCAAACTCTGGAGATGTGAAACAAACCAGGTAGAGAGTCACTGCAGACACAGATGGGCTCCTGCTGACTCGACACCTCGCTGATGGTCCGGTTCAGTGCAGCCACACCTCCCATCAACAGAATGACATGACATTATGTAACTGTATCAACATCAGTCGACTATATGTAAAGGGAGACATTTTCTTTGGTCAGTAAAGGACAACATGATTTCATTCAGCAAATGTTAATACAAAGTTGCTTCCTGATAATATGAGTTTTAAAATAGGCAGAAATAATGTGTGTGATTTAGGAATGATATGATTTCTTCTATGCATTTTATTTTACACATCATAGCCTGCTGCCCAAACCATGCCAATTTTGATCAAAAAGAAACTACAGCTCAGAGCATACTGGCAAAATCAGCCCATCCTCACCAGAACAAGGGCCATAGGTCGATTGTGCAAACAGCTTATTACAACCCATATTTACATTTATTGTTAGGAGGCAACCTCTAGTGGTTGTTACATTCGGTGACATACTATAAAGAGTGAGTGCAGAATGATGTATGTGCAGAGTTTGACACTAGAAGGATGTTTTCACGTATCTGCTGAAAGTGGAAAAGTTTCTCTGAGCTCATTGAAAATCAGTTTTTAAGGGGTGGGGCCTGCGAGCATAATTTGTGACATCACAAATAGCTTGGAAGTCCATCCTGGTCCAATTTGTAACTTATACAAATGTGACGTAGAAACTTAAAGCCACAAGTGCACACACACTGAGAATGGAGTCATTGGCAATCAACTAATTCAGTCATTTAGATTTGAGGATGTGTTGGGCAAAATTACGTTTCTCCTTGATGGTCAAAACATGCCCAGAGGCTTTTTGCATAATCATACCTTGTCTGCCTATTATGTACATGGTATAATGAGTTGTGTGAATTTGTTTCACATTCACAGCTCTGTGCTCGTCTTTTTTCTAAGTGACAAATGGAGAAATGTAACCGCAAACTCTGACTTCTTTTCCCCAAATGATTTTCTGTAACCATAAATCTGTTCTGCATGTTTCGTAAATGTTTGTCATTACACACATTAATATAATTCAAATGAAAGCTTGTGATTGAAGCATACATAGCTAATTACAGCAAACTATATTTGCAGGATTGGAGGAGCAGTACCAATAGTGTTCTCGTACTTTGCGGAGGTGTTGGCCCGGGAGAAGAGAGGAGAGCATCTGAGCTGGCTGTGCATGTTCTGGATGATCGGAGGAATTTACGCCTCAGCCATGGCCTGGGCTATAATCCCACACTATGGTGAGTGACAGCTCTGACCTAATGGACCAGTCATAACAATGCCACATTGATGTCAGCGCCAAACAGCACTTTTGAGTCATTAATAACTGTTTTCCTCAGTGTCACTGTGATTTTCTTCCTGTCTCATCAAATGGTCTGACATTTTGGATGCTGGATTAGAGAATTTTTAAAAACAGTTTCACAAATTGATTTACAGTAAAACGAGAATTAAACAGATAACAGAAAGATATAAACAATGTTACAAAGTAAATAAAAATCATATCAGCTATAATGAGACAACTGACCCTTTTCTCTGCTCAGCTAGCTAACCTAAGATGTGACAAGCCTAGCACATAGTATATCTAAGTACAGGAAAGGAGAAAGTTCACCAAAGTTCGGACTGGGCGGGACAATTACTACCAAAAGAAAACCGTGAGATAAAAACGAGTTCTGAGTTTGTATTTAAAAGAGGGAACTGACATTGACATTCGTGTTGGTGGGGGTGTGGTGTTACAGGAACTCATGTTGGAGTAGCAGATTAATGCATTTAAAGGCTTAACAAACACACACTGCTCAATGGTTTGTAACAGTTACATACATCATTTTACAACTATGGAAAGTTATCACAACAGCCATTATTTGATCTGTTGTTGCGATGATAGTGAGGTAAACAGCTACAAATGCTGTGGTAGAGTTTTCTTAAATCTGAGAAAATAACCCTGATGATGCCAAAAAATAAATAAAATATCTGTTTGCTGCTATATTAATATGTAAAATCTCATATATAACCTTCAAAAACTGTGGAGTACCCCTTTAATATCGGCAATGCAAGAGATAATAGATACAGTACATGGGCCATGTGCAAGAAATGATGGATGAGATATATACTATACACAGAAACAGATACAGAGAGTGTACTGAAACAGAAACTGTAGGAGCAAAATGACTCAAGGTACATCTGCTTTCAGCTCCAGTGACCCAGCCTCCAAACTGCAGACGTTTCCCTACTGTCACGAATCACTCGCACCACTAGTTTAAACATAACTGCAAATGGAGATGGCAATAAAGTTTGAGTCGGCGGTATGGTTCTACTCTTGATGATCCTCCCTGCTGTAGTGATGCATATACATCGCAACATGCTAGATAACATGCACGGAACATTGCAAATAATTCCCTAATCCTGGGGCTTAATTTAGAAATCAAGATCCTCCTGGGTGCACACAAACACAAAGCAGGTGGCAGTGTAGGTGGAGACAATAGCTGCAGCAGAAAAGGCAACAAAGCATATGTCAGCCTACACAGTAAATATGCGCATGAAGTCCTTTGAAATTGGCCACAAAATCAGTATACTAAGATACACAGGGGTGTGGCAGACAAGCTGTCAGCTGACACAGCAAAGAACGAAATGTTCAGCCAGAACTATGTCGCTTTAAATTTTCAGCAACTTTTTACCATCACCGAAACCTCACAGGAACATAAGGTATACTACATAATCACAATCATTTCATGCAATTTTATATGACAGTGCTGGAGGTAGAAAAAAATATATATGGGGAGGAAAAAATAAAAGGTTGGCTGGTATAACAAATCTCATAACATATGGTGAGGGAGAGCTTGAGGATAACAGAGAAGGGAGGAGGTGTGTGTCAGAGGATAAGAACAAAATGAGCGAAATGAAATCAATCTGGTGAGGAGGGGTGTGGACGAGGAAAAGAGGAGCAGAGAAAGAGATTAAGAGGACAAGGGGGAAGGAGAGGTTGAGAGTGCGTTTGATTTGTGGCCCATGACAGGGATAATCGAAAGGTGAAGGGATACAGCAGAGGGCTGAAGGGAGGCAGCGAGAGAAAACAAAGAGAAAGGGGACAGAGTAAGAGAGGAAAGGATGAGTGAAGAGGAAGGGTGTCTTTGTTTGCCATTTTCAGGGCCATGTTGATCAGCTATAATGAAGTTTGCTCTTGGACCCTGGCCATCAGGACACTGTCTGTGAGTGTGTGACTATAATGCGTGAGGCACAGCTTGATTAAGTACCTCGGCCAAGTGGTGTTCTTATCTAGAATAAAGTCACAAGACCAATACAAACTTCATTACAACATGTAAAGAAAACTAGTTGGTGAAGTGTACACACAGTCTGGCGTAAAGGGAACAGCACATACAGTGCAGGGAAGAACGTGTGGTTAAAGACAGAATCTGTTGCCATGGCTTCCCCTGAGAGGATAGCAAAAATATAAAAGGTTTGATTACATTGCCACTCCTATAAGATTGAGTTGTCCTGCTTGAGTTGGCGACACCTGTAACGAAATCTGTTCAAAGATTCCAAAAATGTCTTGTTTTGTTGATGCATTTTTAATGAATAATCATTGTCAGTGTTAACTAAGGCTGCAACCTAAACGTTGACTATTCGAATCAGTTGAGGGACTTTTTTCTTTTTTGCTGCGTCATTGTACACAGAGCAACGCAGAACAACAGCATGGCAGGCTGTAGACTTTTACAAATTGAGTCAAACCTCAAAATGACCTCACTGTGATGGAAACAGAGAGGGCTGATGGAAACGGAGGGCAGTGTGACACAGAACAGTGTGATCTGTTTCTGTTTGCTGCTCTGGCGCTCTGAGCTTCGGTCACGAGTGTTAGCCGAAGTCAGCTGAACTCCTTTTCAACCAGACGCTGGTACAACATCCTGTAGTGCTGTCCACTCTGGCTGACAGCAGCCCGGCAGGAGAGACACTCTGTGGATTTTATACCTGAACGATGATGCTTTCACTGGCTCAATTCCCCAGCAAATAACGTTAGCTCGGATCCGAACTAACATATCGAACAAAGTCACACAATAACACAATCAAACTAACCGATTGCGGCAGTGATGGACCAGCAACTCCTATGTTCTGTGAAATAAAATGACTGTTTTTATCAAATGATTCTGGTAGCTTTGAAGAGAGCATGGATATAACAGCTTCAGTTCCCAGTCAGAAAGGGCTGTGAAGCAGGGAAAATATTCTGAATATAGCATGCACTTAAATTGTTGTTTTTTGTGGGCCTTTCCTTAGGTGGCTCCTGGTTTTCAACAGCATCTTTTTTGTTCCTGTTACTCTGGACAGACCTCACTGTCAACAGTTTATTATTTGGCAGAACATGTAGTTCCAGTGGAAATTCTCCCAAATGCTTTGTCACACCAAACAGTATTTCTTTAATTTATGATTTTCTTTTTCTGTTTTTGCCCACAATAATTCCTGGATAAAAACAAAAAAAATAAGTTATGTTTCATGAGTAAAATGAATGTGTCTACAGGTTCATTAACAGGAATTTGTGTATTGTGCAATAAAAGTCGGTTTGGGGCGGCTCAGAGGTATTTATCTAACGGGTTATCCAACTAATTGAAAGATCAGCGGGCAAGATACTGAACCCCAAACTGCTCCTGAAGGCGCTGCCATTGGTGTGTGAGTGTGTGTGAATGAGAATCAGGCTAGTCACTTTATGATGAGCGACTAGCACTTTGCATGACGCCACCAGCGTGAATCGGTGAATGTGACGTATTCTGTAAAACGCTTTGAGTGGTCGGAAGACTAGAAGGGCGGTAAATGTTACCATCCAAGTAGGAATAGATGTAAGTTTCGATCTTAAAGGTTCTCTGTCTGTTGCCACAAACTTTGTTCATGCGAGTGAGTGTGAGAGTGCCGGCAGAGGATCATAATTGAGGTCAATTGATTAGACGCCAGTGTTTTAACACATTTTTTTTCCAAGATGCAGTGGTGTGTGGGTAATAGGTTCCGCCGCAGTGCTCTTTGCATTGACTGGTGGACAAAGGCCAGGTAACTGTGTGCATATGTGTGTGTGTGTGTGTGTATGTGTGTCATGTTTAAGGTGTTAAGAATGTGATACAGTAAAAGAACTAGTCCACTTTAAGAAAAGAAAACCATACAGCCATTTATATGTGGCGTGTGTGTCGCAGTGTCTTATGTATGTGTGGGTTTGTACACACACCTATGTTTTAAAATTTGTGTCACAGCATTGAACGATGGCCAAGGGCAGTGTGTATGTTGTGTGTGTGAGTGCGTGCTCTGTATGTGTGTATGTGAGCCATGCTCACTTACTGTAGAGTAGGAACATAAATCTCGCTGAGTATCTGAATCAGTCAGCCATCCCCTCCAGTCCATTAAAGCTATAATCCCCCTAATGAGGTTTGTACTGGTACAGGCTGGAGCAGGCCCACAGGCCACACACATACACACACACACACACACACACACACACACACACACACACACACACACACACACACACACACACACACACTCACACACACTCACACACACACACCCTGTTCTGTGTCCATGCTAACATACTTTCTTGTTGCTGATTCTCTGATACAGACTTGGCTGTATGAGTGAAATTGAGACTGGGTGGCTCCATCACGTGTTGTGTTGCGACTTGTTGATGATTGATGTGCTATGGCTCACCATAAATCTAATACTGTATATAATGGTCATAGAATTTGTAATAAATCATGATTTTCTTCCATAGAGAATAATGGAAAGGCGTGAGAACAATGACGTTGACCACTCTTAAAACTTAAGCACACATTAGGCCAGAAAGTTCACTCAATGCTGAAAGGGTCAACACACTTTGGATTTATCTGCTTTTTAATATTTTACGTATTTTTCTATATTCTATATTAGATATCTTAGATATCACTTTCTGAGAAATCACAATCAAACTTGTAGGCTTTTTCTGACTTTATAATGGGACTCAATGGACAATTAATGTCATTACTAACACGACCATGGACACAAAATTATTTATTATAATTTAGTGTGTAAATATTAATTTTTTTTAAGAACACAAATAACATGTCATAAAGTAAATAAAGTGTGCTAATTAGCAAATATGGACACATTTCAGACACAGTTTGTCATTCTCTTCCCTTCACTGGATACAGACACGTGCACATTTTTAAACTGCTGTAACTCTTATCATTTGAACACAGTGTACTCATATTGCATCAGTGTCTGCTTCCTTTCACAGTGTAAAAGGTTCATAACAGTTTATGTGCTTACAATGTCATTCCTCCCTTCAGAAAGACACCCAGTCACTAGTTGACTCAGCACTTTTTAATAATCTCACATACACATAGCTCTCAGTTGTGAGCACCGATACTGCTACTAATACAAATTTGTGATTCTTGCATTACTTCTGCGCTATATTCTTCTACTGTATGTTCTTGTCAGCAAACACGCTAATTTTTCTTCGAAAACATGAGAAACCAAATGTAGGTCATGTCCTTCGGAGGACCTGGTGGCTCCATCTCAACTGCAACAAACTAGCCTCACGGGAACTGAACTAATGAGGCATTCAGGCACTGCTCACTAATTTGTAAAGAAAAAAAAATCACCAGGAGACTGGCCTAAAGTTTTAGCAAAATGCATATACCAGTGCTTAACTGGGATAATGATTCTAAGGTTTAACCACCTCTGCTTTCATTTCTCTGTAATGCATATATTTCCAAAACAGTCCAAGACTGTAACTGTGATTTTTTATCCTCCTATGAGCTTGCAAAACTGTAGAAAAATGTCCATTAAAACTTAAATTCTGTTACATTAGAAGCGATGTCCTTTTTGTAATGTTATAAAATCAGTCATTGGGAGGCAGAAATCCCAAATGATATTTCCTGACTTTACAAGTTGACAAGGATTGATTGAACAATGTGTTAGACAAAGGGGCACAATTGATTATGGATTTTTTGGATAGAACATTTTGTCCCTTAACAAATTATACTCAATATGTGGATTTCTGTGGATCTGAACACTGAACACATGTCTGTGTGTCTCTGTGTGTCTCTCTTCATGGTGCTGAAAAGTGTCAATGATGGTGAAACATTCTAACTCAAGCTTAACCCACTGCATCCTGTAACAACTTCACAGAGCACACTAGGAACCACTTGGAGATGCCCTAACAGCAGAGCAACCACATAGCAGAAACTTGGTGACACCCTGTAGTGCATCAGCCCCTCAGCAACCACATAGGCTGTCCCAAACATGTAGCAACATCTCAGTAATAACCTAAACCTAGTCAACCCACTCAGGCAGCAAGCATCCCTGCGTTTCTAATTTCTGTTGCGATTAATAAAAAGATTCAGGTGAGAAAAGGGTGAAACTGAAAGCTACAATAGGAGAGAGATTAGATTAAGGACTACATACATACAGATGGCAAAGACTGTGCCGTGACACTGAGGAAGAAGTTCACCTGCAGGTTAATGAATTTTACTTGCTTGTTGCAGAGAAACATCATTTATGTTTGTCCATGAGTGTAGGAGACTGAACCATAAAACCTGCAGCACGTCCAACCTTGAATTTCTTTAATGTCTTTCCATCTTATTAGCATTGAGCTCTGGTTTACTGTTGTACTATATCACCTCTGACTTTATTTGTGTCTTTCTATGCGACTGCTTCTTTGTGCAGGCTGGAGTTTCAGCATGGGTTCAGCGTACCAGTTCCACAGCTGGAGAGTGTTCGTGGTGGTGTGTGCGCTGCCGTGTGTCTCTGCAGTGGTAGCTCTCACTTTTATGCCTGAGAGCCCCCGCTTCTACCTGGAGGTAAGAGAGAGGCACAGTATGTTGTGATACTGGCAGCACCATTATCACTCTTAATGACAATGATAATGACTGCTAAGGACATCAGAGAATACCAAAACCTTTGTGGAATAAAATGTTGACGCCAGTGGAGCTGTTGGCGTGGCATTCATTTTCTTTACGTAAGAAAATAAATGTTCATATATCATGGAGTGCATCTTTGCATTAATGCAGAGGTTTTCAGACTGTGAGGCGCCTCCTCAGGGGGGTGCAGGAGAGCTGAAGGAGGGGGAGCATGGAAGGGATAGAAATGAGGCAAAAATGCTGTGTGAGGTGAAGGGGACAAGTGCATGAAAAAAAAAACAAGTGGAAGTTAGTCGCTGTAGTTTGGCTGCTTGCCACTCACCATCACATTCAGCAGTTGGAGCTACAGCAGTGGCTGTGATACACAGCTCATAGAGGCAATTAAGCTACTAGATTAGATACTTAAAAGTTATTAATAGAGTCATAACTCAGTCAAATCTGAGCGCACACACATGATATACGCATTTTTAGATTCAGTAGTGTTTGAAACTTCCTGAAGATATCCTTATCTCCAGCATCCGTACATTCGCTTACAAATCATACAAAAAGATGCTCCAGAGCCTGAGAATCATCAAGTTTTCTTTAGTATCAAAGTCATCCAGCAACAGTTGTCTGTACATCCATGACTACAATGCAAACAGGAGCTCTTAATAGCTAATTCAGCGTACTTTTAATGGTGCCAATTTGCCAAAATGTTAACAGATATCGGCTAAATGTTGTAGCCAACAGCTAACTAACTGACTCCATTCATGAACTGTAATTGAGGGCTAGTATATGGAGGGTCTCTGAGGGGTCTCACACTTTGAAAACTCCTGCATGAATGTAATCTGTAAGTCATGCGCATATATGGCTTTTGTAATTACTGTAAATATGCATTAGTCAAATGCGCTCTGAAGCCAGTCTGAGTAATAATGAGAGCATAAATAGAAGTTAAGATACAGAAAAAAAGCCAGTATGGTGGACTAGCTCCAGTCACTCCAGGTTGATGTGTATTCATACGTACGTTAATAAATTTAACTGTCCCTCAGATGGGTAAACACGACGAGGCCTGGATGGTGCTCAAACAAATCCATGACACCAACATGCGTGCCCGTGGAGAGCCCGAGAGAGTCTTCACTGTGAGTACACTCTGGCCTCTACACTTGCATCCTTCCCACACTGCTGCAGTGCCATCAGCAGGTGACAGATCAGTGTCTCCCCCTGCAGGTGAACAGAATAAAAATCCCCAAACAGCTGGACGAGCTGGTGGAGATGCAGAATGAGTCAGCCAACCCTGTGCTCAAGGTCCTCTTCAAGATCAAGGCTGAGCTCAGAGGAGTATGACTCTTTTTTTTATGTCCTGGTTTGTTTAATACTGAATGGTTATGATGTAAAGATTTAAATTGAGCAATTGTTTTCTTTTTTATTATAGATCTGGTTGACTTTTATGAAATGCTTCAACTACCCAGTGAAAGACAACACTATAAAACTGGCTACAGTGTGGTTTACTCTGTCTTTTGGGTAAGAGATTTTCTGCATGCAGGTTTTTGCACTACTTCTACGCCTCTCTATATTATTTTATATTTTATATTTATATATATATTATTATTCTGTGCTTTCATCACAGTAAATGATGCCCTCGATGATACTTAGCTGAGTCACCACTACTTTCCAGCTTAATAACAGTTTCAATGAAGTCCTTAACACTAAGGCAGATGCTCTTTCACTTATATCCTCTTGATGAATGCCGACAGGTTAGATTGGAAATAGAAAATCTATTTGAGAGTCGGTGTCATTTGGCTTTTTTTCTGTGCTAGCTGCTTTAATGAATTGCACTACGTATACGTCGGAGAGTTTTAACCCTGAGGACAATCTTGTAAAATTAAAAAGAGCCAAACGAAGGCTGTAGGATGTGTATTGTGTCATGTTTTTCCCCCTCAGTGTGTCTTTTATTGTCTTTATTTCTATGATGCTTTTATTTTCTTATTTCTTGTCTGTTGTTTTTCGACTTCTTTGCTCTCACTGCTTCTTGTTCCAACACAGACTCAGTCACTAGTTGGTGGTGCTGCAATAGACCTCCAACCTTTTCAAATTCAGAGAGTGATTACTATTTCATGAATATGTTGCTCAAAACCACTTCAGGCACATAAGATACTGCAAAGATTGCAATGCATGAAAACAGTCAAATTCGGAAGAAGAAACAGCAGCAAACACCACAGGCTTTTGGACTTTTTCCCACCACAAACTATATGTTATACTGAAGTAATACTTGATTTGAGGGAGGACAAAAACAATAACTAATGATTAGATAATTGGTCGTTAATAGTTTTGTGCCACTCAGCAGCTGGTTCAGAGTTATCCAGGAACGAAGAAAGTGGTCAGATTGGCTTTTTCACAGATATTTATGAAGTAATCACTACCTGATGATTTCCCAGTCAGTACTAATCATCATTTATTATATATAGTCCTCCATTCAGAGTTATGTGTACTGACACACAGTTATCCTTAAATCATATATACTTAAAGGATTAGGGTAATCTAACAGTGTGGAAATAACAAAAAGAACAAACAAATATGACAATAAGTCTACAACGTGGTGATGAATGCAAAGCAATCCGGACCAGAATCAGCTGAACTAGAGCGGCCTATGTCAGTGACCACGTGTAACACACTTCACTACGGAAGCTGTTGCTGTGTCTAGGTTCTACGGGCTCTCTGTGTGGTTCCCGGATGTCATCAAGCACCTTCAGGCCGATGAGTACGCCTCCAGAGTGAAGATCCACAACAACGAACGCACTGAAGACTTCACCTTCAACTTCACCCTGGAGAACCAAATCCACAGAAACGGAGTCTTTCTAAATGACAGGTAATTCCAAAAGAAGACAACAAACTGATTTCTGTTTGGATTTTAGTATTTCCAGTGACCCCAGTTTTTCTCAGACAAAGGGATTATTGATTATAAAAGGATAGAAATCATCTGCAGTGTTACACGTTGTGATGCAAACCCCTGAGCCTCCCTCTTGTCCCGTGGTGGGATAGCAGTGCTATTCGTCATTCCCGCAAACAACACACCGCTGCCGGTAATATTAATCCTGCCTCCTTTATCTCCCACAACACCAGGAAATTAAAAGACTTATCTCTCTCTCTTTCCCTCTTTCTCTGTCTCTCTCACCCATACACACACGTCTTTTCTTGCTCATCCTGGTTATGTTTCTCACTTACACAAAGGCCAGGGAGAAGACGCATCGATGCGTTGTTTTTGTTCTCCTTACTGGAGACCAGAATGTACGTTTATTAAGAGATAAAATCAAGACCAATAGCACGATACCGTGGAGAGCAGAATGCAACAGATTGTATTTGATCAATAACAGACTGGTAAGCCCTGTCATATTACTGTGGACATGCTGGTCCTTCATTATTAGGAAAATGTACTTAAAGTATGCAGAATGGACCTTTTCAGCTTGTTACATTATACATTATAGTATTGTATCCATGTTATTGATGCATTAACATGTAACACATAACATGTTGATATTCACTCACTTTCTGATTGCTTTATGCTGTTTATTGGTATGTATCTATAATAATGCTTTGAAAAAAACTATAAGGATGCACCAATAGGGAAACTCTGCATATACTGATGTTTAAAATAACAATATGGCTGACAGCCAATACCAATTTGTTTGTTGTTTTTATTAATTCGCCCTTTTGAGCCAGGGAAGCAAAAGAAATCTACACAAATAAGCATCTCTGCATTGTTGCAGCTCAGTTTGTTTCTCTTTGTATTTGTGTTCAATTTGTGCCAGTGCTGGAAAACGGAGGGGATTATTTCTCCAATATCTGAGTTGGAAACGACCAACACAAAATTTAGCCAGTGCAAAATAAATGCGGCACAACAAACAACGACCACTGTCATTGGTTTGGCTTCATCAATTTTTATCCTTTTTGTTTATAAAATAATATCCATTTACGTTTCTTATTAAGAACGGACATAATTCAGTATCAACACCTTTGTTGTCAGAAATATGTTTCCAATGCCTGTTATTCCTGCTTTACTAGTTTCATGGGTATTAATTTCCTCCTGTGCCACCTCCACTTCTTCTCTCCTCATCCCAGGTTTATCAGTATGAAGTTCAAGGCGGTCACATTCATCGACTCATCTTTCCTCAACTGCTACTTTGAAGATGTCTCCTCAGTTGGCTCTTCCTTCAAAAACTGCACCTTTGTAGACTCCTTCTTTTACAACACAGGTGAGTCTACACCTGAGAGACACACTCACATCCAGAGCATTCCTCTCCAGTTCCCCGTACTGAGGTATTTCCTTCCACCCTGGAGAATCCTATTATACTGCAGGTGCCTTACACATAAGTCTCACTCAATCTCTTTCTGACAGTTCATTTTGGGTCTAACGTCCGAGCTTCTGGGGAAGAAAGAATGGGGTTTGAGCATTTATGGCTTTGCTTTATGTCACTAAATTACTGCTTAACCTCTCTGCCCCGGCACAGATTGCCTTTCTGAACTCATGCGACTGTAGTTAACACAGAAACTGAGCGAGGCTGGGCTGCAGGGCACTGAAAATGACAATTTCTAACACACACAAACACTCCTGGAGTGATGCTTTTTATTCCATCTGATGTTTTAGATGCTTGCAAATATTCAAGACAGTGAGGTACATAAACACAATTCTCTGAGCAGCTTTTAACTTCTGACTTTCCCCTCTGTAATTCATCACAGCATGTTTTGTTTTTGTTTTGATAAAGACATTGCGAACCAAGTCGTCTGAATCAGCATCCACAACATCGAATCATACCTTTAAATCCAGGCTATGTTATAAAAGTGCAATCCAATCATTTTGGGGCTGACAAAAACACAAGCAGGAAGAAACGGAAAGGAAGGGCAGGCATTTAAAATGTTCTGAGAGGAACTGGAGCTGAATCAGACCTTGTGGGAGCACAGGGTGGAAAAATAGTTCCCTCCAGCACTCAGGAAAGCGCTGAACATGGAAACAGTAAGGGCACATCAGGTTGCCTGTAATGCCCCATGGGAAATGAAGTCTCTTTGCCCCCAGCAATGGGTCCCTAGAGAGCAGAGGATAAAGAGAAACGAGGAGAGACAGAATGAGAGGGGAGGGAGGAGTGCGTCATGAGAGCAGAGGTGACAGAGGAAATGTCTCCTCTTTGCTGCAGCTGCTGACGTTTATTAATACACCGTTTCTATTTAGAGAGAGAGCCAACAGACATTTAAAGTACGCTGTAGTAACATATGGATATGGTTGAGAAGGGTCTTATTAATCAAATTACAAATGCAAAAGTACTTGTTCACGGCCGATAGTTAACCGATAGTTAATTAGCCTCATTAAGATTTAGCTTAGCTTAGCATAAAACACTAGGAAACAGCTAGTATGGCTCTGTCCAAAGGTAACCATAATCGCTCAAGCTCACTAATTAACACATTAAATCGTGTTTGTGTAATCTATACAAAAAGAAAAGAGTGAAAACACCATGTTTTGGCTTCATGACCATTTCCCAGTCGGGAGCAGTTACAGTACTTTCTGGAGTCTTGACCATGACAGAAACTCTTTATGCTAAGCTAAGGTAACTGTCTCCTGGCTCCACTTTGTCACTCCCAAAATATCCCACTACTCCTTTAAGGATTTCGTTTCCTACAGTGTCTCTGTCACCTCTTAGAACTTAGAACACTGTGGAAGACTCTCTTTAAGACCTTTTATTGATTTACATTTAGAAAAGCTATGGCTTGGACTCAAGATGTCGTTTTTTTCTTTCTAAACATAATTAGGTAGAAGAAGTAAAAGGGAGCATTTTACAGTCCTGCGAGTGCTTGGGAAGCTCATTTGGGGCCCCTGGTGGCCTGGGGCAGTTGTCTCCTTTGTCTGGTTAGTTATCCAACCTATGGGTCTAAAACAATCAATGAAACTTAACCAGAAAAATAAATTAATGAGACAGAGACATCCATATTAATGGATCATTTACTTTTGCATTTAAGAGTCCAGTTTTTGCTGTTTTATATCCAACTGAAGGTCTGAATGCATCATCTACACACAGTTTAAAAACTCTACTCTTGTCTCTCACATTTTCAGATATTGACGACACCAAACTAACAAATTCAAGAGTGATCAACAGCTCCTTCCACCACAACAAGACAGGCTGTCAGATGACATTTGACGATGATTACAGTGCCTACTGGGTCTATTTCGTAAACTTCCTTGGGACACTGGCTGTGCTGCCTGGAAACATCGTCTCTGCCCTCCTCATGGACAAAATAGGACGCCTTAGCATGTTAGGTATGATGTAACATTCTCTCTGGTCACTGAGGACAATTTGGGCTATGAATAGCAGCCTTTTCTCCTGCAGAATGTTTTGATGTCTTTTGATGTGACCTGTGTATCTGTCTGTGGCCTCTGGTGACGTAATTGAGGCTATTTTGTGTCCGAGTTGTGAAAGATGTGTTGTGTTGTGTCCCGCAGGAGGCTCCATGGTGCTGTCAGGCATCAGCTGCTTCTTTCTTTGGTTCGGCACCAGTGAGTCTATGATGATCTTCATGCTCTGTCTCTACAACGGCCTCAGTATCTCTGCCTGGAACTCCCTGGATGTGGTCACTGCTGAGCTGTACCCAACAGACAGGAGGTGAGGGTTGCACTCCCTACAAACAGAGCTCAGTTAAATCGTTACAGCTCCCTCAGCTAGGATCCTTACTGTTACTGTTACTTTATATATTCTTTATTAATATTTTTACACTCTTTCTACTTTGTACTTCAACTGCTGCACAACAATAATTCTCCCAATTTCCCTGTGGATAAATAAAGTTCTGTCCTATCTGAGCTTATCTTTACCTTTAATGAAGAGAGAGTTTATTTTAAAGCTATGTAGCATTATTACATTTCCCTTATCAGTAACTGACCCTTCCTAAGTCCCACCCTTTTTGCTCTGTGCTCCGATAAGAGTTGAGCGAGCCTCAGTCAGAACCTCAGTCAACTTTCTCCTTTCATGTACTTTAGATATGCTATGTGCCAGGCCACGTTACTACACGAACAATTTACCGTAATTTTTCAGAAACAAAAGCAAGCTGTTCACAAATGAAATGACACAGACATACATATCTGACTCTCTCCTCTGTGTCTTCCTCTTGTTTTCAGGGGCACAGGATTTGGCTTCTGTAATGCCATGTGCAAGCTGGCAGCGGTGCTGGGCAACCTGATCTTTGGCTCACTGGTTGGCATCACCAAGGCTATCCCCATCCTGCTGGCATCGTCCGTGTTGGTTGGCGGCGGGCTGGTGGGGCTCCGACTGCCAGACACACGTGCCAATGTCCTCATGTAAACCTCAACACAGAACAGTATGTTGTTTACCAGGTATTTACTCAGTATACTGAATAACATGATGATTTGTGGACTGATTTATTTGAATATCACCGAAACAAGCTGTTGGCTGTCATCCTTCTTGTATTTATTATTTGATAAATAATGTTGACTGTGTTCACAAACCCGCATACAGGAGAAGTGATTGTCTTTTTTTGGTATTTCTGAGTTAAATACCTGGTAAATAATAAAGGATAGTGAAATGCAGTTTAACTTAACAATTAGCTGTAGATATAAAGAGTTTAAAGACAGGAATTCAAGATAAAAAAGCTGTTCAGACACAAGTTAGAATTATCAGTGGCGATAAAACTCTGCATATCAGCAGCTCATTATCTACCATGGGCTGTTTCACACATGCAACCCACAAATGCATGTGTCAAAGCTGCAAAAGGCTTGGATTTCTGACAATTGTTCCTTTCCAAATCCTGCTCAGTCTTGCTCAGATTAAAGGAATAGTTTGACATTTTGGGAAATAAAGTTACCCCCAGCAGCCGTTAGCTTAGCTTAAAGACTGGAAAAAGCTAGTCTGAAGTACAGTAACAAAATACACCAACCAACACCTCTGAAGCTCACTGAAGAGATAGTGACAGAGACAAAGGTTGCTCAGCAACAACAATAGCAACAGTAACAACTATACAAGTAGAAATGTCTAATAATAGGAATGATGATAATGATCATAATGGTAAATGGACTGTTCTTATACAGCGTTTTCTAGTCTCCCAACCACTCAAAAGTGCTGTACACCACATGCCACATTCACCCATGCACCCTCATTCATACGGTGATGACAAAGGCCATCACAAACGGAAAGTAATTCATTCACACACATTCACACAGCGATGCACAGCATCAGGAGCAATTTGGGGTTCAGTACCTCGCTCAAGGACACTTTGACAAGCAGCGGGAGGAGCCGGTGATTGAACCGATCTCGATACGTTGAGATGCATCGAGAATCGTTGTGCATATTTTGAAGTCAGTGAAGATTCACACCTCTAGAGGTGCTTGTAGGTGGATTTGGTTGCCTTTAAATATAGCTTGATATTTAGACATGAGAGTAGCATCGATCTTCTCATCGAACTCTCAGCAAGAAAGTATGTAGAGTTCAATAAAATATCAAACTATTCCTTTAACTACAAACTATTTTGTAATTGTGTATGTGATTATGCTTGTTTCTCTGTATTTGTGTATATTTAGTAATTTATTATTTCTTCTTTATTGCTTCACCAGTGTGCTTTTATGTTTTTAAGCCAGAAACTGAAGGTGCTTTTGACCTTTGTTTCTAATCAGTATTCCACTAATGGTTGATGATGTTCAAGCCTTTTGCTGCAACTTGCAAGAATGATAAGGCCATAGAAAAAAAAAAAAATCAATATAGTAGTTTAGTCAAAATCGGCAACTTCAGCAGCTACATTTCTAAAGTGAAAAGAAGTTTACATTTTCTGCTTTTTACAGTAAGAGACTTTTGAGATTGGAAACCTTTTGTCTGAATGCTTCCTCTCTCCCTCTCTCGTGTCTGTGTTGTGTTCGTCTCGTGGCGCCGAGCTCACCATGAAGGGCTTTGCTCTCCGTTGCAATCTGATCTGTCAAGAAGAATTTATACTCTGCTGTTATAATCTGCTCTTCTCCTTGTCTTTTTTTTTCTCGCGCTCTATCTGTCTCACCGTCTCGGTTTCCTCATAGTGTCTCTCATCCAGTCTCGTCCTCTTGCTCTGTTTATCTCTTCCTGCCTTGCTGCTGCTCCCTCCAAAACTCAAAGGCCTTTCTCAAATGTCGTGCCTCTCTCTCCATTGAGCCCGTCTCTCCTTCCAAACCTTGCTGGAAGCTTTGCTGCTCTGTCCTGCTTCTATTTTTATTTATGTTTTTTTGTCTCTCATCTCTTGATACTGCACAGTGCATGTATGTGTGTATTTGTGTGTGTGTGTGTGTGTGTGTGTGTGTGTGTGTGTGTGTGTGTGTGTGTGTGTGTGTGTGTGTGAATGAGTGGGTGTGTCCAGACAAACCCCTATAAGATAAAATGACCATATCCAGAAAGCCAAGTTTTTTTTTCATGTTTTTTTCTATACCGAGGAACTGGGTGTTTTGGAGGATTTGAACAATATGATAAAGTGAAATTAAAAGCCATGTTTAAAGGATCAGTTCACCCAAATTCCAAAAAACACACAATATATTTAATAGCCATGCAGTTTAGATGCTGAGATTTTAGCCATCAATATAATGGAGGTAAACAGTTGTTGAGATATTTCACTAAAACCACAAATGTTGACCTCATGGGGTCACCAGACGAAAGGTCAGGGGTCAGGGAGATATTTCGCTCCAACCGGCATTGCCACCCCTAGTACAATGCAGCAAGAAAGAAATTCACAGGCAATATGCATTTCTAGAAACGGCATCCTTACTCTGGTTAATCCACAGAACGTACACAATTTCTACGGGCAGTATTTTCTTTATGGAGACAACATCCAGTGAAAACTGTTTAGAATGATGTCAGTGGAGATGTTTCTGGAAAGACACATTTCAAAAATATCATAGTTCAAAGCTGTGAGCACCACAAACATATTCCATTCACCTCCACTGCACCGAGAAAAAATATAAAAATAAAACGAAAACTATCTGCATGGCTAAGTACCACTTGAGCTAAATAAGAAGATGTGTTGTTTTGTGATTGGGGTGAACAGACCCTTTAAAACCTCTAATGAATGGAACTCTTGCTGCGACAATGTCAGTGCTTTGATGTGAAGATGTATTAGATGATTTATAAGATTAAAACCCTGAAACATTTTCTTTTCTGGGTTTGTTCAATCACACAGAAAAGTCAATTAACTCAAAAGTACAGTGCTGTTTCATTCAGTTGTTCTCCAATCAGTTTTATGATGATGATATTTATTGTCAACATAGAGTATGTGATGTTCTCTTGCGTATATTTCTTACTCTGGAAAACAAATTGGTCTGGTACATGACCTCCTACATGCAGCTATTTCCTTTTCCGATTACATTCTTTCAAATGAAATGCAACTTATGTGAATCTGGTGTCCTGATGAGTGTGTTTGATGCTTTATTTCTGTCTGCTCGTCTCCACCTGTGCTGAACAAACTCACTATACATCACTGTTTCCAAAAAGAAATCCTGCATGTTTGTTACTGAAGTCCTTCTGTTGTGTGTGCTTTTTTCCATTTTGGTGTCTTTGCTGTTCCTCCGCAGTGGGGGGGAAACAGACATGTGATTCCCGGGTCAAAGGTGAATGTATCATTCTCGTGTGTTGTCAGATTTGTTGTGGACAGGTGTTGATTATACTGAGTTGACTTCTAGGTCATTGTGAAAGGGCATGCCAGGGGTGAGATGACTGTACAAGGTGTTCTCCAGCAGGGGTGATCAAATCAGATTTTTGGAAAAGGTTTTCCAGTCAGATTAATCATTAAAGTCACTGAAGCAGGATTGACATTGCCAGTGTTTGAGATTTGAAAACCTCTGCTGTCAAACAATATATGGAAGTGTGTGTAAAAACTATTAACTGTCCTTGATATGATTTATTTTGATAACAAAAGGCTCAAGTGAATGCAGCGTAAAGGTGGATTCCTCTGGTGTCTACATATTGAATAAAGAGTTTCATTTGAACAGCTGTGGGGTTTTTTTATTTATCATAATCTGTGTCCAAATATGGCTGCATCCACTTGCACCAGTAGATGGCACCATTTATACAAAGTGAAACAGGGAAGTGTGTCAGTCAGGTTTTTAAACTTATTCAAAGACTGTTATGGAACTTTCTGACTGCACGCTGTACAGAGTTTTGTCAGTTTGTTTTGAGGCCACTCAAGAAGAAGTCTTAGTTTAGTTTATTTGATATCAGTGGTGTTTCTGGCCCATTCAAACTACAGACTGGGGCCAGATGATCATCAGAAAGCATCAGTGTTGGTATTGACCAGATAATGTTAATACTTTCATTGTCTATTTGCTTGGTAGTCTAGTTAGTTAGAAACAAAACAAGAAGGAAGACATTTTTTCACACAATTAGAGTCCAGTAGCGTATTTCCTACTAGTTTACACTTCCACATTTCTTTTTTTTTTTTAATTATGGTGGTGACTTATTAAAATACGTATTGTTTTAATGTGCAACGGTAGATAAACTTATTCTACTTCCTGGCACTGTAGAACCTAAAACAACATGTTCGTGTTAAACCTCATCAAGTAGAACTCAGTAACACCGGCTGTTTGGACCTGACTTCTCCTAACCCTACAAAGAGAGTCTTTAGGATACTCAGGAGCTCTGTTGTTTTACATATTACACACCTCACTGTATTATAGATAGACAGCCTGTGCCTTAACCACCCCGAGCTGTTGTAGTTTGCCAATTTGTGCTCTTGGGTTCAAGCCCAACACAGCCCCGACTAACTGGTTCTGAGAGATCTGTGTGTGATAAAGTGACTTTCCCAGACCTTCAAACTTCAATATTATGTTCCCCACCCTTACTTTAGCATGTTGGCATGCTCACATTTGCTTTTTAGAAGTTAACACAGTGTACAGCTGAGGCTGATGGGAATGTGTTTTTCAGGTATTTGGTGAAAAAACAACCATAGCAAACAAATTAATAATAGACCTGATAATGATAGAAAATTTAAAGGACCAGTGTGTAGTGTGTGTTTGTGTGAATCACTCGCCATCCAAACATGTAGGAGAAACTACGATGGCCATGAAACTCGCAAAAAACACAAGAAAGGCCCTATCTATAGCCAATGTTTGGATTGTCCGTTCTAGGCTACTGTAGAAACATGGCAGGTCAACATGGTGGATTCCATGGAAGAGGACGTGAGGCATCTGTAGATAGAAACGTCTCATTCTAAGCTAACGAAAACCCAACGATTCTTATTTTCATGAAAACATACAAATATTTTATATTCCATCCCTGCCAATAGATTCTCATACATGTGAAGGACTTTTAAGAATCGCCAAAGCTATTACAGCTCAGCCTGAGGGGACTATGAACGTCTGTGTCAAATTATGATAATCCAACTTTTCACTGACCACAGACGTTCATAGTCAAGTATTTCAGTGTGGAGTCCTTACAATAGCCATCGCACTTCCTGCAGGCCTTTTTCAGAACATCCTGTATGTTAAACATAAAAGGCTATTCATTCGAAATACAAAGAATGTCCTTGTGAATGGAAAGGCATCATCAACACTTAATGCTTGCTTAAAAAGTATTCTGTTTCCTTAAACACAGTGCAATGTTAACAAAATCATACAATTGGTATATTTAGATTTTAGCCACAGACATTATATTTGTTTCCAGACAGATAAAGTCAAATTTTTTTCCAGTCAGTGGTGTGGCGGTGTGTCACCCTATAGCTGTCACAGGCTGCACAGGAAATACCAATTCAGTGACACAGAAGGGATGTGGTGGAGTTAGTTAATGTTCTTTTTGGGGGACTCAAGGTGGAAAGATGATACAGACATCAAACACTAAACAGCTTCGAAATAGTTTCTGTTTTAATCAGCAGACATCATATGTGATAACAGGGATACACCAGTGGCTTTCATGTTATTTTTTTCCTCCAAACTCTACAGAATGAAAACATTAATATCAACATTACTTTACTTTCATATTTTAAACACATAAATATATACATTCATATATTTACAAACTGTCATTTATTTCCTTTATTTGTCACGGACACACACACAAGAAAACTGTACAGCCACAGTACCAGTCAAAAGTTTGGACACACGTTCTCTCTCATCGGACAGTATATACAAATAAAAAAATATTTACATTTAATGTCTTTTTGCTTTCTCTTTGGATTCCAGCCACAGAGAAAACCTCCCTCTAATCACCTCCCTCTAATTCAGTTGCAAAATCAAACCCATTTTTGGTACAATCTGAATCTCTTCTAAACAGTTATGCTCAGGCTAGTGCCTTTAAAGGGCCTGAAGTAAAGCCTGGAGCCTGCAGACTTGGACATGATGAGAAAGAGAAAGGGGTCCAGACAGGCATGGAGGCAGCACAAACACACCGCCACTTTAAAGTACAAATACAAACTCTCGGTTCCATTTGCAAACAGTTGCACATAATGGAGGAAGTGCAGGATTCCAGCAGGAGTAAAACACACCAGAAAGATGACAAACACCAGTGAGCTGGCCTTGATGTACATCGCCCAGTCCAGGTTTGATCGATTGAGCTCACAGACGATACGGCTGTAGCACACAACCGTGACCACCAGCGGCACCAGGAGGCCGAAGATAGTTAGAAACAGGTTGTAGTAGAGCAGGAAGATGTGGGATTGCTCGTCCAGAGGCAATACGTCATGGCAACTGATACTGCCCAAATCAGAGAGGAAATAGCTCTGCTGGACGATGAGCTCGGGGAGGACGGCGGCAACAAACGCCCCCCAGACCGCCACGCTGACTCTGGCAGTGCACATCCTCTTGGGGAGACTTTTGTACATGAACGGGTGCACTACAGCCAGGTAGCGCTTGATGCTGATGCAGGCCAGCGTCTGGGCCGAGCAGTAGAGGTTGCCATAGAAACAGGCTGTGACCACTCGGCACGCAGCCTCTCCGAGCACCCAGTTGTTTCCATGGAGATGGTAGTGAGCCTTGAAGAAGAGGGAGAGGAGGAGGAGGAGGTCGGAGAGAGCCAGGCTGCAGTAGAGGATGGCAGAGGACACCTTCCTAATTTTATTGGCCAGCATGCACAAGATGGCCACGTTGGCTGGGATCCCGACAGTAGCGACCAACATATAAATAATGGGGATGACCCGAGTGGTCAGGGGACTGCGGAGGTACCCTACTGTGCTGTTGCTTAGTAACAGCAGTCTTGGAGGGGACTGAGATGAAATGGGAGCTTGTGTCCCATTTAGGAAATTGTCCTCTGGGACCCCTTTAAATGTTCTGGGCACAGGAACCACTGAAATGTAGTAGAAATAGAAGCATCAGTGAATGTACTTGTAAAGTTATATTCCACCACTGCAAAACTCCTTGTGTGCCAATAAAACTGATTCTGATTAACAGTTTAGAGCATAAATTGCAAAAAATGGCTTCCTAAAACTAGAAGAAATCCCCCCCAAAAAAACTAAATCCAAGGTGACATCTTCAGATCACTTGTTTTGTCGAACCAACAAACCCAAAGATGTTCAGTTACACAAGACAAAAAAATATCAAAACAGCTGCCAGTTATATTTCTGTCCGTTCACTAAACAATACACCAATTGTTTCAGCTGCAATCCTAATAATAAACCATCTTGTGTCTCAGTAGACTGTGTTACAGTGAATCAGTGACTGTCACACTGTGCAAGTTGTAGCCTGTTGTTTCCATTGAGTCCATGTTAACTTAGAGATCAACCCAACCGGAGAAAAGTTATTTATTTCACTGAGAGCTATCAGCATTTAATATACAGTTAACACATGCAATGAATATTAAATAACATAGTTAACATTATCACAATAAGTTCATTGTAAGTTTAAAAAAGTATATATAAAGTAAATATGATCAAATAAATCTACTCATCTAACACAGAAGATTTTTTCTGAAACTGAACTTTGAAGTGAATCTCTTACCTTTTTTTTGAAGCGTACCACTGAAACAGAGAACAAAAGTAATGAAAAAAAAAAGTTTCCACATGTTTTCTTTTCACTGAACAGCACCCACAGGAAAATCTCTCTTCTCTCCGGTACCGTCAGCTCAGTTTCAAATTTTTCATCGTCCTTCAGTGTCACGTCTGTCTGCTGCTGCCCTGTGGGTGTACTCAAGTCACAAACACCTCCCCAAACCTACCCAGTTGAAAAGAATGTGGATGTCCTTTGGTTTCTTTTTTAACATGCACTTTGTGTGCAAGTGTGAAGTAACACCTCCACCCACAACCTGATTACCATTTTATTTATGCCATTGTTTATGTATATTTTCCACAATCTATTGGTTGTGTTAAAGCTTTTCGTAACATTTTAATCTATTCTGAACTGTACCACTTGTTCAGATGATTCACTGACACTATAGTGAATGATATATTGCTCTATGTTACATCAGATGGAAATGTACAAATCTAAGTTTTCATACATGTCTGCCTGATGCCACATTTTGGAAACTTTTTGGCACAAGAATGTAATGTCTGGAGGGGGTGTAGCGAGGTAATAGACGGAAAGAGGCCACACCACCAGGAAATGCCTGTCCAAAGATGATAAGCTTGTCCAAACATGAACAATTTTGTTTAGTCTTCACTTCAACTCTTTTTTGTCTTTTTAAAATAGAGATGTGTCATTAGAGACCTGCCATATTTTAGTTCATACATACACATACATTTCCCTACAGCTGTGGGAGTAGATGTCCTTTATGATAAGGCCAATTCAGGTTTTCTGCTTTTTTTAAATCTTTCATATTTACAGGAAATGTTGTCTGCTTGAGTGATATAACCTTCAGGACATCAGCAGCGTTTTTATTTGCACATTCCAGTAACCATGTTATTATTTGAAATCCAGCTGATCACAGATGTGACCTATGTCCTTTTTTTAACTACTCTGTTTGTCAGTGAGGTTCTAAGCACCAGCAGCTGTTTGACCTCACATTCACCACAAACAGATATCTGCAGTTATGTGAGATCCATTCCGCTCTGGTGACGTCATTGCCAATAAAAACATCACAGAGGACTCAGACTGAGACCAGATGAATGCATCTGCAGCGCACTGCATGTCATGTTCCCCATGAAAACAAGCAAAATATAAACATGTTTGTTGTTTCCATATTTGATGAGAAGCCGCATGATGTCAAAGAGGTTGTGTTTCCTGTAAGCAAAACTAGTTGAAGAGTCAGCCTGGATCACAAGTTCAACACAAGTAATCTTTTACCAATTAAAAACGTTTTCATTTTGCCGATAAATTGATACTTTTTAAGATGGATTCATAAACACACAAAAACCCGAAAATGAGAGCAACGTTCATTCACTGTTATACATCAGACATCTGTTTCAGGCCTTTTAGAGAGGAATACATCCTTCCTTTCTGTTTGACGTCTTCAAAGGACATCAACGCATCTGCAGCACACGCCTGTTTCCTGTAGCATTAGCAGTCATGCAGTCACTTCATATGCCAAAATACTTGAGGTGTCTTATTTTGAAATATATACAAGACTACAGGTCCTACCAGCCTGATTTGCACTTTGGCCCATGATTCACACACAGACTGTAAGCCTGTGACACATTAAAGGTGACTGTGTCTCTGTAAAGATTCATTCAATCTCCCATAACTCTCCCAGGTTAGTGATAAAAACACTAAACATGATTTGCATGCTGGTGTGTGTCTGTGAGGTTAAAAAAGTAAGTTAACTGTAACTGTTTGAAAGAAATACCCATTTTCCCACAAGAGGGCAATATTCTTCTTTATAATAAGACTATTTCATTTCCATTCCATCAACTTAATATCATCATAATTTTTCTTTCTTATCGTTCTATTGTGCATAGTACCCAAGAATTTGCCACAGTATTGCCATGTGAAAGAAAGTGTTAAAGTAGTTCAACCCTCCCTCAAGGCACATGTATGAAAGACAATTATTAAGAATAATTTCCACATTTTAATCCTTAAAAAGGCATCTACTACCTCTACCTCATTAGAATCCAGAATCTATGAATATGCCAATTTTGTTCATTTCAAGTTTTCCTGCTGGACACAACATGTCAGTGTAAAGTTTGTTCTCAGTGTATGTGCACTGCAGGCTTCAAGTTTCTACATCACACTTGTATAAGTTGCGTATTGGACCAGGGTTGACTTTGACGCCACGACAGGTTCATACTTGATGGTGTCACAAATCATACTTATAGGCCTCGCCCCTTGAAAATACAATTTTTATTGAGCATAGAGAAACTTTCCACTTTCAGCATGATGAATGTAAAAACATGCTTCTAGTGTCAAACTCTGCACGTACATCATTCTGCAAAGTGGAGATCAAACATCCAACTGTAGGAACAAGAAGAAAGAGTGAATGGAAGGGGGAGGGGCTTTAAAAAGTCTGATGTCAAATGTCTGTGTGAAATGTGAAAGGCTTTCTGATGAACCCATATATTATCTCCCAACTTTGCAGTTATTTTTCAGCTTGTTTTGATTTTATAGTTTTGTTCAGTAAACTCTCCAGCAGGAGACAATGTTACTAAAAAACTAAACTAAAAGTAACGGCAGACAGAGGTCAATAGGTGCTATGTAAAGGTTGCAACCATCCCGCACTGATGCATTGTTTAATTTGGTGACGGGAAGGAAAGTGATAATTATTGCACAGCACTTTGTCATAATCCTGATGTGTCACTGTGGTTTTGTGACTGGTATGCTTGTCTATGGCTCCATGCCAAAGACTGTCTTTGGCTAAGAGAGCAAGTTTTAACTAGGGAGTGTGAGATATGGGACAGACGATCACTTCCCAAAATTTAACATTATAAATAAAAGAATGTTTTTCTCCTCCTAGAGAAAATAAGTTTGCATGGAACTCAGCACTCCTTGCTTTTCCTTTTACTTCAAACAGTTCTGACACACTTTAACAAATATTCTTGACCTTTGTCACGCAGGGAAATTAATCATCTTCAGCATAAAACAGAACAGATGACTTTACAGTGACTCTACAAAACAGAATGTGCTTTTGTCAACGAGATTCTGTCTACAGTGGAAGATTGTTTTACTTAACCCCAAATCAAAAATTTAATTTAATCTTAGGAACATGTATCTGCTGAATGGTGCTGAACGTGCTCAATTTTATGGCCAAATGGCTTGACCCAGGATCTTAGAAGTATTGAGCTCCGGTAGGTTTTGTGGTGGCATCCTCTAGAGTGGGTAGTGGGTAGTGAGGTATTTGGATAGCCTTGTTGAGGTCTCTGGGGTCTAGAAAAACTCTCAGTTTGCCCGTGTGGGTCAGCTTCTAGTGCTATGTGGGTCACATCAGGGTCAACACTGAGGTTAAACTGTCCTAGAAACTGCCCTGGGAAACTCTCAGTACGCTCTGTGGGTCAGTGTCTGGTTTCTCACTTCTTTCAGTCTCATCCAGCCCTAATTTGATCCAGATTCACATCCAAACTACCTCCTTGTCCTAAGATGGGATCGGTGTCAACAATGAATTTTAGCATCAATGAGTTGGCCTTATATTTACATTCCAATTGGCAGATGCCTCTTCAGTGTTCCTCCTCCATGTGTGGTGGGCCTGTGCGGAGCTGCTTTTGTGGCAGTTTCCACAAACAGTGGTTCAAACATGTTTTCTGGAACGACACCAGTGTCAGTTTTGAACTTTACCTTATGTTGTGATGAGCCTGTTTCAATTTCTGGGGAAGCTTGTTCATTGCTTTTGTCAGTGTTTTCTTCCAGTACCTCTGCATTGTCCGCTCCTGTGGCATGCATAGTTCTCTGTAGGGGTTTTGTTTGTGCTGGGAATTTTCATTTTGCATGCCTTTTGCAAAGTGATTCAACCTTTTTGCATTTCGTGCATTGCTTAGCTGGATAGACTTACCTTTGTGCTGTGTGAGCCTCTGCATTGACCACTTTCATCGTTTGCTCTGTTAAACGCCCTTGTATTTTTAGAGCTAATTTGGTACCTGTTTGAGTCCCTTCCGCTGCATCTGCACTTACTTGTGTGAACAGGCTATGTCTATGGCCAATATCAGCTCTGCACCATCTGCACACTACACAATCTCTGACCATCACCTTGCTGTAACCACAGTGTCAACTCTGATACAAAGTGTTAAAATGACTCACTGATGCACACGTTGCATTTTCTCAGAAAAGGGAACCTACGTCAGGTTATACTCATAGTATGTTGGTTCTTACCTTTGTTCTTTGTAGTGGTATAGTGTTGTATATATCTCATTCTTTCTCCCCGATCCACAAAAGAAGATAACAACCTGCACTTTTTCTGTTCGCACTCCCCAACCCTCAAATTCGTTTTTATTAATATTAGATCTGCTACTTTCACAAAAAGATTTGAAGACTGAATTCCTCCCCTGTGTCTCCCATCCACTGATATATTATTAGCTCTTTGACTGCAGCTGCAATTTAAACTTCCTCTGCATGCTAAATGTTGAGACGCGCTGTTGAAGAAGTGGTTTAAAAAAGAGATTTCATCAAAAAGAGAAGGTTACTGTTGAATTTCATTTTTATATACTATTTATGATCAGACACCTTTCTCTGTCACATGGACCAGAATAGACAAAGTTCCTCTTTCAGAAGTGTTTTTATTCTGTCCTACACCTACACGTACACGTACACACACACACACACACACACACACACACACACACACAAACACACACACACACACACAAACACAATGATGTTCAGCTGGTTTGAATTTTCACAGCTGTACAGTTGGTAGATCTGAAACACCAGATGGTAAAATCTGAGAATCTGTGTGTGGGAAGATATTCAGACGAGTCCCCATGCCTCTCTCTCTCTCTCTCTCTCTCTCTCTCTCTCTCTCTCTCTCTCTCTCTCTCTCTCTCTCTCTCTCCCTCTGTCTCTGTCTCTCTCACCCCGGTCTCTCTCTCTGTCTCTCTCTCTCCATTTGTGCACATCTTTGGTGTCTTCATTTCTTCTAAAGAATTCATTGAAACAACAAATAAAGGATGTTATAATTCTGACCAGTCAGTTTATATCAACCCAACATTTTGCTATTGCTGTTTACCAGCTGAGACACTTTTTAAACTTTGACTGAGAACACAGCATAATATCCTCCACACTTGTCTCAAGGTTCATTTGTTTTGTCTCTTCCTTTCCCCCACAGTTTAACACCCTATTGTTGAACTCCTGACTGGACAATGCCAAGAGACTGATAAAAATGTGCTAAAGTGCATACAGAAAACAACAGGAATTAAACTTAAGAAACACTGGCCTGGAACTGTGCCACTGACTTTGCTCTGGACCTAATCTCCCACAGTCTGCATCCTGCCTCCTCCCATAAGAAGGAATTAGCTTATGTTTGTTCAGTAACGCCCAAGACCTTCAAAGTGGACACCATGTCCAGCTGCACTCTAATCACAAAATTTGAAGTGGCTATAATAAATATTTATATATTAACCATGGATGGCAAAGGAGTCGCTTTGCAGATCATTTTTCCCTCAGCTCTGCAGCCTTTTATGGTGTCTTCTGCTCATTGTTTTGGTTTTATGGCCCACAGCTTTATTGTTTTGGTTCACTCTCACTGCTCTCATGGTGTTGTTTTTGGCTGTATCAGGCAGCAAAGAAGCTCTGATAAACCAACTGTATGCTTCCTGCCCAGCACCAAACACCAGACAGATGACTTGCTTGTGAACATAGTGGAACATTTAGCAGCTGAAGAGCCAAATATTTTCCTCAGCAGTTGGTGGAGACAAAACAGAGCAAATAGAGAGTGAATATTGGACATAAATTCATCAGGTGGCAGTAACACATGTCCAAATTAATTATATTGTAGCTTCATATGTGACCATGGTGCAAAAGTTCAACATTTCCTCTTAAAAGTTAATAATAGTCAATGCTGTGTTCGCAGCTTGTTTCTGGTGCCCCCAAGGGGCCAGTTATTGCACGTCAAATTTGATAAAGTTGCATGACAATTTGCTTTCTTGCAGAGAGTTAGATGAGAAGATTGATACCACTCTCATGTCTGTAGATTAAATGTAAAGCCACTGCCAGTGGTTGATTATCATAAAGGATAAAGACTAGAAACAGTTGAGAAACAGATGAACTGACTCTGATCAAAGGTGGCAAAATCCATCTACCAGCATCACCAAAGCTCTCTAATCTGCACAAAATCTGAAGTATAAAAACAATAAGTTTTTGGAGGGGTTAGCTTCCTCATCTCTGCTTGTTGTCCTGGCAACCACACAGCGATGACAGGACTCCAGGAAGGATATTATGTGTTAATTAGTGAGCTGTAGAGGTGCTTTGTTTTTCTACTTTTGACAGTTTCCCCCTGTTTCCAGTCTTTGTCGCAAGATAAGCTAACCATCTCCTGGCTAAAGCTCCATGTTTAACAGATACATACGAGCGTGCTATTAATCAAAGGAAGTAAGAAAGGATATTTCTCAAAAAATATTCTATAAAGAAACACGTCAAGAAACAGCAGCAAAAGAAGGACCAAAAGGAACTCATACCTCAAATAAAGTTTAGCTGCTTTATAAAACAAAACTGTTAAGTTAATGAAGGAAATAGGAAACAGGTCATTGTGAATAATATTTTGGGAGAGGAAATGGGTCTTTAGTCAGACTGTCTGTGAGCTCAGATACGGAGTCCCAGTGGGTATAAAGCTGGGGATGAATGAGTCACACGACTCCCACCCTATATCCTGCCCCCATCCTCTCCCCCTGTCAGACACTGTAGTCATCTCAGTCACAGCAAGTAATCAGCACATTTCTCTTTCTTTCTAACAAGCACACTTTCCCTTTTTTGTTTTCTTTACCACCTTTGTATTGAAACTGTTGCACAGTAATTTCCCTCAGGATAAATAAAGCTTCTTGAATCTTGAATTATCCTCCATCCTCATGTCAGTGCTTTATAACCACAGACCACACATGAAGGTCCATGTTCAAGTGACTTCAGCTTGTTTAACCTTAATCTCCTCCAGAATCAGTGGGGACATTTTTGCCTTGTACAAAACAGTAAATAAATATCATGTGATCTCCTGGAAAGGGAGGCTATTTGCGTCTGAACAGTTAATTTACACAAGCATGTAAACAAAGAGAAAACTAGGAAAAAAGACAGCCGGTTGCTGTCGTATGCTGAGAACATCATGAGACACTTTGCAAATAAATCTTTTAATGTATTTGAAAAAAGAAAATATGATCCAAATGATAGCACATTCTAAAATATGCAATGTCACTGCAGTTATGTAATTCACCGTCTATCTGATGTGATATGTATCTGAATGATATAAACAGAGGAAGCACGTTTACTCTCTCCAGGGATAATGTTGTTTATACACAATCTGTGTGCCTGCTTCCCCTGAACATGCACTGGTGGATGTACCCCCCCCCGAAAAAGTCCCAGAAAACAGTTAGAGACTACCAAAACATTCACGCTCCACTTCAACTCAGTCTTCCCACATTCAGAAAGAGCACTGACAATTGCACTATGAAAACCTATTATAAATATGAAGCTTCTTCGCTCTCAGTTTTCTTGGTGACATTACATTACATACTATAATGTGTTTTTATGACATATGTAAAATTGGAAACATCACAAAGCCAACATGACATCTTAAAAAACATCTTAAAACAAAGAGACACTTGACTTTCCATCCGACTCTGACATGTGGTTTAAGAAGTAACTGTAAGAATTAGTAAGAAGTGTTTATTTCATGTTGATTTAGTGCAGCTTAAGGGAGGCTGGGACAAACAATAGCTGCAGTGGGTTTGATTTGCACTTTGGCACACAGTCTTCTTCTTGATGTAGCCAACCTGCTTTTTTTTAAATGGATAATGTCCTTCCAAATAAGAAATGTTTCTTATGTCAGACATATTGGAAGTGCTGATGGATTTACATGTTTTTGTGCCCTGCCTTTTCCAAGGAGCTGTAGTGCAGAGACCACTTATTCCAGTATTGGCCTCTCTTCATTGGCTGCCAGAGGAGTAATACATAAATATATAATTTCAGTTATCACCTATAAAGCATTGCTCAGATACATTTTTCAGTTCAAGGCTCACTAATTTACTCACGTTTCTGAACTGATGTTTTGTTGTTTTATTGGTTCTCTTTTTCTCTTTCTCTTTTTGATCTCGTGCTTTTATGCTTTTATTGTGAAAGACTGAAATAATTCTAATATAATAAACACATCTTTACTTAATTTAATTGCTGAATAAAATCTCCCTTGTGATAAAATTAGACAATAGAAATGGATTCAAGTTGTGGCCTAGTAATCGGTCCGATCTAGCTGCTGCTGGGTAACGGGAAAGGTGACATCAGACTGAAGGAATTTGCCCTTGTTGGAGGCTGCTGTTTGATTGGTGGACGGGGTCGTTTCGGACTGACTGGACTGTGGGCGGAAACACTAAACAGTTTAACATTCACTGGATGCTGATCAGCGACAGAAATAAACCTGGGAAAGGCTCGACACACACAGAGAACATAAACGCGGATTAATACTGAGGGGTTTTATCTCTCCTGTTTTTACTTTTCGGAAGAAAAATGTTTCCAATGTGTCCAAAAACTTTGCTGTTGGTGCTGGTGTGCGCTCTGGCTGCCTCGGCTGCAGACAATAAGACTCGAGGTAAAAGACTTCAGTTCACTTTACTGTGTTAAACAGGGGTTTTATAGGTAACCTCCTACAGATATGTAAGGTTGTACATTGATAAATGATGTAAGGACGTTTATAATATAATTTAGGCTCATTTGGCGCTGAAAAGATAAAAAGAAAGCTTAATCAGCAACTATTTTAGTAATAAACTTTCATATTTCAATAAATAATTAGTAAAACAATGTCAAACATTCTCTGGTTCCGACTTATTTGGTGCTTTTCTTTGTCACAGATGAGAGTATACTGAACAACTTTTGGTTTTGTACTTTTTTAGACCAAACGATTACTTGAGGAATAATCGTCAAACTAATCGATAAAAAAAATAACCTTAGCTGCATCACGATAATATAGAATATTCTGCTGTAAAAAGGCTGCAAATTGCGATTGTTTTCATTATCAAAGGACTCCTGGGGGTCCTTGAGGGGATTTTGGGGGGATATTTTACATTTATCGAGTAGTCTGTTATTTATTTATATTCAGTTGCTGTTTTCCCTCTGGTATTCAATTTAATATAATAGAAGACACAAGAAAAACAGCAAAAATTCACATTTAAGAAATCTGGAACCAGAAAATTATTGCCATTTTTATTCAAAAATATTACCTGAAAAGATCCAAAACAACAAATAATAATTAAAAATTTCTGTTGATTAATTAATCGCCTGCTTTATAATATAAAACATTCTGATTAAAAACACCTGTAATACCTTGATTAAGCAATCTTTCAATTCTGTTTCTTGGACCTGACTCTTTTTTTCTTTTTCTTTCTCCAGTCAGAGTGAAAGCGAGGACTTTTACCTTTTTTCACAGTTCAGTGACAGATGAACCAATATTCTTTAACGACAATACAGATGATCCCCAATTTAATCATACAAGAGGTCAGGGGTTTAATGCAACCAACTCCAGACGGCCGGAAATCACAGAAGAGGCTCTGCTGTTTCTAACGGGCTCTATGTCCACCATCCTCATACCTTCCTTCTACTTGCTGGTCTGCATCATCAGCGTGCCGATCAACATTGGTGCGGTCATAGCCTTCACTCGGAGGATCCGGCCTAAGAAGCCGGCAGCGATCTACATGCTGAACCTGGCCGGTGCTGACCTGCTCTTTGCCGTGCTGCTGCCCTTCAAGATCACCTACCACTTTGGTGGCAACAACTGGATATTCGGCCCGCTCATGTGCCGTGTGGTCACCGCAGCGTTCTACTGGAACATGTATTGCTCTGTTCTCCTCATAGCTTGCATCAGTGTGGACCGTCTTCTTGCTGTAGTCTACCCCATCGACTCCCTGGCTTGGAGGAAGCCACGGAACTCAATCATAGCCTGCGTGACCATGTGGATACTGTCTTTAGCTGGTTCGGTGCCCCTCGTCCTCTCCGAACAGACTTACACACTTACACAGCTGAACATCACTACCTGCCATGATGTCCAGCCCGCACATGAGCTAATCAGGCACTACAAGATCTACTTCATCACCCTCTGCTGCGCCCTCTTCTTCCTGCCTCTGCTCATCACTGTGGTGTCTTACACTTGGGTGATCGGGACTCTGAGCAGGGTCCCACGTGGGGTTCCCGGGCGCTCACGCAGAAGAACAAGAGCAGTGGTGATGGCTTTTACGGTGCTGGTGATGTTTGTTATGTGTTTCACGCCCACAAACTGTCTACTTCTAGCCCACTACCTGCAGTTCAATGAGGGACTCGAGAAGACCAGGGATGCTCCTGATGGCTCCTATGCTGCCTATCTGGTGTTTATGTGTTTAGGAAGTCTGAACTGCGTCCTGGATCCTCTGCTCTACTACTTTGGATCATCCCAGTGCCAAAGACAACTAGCCAGTGCTCTGAGATGTCAGAAGATTACAGAGGAAAGCAGCAGTCATTCGTCATCTAGTTCTTGCAGATCCAGCAGGAGAAAAATTCTGAAGTCCAGCCATACAGAAAGCTCCCATATAAACACATCAGTCACCAAAATGGACTCCTTCCAGCAAAGTCTTAACAGCCAATACAAAAAACTGCTGGTCTGATACTGATTCATCAATCAGAGAGTACCTGACTCTTATCTGTGATATTACAGTTACCAAACCGGTAGAAATATTTTATTATGAAGTCCAAGTAACAGCAAATAAAGATCATAGAGTCGGTCTGTAGGTTTGGCCCTCTGTCATTTTCCATCATGATAAGGATGAATGGAGGACAACTGAACCTATCATTCCAACAGAAATTAGTTGAAAAACCTTTTATAACAACTAATGTGCAATGATAGACATGCAGGGGTGGATCTAAAGAATATTTATAGGGGGGCCAGAGGGTGGCAGAAATATGCTGTTTTAACCCGCAAACTATTGCATATATCAGTATTTGCTTGGAAAAGCCCCCAAATTAAGATATTTTAACTAAAAAACATGAGATTTTTGTGGCACATTAGTAAAACATCGAATAGAAATATCTAGAGTGGAATTAGAAATAAACAAAAACATTTTATTTTCAAATCTTCAGACATTTTAACAAATACATTTCTTTTTTTTTCATTGACTTTAAGCTTACAGTTTAAAATATGGTCATAACAGATCATTAAATTCATTTCAATTCTTTAACACATTATTTTTAAAATGAATCTAAATTAATTTGTTACATTTGACCATGGCCAGCCATGTTTTTCATGCCACCCCTCTAGATCTGCCCCTACAGACGTCCCTGTCAAGAGATGAATGAAGTAAAAAAAAAAAAAAAAAAAACAATGTACGGAAGGAAGTTAACATTAGATAAGGATGTGCTTTCTAGAACAATTCAGCTGAATATTTCAAACTATGAAAAGCTTTTATTTTTGCACTGTATGTGTTACATGAGTTTATAAGCTGCATTTAATGGAAGGAAACTATTTGCTGTTTTGTATTTTGTATATTTTTCCTGTGTAATAGCTTTGCTGAAAAGCTTATTTCAAAGCACTTAAAGCTGTCAATCATATTTTACTTGGTATGGTTTTATTTATTCACAACTTTTTTTATTTTTTACCACTTTTGTTCTGTGAATAAATATGTCATCATATATTGTTGTGATAGTGTTAAAAAGATAACCAAGAAACAGCAGTAATGGGCTGACCAAATGTCCCACATTGTCATAGTTTGTTTCATGCTGCTCTCTGCTGGTTGGAAATGTGAAGTACCTTTTGTATATGACGTTGTCATTCTACACCATTGTCCAGGTTCTTTTCTCCTCCAGCAGGCGGCGCTACTGTACTGTTAATAAAAGGTAACCTGAAGGACCTCACCTCAGCCACCTCTCTTTCACTGTGTATTGGTCTTAGGAGAGAATTATGTGATAGTGTAAAGCAACTATCGACTGAATAAATACTCTCTCAAAACAACTGACTGTCCCGTAGTTTATTTCTCAGTGGTGGAATGTGATTGATTTACTCTTTTGAGTACTGTACTTCTTTACTTGAATATTTCCGTTTTATGCAACTTTATACTTACACTCCACTACATCTTTCTTGACAGCTTTAGTTACTTTTCACATTACAGTTACAAAAGATCAAGCTTTTAAGCAGCCCACTATGACAGCAAAGCCCATACGATCACTGAAGAGTGTTTTAACCATCGCCGGCTAAACAAACAGAACTAACAATGGAGGACATGTACAGATGTAGCATATCACCCACACTCATGCTTGTGTATATTTTAGTATTGGTGTGAAGTAGTTTCTGTTCTGCATTCCTCCTAAATTCACAAGGTATGGGGGGACGGTTAAAGTTAAGCTATATATTAATATATATTAGCCTAATTTATGAAACTTAACTTGCTATTAAAAACATCTTTTAGCATCAGACTGATCAAAAGGGCCTTTCCCAATGCTGATAACCTATATTATATATTATCAGTGGTGGATGATGTATTCAGATCTAATGTAAAAGTACTAATACTGCACTACAAATAAAAGTCCTGCAGTCATTCTTACTTTAATAAAAGTATGTAAGTATTATCAGAATGTATCTAAAGTGTGTTGTGCTGTCAGTGATTTACTATAATCTCTATATCTGATGTTTTTGGATTAATGTTACTGCTGCATTAAAGTGTGTGTGCTGTAGATGTTTAAAGCTCATTTTAACTACTTTACATACTGTTGTGTAGTTTAATCTACAGTAATGCATCATATTCTATAAGATCATCACTGTTCTGTGAGAACCACGTATCTCTAAAAAGAAAAACAGCCCTGCTCTGTGAAAATAAGAAGAAAAGAATCATCAATCAACAATATTTTTTTTTGTTTCAGATGACATTAACTAATACGTTTCCATTTTGCTATGATGGTTGTTTCTTACAGTAGTTAATTCCTCGGGGCCACAGGGGCCACAGTCGGTAGTCTTTGTATGTTACATAGGAGAATTTTCTCAACCCATAAAGGAACACTTTATCAGACACATTAAAAATAACACACAGTATGAAATCTGTAATGTAATCTGAAAAACAACTTTACTATCAGAAACACACACTCCTGGAGGTCTGGAGTAAGTGTTTGTGGAGTTTCAGCGGTGCCCACGCTTCCTGTTCCTAGAGTGCAGATATCACAACGTAACGTCCACCTGAGGCGTGGCTCTCGCGTCTCCATAGGTTTCACGCGGTCACCTGACGCGGTGACATCACGCAGGTGTAAACGCCGGAGCAGTCTTGAGGTGTAAGGTTATTGAGACAGAGACGAAGAGGAGCAACGCGGCCACACCCGCCGACAGAAAGCGCACACAGACCTCGACCAGATTGCAGCCATGGCTCTGAGGACGCGCTGGTCTCACCTGTTCCTCCTTTTGTGCTTCGTGCAGTTCTGCCTGTGCAAGGAAGGTAAGCTTCCCCCTGTTTATTTCCATCTGTGTGGTTCGTATTGTCTCAACGGACAAAATATTCAACTCCGATAGAAGTGGGATCAAAAAAGTGCTTTATTAACCTACACAGGTCGTATATAAGCCCTGTTTGTTTGATGGTTTTGGTCTAGATTACCTTTATAGGCTGGATTAGCATCAGAATTGACTTGATAGCACTGAATAATAAAGTTATATGTAAAGTGGGTTCGGTGTAATGCAGGTGACTCATGCTCAAAGACTTAATTACATGTCCTAAACAGGTCGAAGTGCTCACAGCTGACAGGAACTAAGTCGAACTGATATTTGAGTTTCCAATGTAGGTAAATTATAGTATGTTCCTGCATATAAACCTGTTGTACTTCTGCTTTTCATATGTTTTCGTATCGTGACTAGACATAGATACCAGAGGCTTTACTGGTACAGAGACCAAAGATGGGGTGTGGGTCAAGTCTCCAGCCACAGAAGTCCTGAACAGTCGTCTTACAACCGTCTTCCTCCCGATCATCTACATCATTGTGTTTGTTGTGGGGCTGCCTGCCAACGCCCTGGCAGTGTGGGTATTCCTCTTCAGGACCAAGCAAAAGCACCCGGCATCCATCTACATGGCCAACCTGGCTCTGGCTGACCTGCTCTTCGTCATCTGGGTCCCCTTAAAAATTGCGTACCACTTGAATGGCAACAACTGGATCTACGGAGAGCCACTGTGCAAAGTGCTGGTGGCCTTTTTCTACGGGAACATGTACTGCTCCATCGCCTTTATCGCCTGTATAAGTGTACAGCGTTACTGGGCCGTGGTCCAGCCGCTCGCCCATCGCCAGAGAGGCAACCGTACAGCTATTGCCATCTCCATCGCAATCTGGGTTGGGGTCTGGCTCATCACAGTCCCTCTCTACCTGTACGATCAACAGGTCCGTGTGACGAACCTCAATATTGCCACCTGCCACGACGTCACCAGGCCGAGTCAGAAGAAAATGGCAGCTGGCTACTTCCTGACAATGGGAATACTGGGATTTGTCGTTCCCTCCGTCGTGTGCATCATATCCTACATTCTCATGCTCAGGGCTCTCAGGAACAGTATGGCGGACCCAGCCATCGCCAAGAGGCGGCGAAAGGCCGTGGTCTTGATCGTCACCGTGCTGATTATGTTTTTAGTGTGCTTCACCCCCAGTAACATCATGTTGCTGGTGCACTACATTCTCCTGTTGGCCGAGGCTCACAACAACCTGTACGGATTCTACATCACCACCCTGTGCTTGGCGAGTCTCAACAGCTGCTTCGACCCTTTCATCTACTACTACATCTCTGAGGACTTTAGGGAGCATGTGAAGAACACGTTCCTCTGCAGGAGCGAGAGGACAGTGGAGAGGATGAGGGTCTCCTTCAGCGCTCTGAAGTTCTCCAAGAAGAGCAACACGTACACGTCTGAGTCCGGGAACACCAAGAGCACTGACTGCTAGCGCGTTGCTGGTTTTTAAGCTAATTATTTTTAATAAACTTCCCTCAGGTATAACATAAAATGGAAGGAGAGTCTTCTTTGGTGATGACGGCCTGCATGCTTCGAGCTGTCTTTAAGTTACTTCGTTTTTATTTTTGTAAATTAATTTTTATTTTTTATATGATAACACAACTTTTAGTTAATGCACTTTGCTTTGTTTGGTTCCATTGGAATATCAATATCAATATCAATATCAATACCTTTAGTTATTTGAGTGTGATCTTTTATTCCACGCTGTCATTTTACTGAGATGAAATCTTTGTCAGCGTTTTGATGTGCCAGATGGTTTTGAGACGGAAAATGGGAAACATTCAGCATGTTGTATGATCCATGATATATGCTTTACGTTGTGTGTGTGTGTGTGTGTGTGTGTGTGTGTGTGTGTGTGTGTGTGTGTGTATATCCTGTATGTGTTTTTAGAGTAATAAGTTTTACTTGTAGAAATACATTTTAAAGTTTGTCAATAAAAAGTAAGCCAACTAACTCTATTTTTACCCTGGGCTACTATCTGCAGGTCTTTAAAAGTCTCAAAAAGCAACTGAACTCATCTGAAAGGGTAATAAAAAGCCCTAGTTTACAATAATATACACCTATAAACTAAAAGTGGGATTGTTGTGATAAAGGATTGGGCTGTTTGTTTCTTTTTGGGCGTTCAGATGGTATGATTGCAATACTGGTATTAAATTACACTGTATGTGGTATTTGTCTTTAATTTAACTGGGTCAGCCCTGCAGTAACGTATTTGCTTACTGACATTTTCTCTGACTTCACTGTCGGGCAGCCGGCCGGAAAGGTCAAACTCGGTGTTCCTTATTTTCAAAATAAACTTTGCATTGGACCTTTTCCAAAATTCCATATGTTCTAAGCCAGAGTAGAACATGGTTTCATCCCAAATTAAAGATATACAGTAAATTATTTTGTGTATGGAAATGTCCTTTTTAAAAGATATCTTACCTCTTCCAGTGACAATAGAAACTGTGAAAGATCTTCTAAATTGTTGTCATTGCTTTTGTTTCACAAAAATTTGTTTTTAAATCCCAATCGATGTTATCAGGTTGGATGTATTCAACTTTTCAACGAAAGAAAGAGTATTTTTCAACATATTAAATGTGCAGTTTGAAGCTCAACAAAAAAGGTTGCACAAATTAGTGTGAAACATAATGAATCTTACAAAATTAACCAGTTTATATAACATCCCATACTTTAATAACTTGAAAAGATACATTTTCCAGGGTTACTGGAGTAGAAATATCACTCAGGTTCACGTTTGCATTGGCTGGCTTTTGTGTCAGTCATCATCTTACCTGATAAAAGTTGTTTTGATACAGTGAGAGATGGAGCGAGAGAGATAAGTTCTTAATATTGACGGGCAGGGTGTGTTTTTACACTATTTCCAAAGAAATACCAACAGTCATATGAACAAAGACTGTCTGTTCAAACTTAGGACACACAGTCACAGTCTGCGAACACTGATGTGGTAAACGTCCATTTCCTTATACCCACAGTGCCATGCTGTGTGTTGAAAACTTTGCATGTTTTCTAAAGCAAAAAATTATTTCATGGTTTCAGCTTCTCAAATGTGAGAATTTGCTGCTTTTCTTGAGTGAACTGAAAAAAAAATAAATAAATAAATATATATATATATATATATATATATAGTCACCTTGGGCTTGAGGAAATTGTGATGGACATTTTAAATTGTTTTACTCGATAAAATAATCATTAGCTGCAGTGTGGAGGTGAAATGTACCCAAAATCAGCAACTGAACTATAGTAAGAGATCTTCAGTTCAAGCCTGTAACAACATCACATGGAACACATCAGTGTGCACATTATTTCCTTTAAGTACACGTTTCCTCTTTCTAACCACAGACATCAACATGATCTATATTCAGAACACTTTGTTTAAGCCGAATTATTTTCAAAGTTTCCCCTAGCGTATCCTCAGCATGACTTTTTGTTTGATAGAATTTTATTTTTATTTTATTTCAAAAGTTTAAATATGTCTGAAAATACACATTGACATGAATCCAGCACATTATTCGCACAGATAAATTCCACATATATGTAACAATTATTATTGAAATAACTGCATGTTAACATGGCAGCCTATGTTCATACATGGCACTAGGCCACCTTACACGTTATTGTAGGCCCAGTTTAATATGCAACACAGTCTTATACAATAAGAATCTTATATAGGGTCCCTTCAGATAAGGGGTCCTTGGCCTGAAAAACGTTGAGGAGCCCTGCTAAAGTATTAAAATCTAAAACCTTAAGACTAACTTCTCTGACTGTCTGTCTGTCTGTCTGACTGTGTTTATTTGTCTGTTTGGAGTGCTTGTTTGTTTGTTTGTCCTCTTTCTGAATTCACTGGGCGCCATAGAAACACTCTGATGGAAAATTGATCTCGACCAGGTGGGCGGGTCAGAGATGACGTCGCAGCGTACGGACAGGTAGTCTCGGGGTGTGTCCTCCAGGGTTGAGGCTGCTCTCCGACGTTTAAGGAGCTGTTCGAAGGAGAAACTACCAGAGAAACTCGGCTGAAGTGCGTCTAAAGTACAGAGACATGGATTTTACTCCGTTGCTGTCGCTCCTGTTGGTTTCCTGCTGTTTTTCGGCCTCACATGCCGCAGGTAAGCTCGGGACTTCCTCCGTTGAGCCAGGTCCCCCGGTACGGAGAGACACCATTAGTCTCATCCCCGGAGAGCCCGTTAACATAAACACACTCCGGTAATAGTGTATTGAGCTGAATAGTTTTTACCATAATTAGAGTTGGAGTTAAAAAAAATATATACTTTTAACCTTGGGCTGTGTCCAGCTCCCAAACAGACAGGAATGCTGGGAAATGTAGGCCTATCTAAGCTTTTAAAAACGTTTATCATCAGTAACTTTTATACAGGTATTGCATAAGGGGATATCATATCTAACCTGTGAGATCAGGAAAAAGGCTTATTTGCTGTTTTTGTTTTTATTGGTGATGCTGTTATTTGTATTTAGGCTAAAACTAATGATTGTTTTAATTAAATATTAATCTGTCTATAATTTATCTTCATTCTTTTAGCCTAAAAAGTGTCAGAAATCAATGAAAAATGCCCATCCCAGAGCCCAAAGGGACATTTTTGAATAACTTGTTCTGTCCTAAACTCAAAGATACGCAGTTATAATTATACGAAGCAGCAAAAACCTCACTTCAGAGAATCTGGATCAGGGAACATTTATGTTTAATAAATGACTGAAATGATTAATTGATGATCAAAATAGCCCTGATGTGTATTAAATTTTATCATATCCTTTTTAGGTAAAGGCCGTGGGTTCACCGGGTTTAAGGACCCTGAAAACTCAGAACAAGTTGTTGTGGACAAGGCAACAGCTGACACTCTGAGAAGTAATCTCACCACAGTCTTCATCCCGATCTTGTACATCATCGTGTTTGCGGTGGGACTCCCCGCCAACGGCATGGCCATCTGGGTGTTTCTCTTCAGGACCAAGAAGAAGCACCCGTCGTCCATCTACATGGCCAACCTGGCTCTGGCCGACCTGCTGTTCGTCATCTGGATGCCCCTGAAAATCTCCTACCATTTCAACGGCAACAACTGGATCTACGGAGAGCCGCTGTGCAAAGTCCTCATGAGCTTCTTCTATGGGAACATGTACTGCTCGGTTCTTTTCATTACCTGCCTCAGCGTGCAGAGGTACTGGGTCGTGGCTCACCCTCTGTCCCAGCAGAGGAAGAACAACAAAGTGGCCATTGGCGTCTGTGTGGCCATCTGGCTGTTCGTCTGGCTCACCACCACGCCTCTGTACCTGTATAACCACACCGCCAAACTCAAAGACCCCAACATAACCACCTGCCACGATGTCAACGTCATAGAGGACGCCCTCAACCCGTTCCCCTCTGTCAAGTTCCCTTACTTCTACTTCATCTTCATGGGTATGGTTGTGTTCCTCGTCCCTTGTATCATTATCGTTGTGGCCTATGTTCTGCTACTCAGGGCTCTGGGGAACAGCATGGAGGACAGCACGGCATCAAAGAACCGCCAGAAAGCCGTGGCGTTGATTGTGACCGTCCTGGTTACATTCCTGGTGTGTTTCCTCCCCAGTAACATCATGCTGGTGGTGCATTACTCTCTACTCAAGGATGGAGTGATCAATAATGGTTACAGCTTTTACCTCTCCACGTTATGCCTGGCAAGCCTCAACAGCTGCCTGGACCCGTTCATCTACTACTTTGTGTCAGAGGACTTCAGAAACCACGTGAAGAACACTCTGCTGTGCAGGAGCAGCAGGACTGTGGAGAGGATGAGGGTCTCATTCAGTTCCATGAAATACTCCAGGAAGAGCAAGTCGTACGTGTCGGAGAGCGGGAACACGCAGAGCAGCAGCTGTTAGTCAGAGGAAAGGAGAGCAAAGAAAGGCTGAAGGGAAGTCACGTGTCATGCTTGTCTGCGTTTGACCTCTGGTGTACTGAAAACACGGCAGCTCACAGACCTCGTTGCACTGGGACTCTGTAGTTACGTCCATCATAACAATGGACTTGAGGCCCCTCAGGTGCAACCAGGTAACCTCAACACATCAGATAGCCAAAGATGAACTTTAAATGTGAAGATGACTGTACTCTTTAAATGTATATGATTTCATTATGAACTGTTAAAATGTGAAACACGAGTAGATATTTTAGTTTTTTCTGTATAAATAGAGAGGGGGTATGTTAAAGACTGATACTTAATCCTCTTGGTTGCACAAAATCCGTTTTTTTCTGTAATATTTTGACTAAGTTCTGCACTGAATACCATTTAAAGCAAATGTCACCTGTAATAAGACAGAATCAACTTGACGTGTTCTGGGGAATGGAACCTGAAAGCATGTCAAGTTATGACTTTGATGAAGGTGTCAATGTAGCTCAAATCAACGATAGAAAAGGTGTATATAATATTCACTCCTGTTTTGTTGTTTTTTGTCTTGCCTATTTGGCACACTCCTGCCGCCAGCAAGTTTTATCTTTTTTATTCTACCTGTTGAGTTTGATGAGGAAAAAGTTGGAAATGTTATATAGTCTCTTAAATAAATGATAATACAACAGGATGCAGTTTCTGTGAAACTCTTTTTTTAATATTGCTTAACCAATTAATTTCCAGCTGCGGGTGAGTCACTGGCCTTGTTTTCATCACACTGGTGGGGACGGATGTTGACGAGACTCACTGTCATGGATCATTCTCTTCGCCTTGTGGAAATGTTAGGAATTCATGGAATGTGTTGTGGTGGTGTTTATGTGAAAGTATGCGGACTACGATAGTTCTGATGAAACAAAAGCATGTATGTTTACCTGCTTGTTAATCATACTGTTTTCTGACGTAAAGGCGGGAAAGAAAGTGGGTCAGAGTACAAGATGTTAAAGAATGTTTAAGAGCATGACGAGGCCTGCTGTGAGGATGACCTAATCAGGTTGTGCTCACGCTAGTTTCGTTCCACCTGTAACTGAAACACAGGATTTCTCATTTATTTATATTTATTGATTGACAGCAATGACGTTCCCATTCGATAACCCAAATCCGGCTTTCTCTCTTGGTATTTGATAAACTTTAAGCTCATTAAAATCTAACACATTTTCTTCTAAAAGATAATATACTGTTGACAAAGGGGCATTGTGAGCCACAGTGAGTGCCCCTGATCTTTTATCTATAGATAAGAAGAAGTCAACTGATGTGTTTCAAGCAGTAGCCCCACCCATAGAGTCGTCACCCTCCCCCAGGTACACACACAGACTGAATGACCGGTTAAGGCAGAGCTGCAGGTCGTATAAAGAGGTAAATGATTGTTGTGGAGTGTCGTCTTACCTTTTGTCAGCACTTCTGAGTAAAACACATTCTTTTCACATGTTGGGAACAGAGCCACTCCCAGGCCATTTTACATTTACACAGCTCCTTTCAATCATTAGAACACCGTGTGGCCAGGGCTCATTTTTAGACAGAATAACTGTTATTAACTGAACCTCAACATCGGTTAATGAAGTCATAAAAGTCAACACGGAAACATGTGAAAAGGTTGTGAAATAAAAGGTTGTGAAATCGGATTTGATAGATCATGACTTATACAGGGAGCGACATTTCCAATTGCACATGACCATGAATGATTATACAGGAATGTAAAGCACACTAGTTAATGGTGCACATTAAGCAAGTTTACTCAGATTCTGAGTTCTATTCATTATAGCAAACTTATAGGAACATTTTCTCAACAAAATTATATGTCTCATCACAGTGTCGGTAGGACAAGAAGTTTTAACCCTGATACCTTCCCACCTGCACTCCAAAGAGCTCAATACAACACACAGTTTCAGTGTTATGTCTTGTTTGTTTAACCCATACAAAAACTGAAATGGAAAAAAACTGCATGTTGGGATTTAAAGAAGGTGTTCTGCTGGCATAGTTAGCATACACAGATGAGAAAGCAATACATTATTCCATTAAATGTTGCTTTAAATTCAGTTAATCCTATTTAACTTTAAGCAGTGTTTTATAATTCATTGTTTATAAAATGCACATGGCTGGTAATTATACCAGTGGAGTTACTTCTGCACTTGCACTCACATGTATACGTGGTGGTTTGTGTTGCATATTTCCACATTGCAAAATGTATGGTATGCTTTAAGGTTCTCGTAAGTTGCAACAGTTCTGTAATCACAAGGCTGACGTTTATGAAGTGTAAGAATATGAAAAAGTAGAAAAGTTAGTGTGGAGTTTGTTGCAGAACAAATCACAGTCATTCAAACCTCACCAGAAAACTCTGATGTAAATAGCTTAAGTTAAACTTATTTTTATTCATTTGAGATTGAAATCATTTAAGATATAAAAATAACTAACAGTGAGAATATTACATTAACATTAAAGATAAAAATTACCAGACATGGTCTGTTTATTTAATTTAATTACCTAGCACTAGAATACTTATAACAAAGACACACAGACAAATACGCTCGAGGCAACTGAACACAGTATTTCTAAAATGAGCATGACTTGTTGCAACAGCCAATTCCCTCATAAACCAGAAACACACCAAACCAGTTCTGACTGCCTGTTTGGTTAGCTAAGAGAGACAAGTCACAACAACTGTGGCTAAACCAACACCACAGTACTATGATACACTGTACTTCCTGTGTGCTGTCTCTCAATATACTACTGCAGAAAAAGTGTGTATCTTTTGTTAAATCAATCTGTCAGAGTAAGTCTTGTAAAAGCTGCAGTCTTTCTTTGGTGTGTAATTTGTAGCCTTGCTGCTCTGATTTGTGTTTGGAGGAAAAGTGACCTCTGTTGGTTTGTTCGTTGAAATGCAAGTAACACCACATATAAGTGAAAAAACCAAAACATTTTCAGTTAATATTAGTTGATTTATACATTATTAGAGGAAATTCTGGCTTGAAAAAGCAGCATGATTTTATATTTTGATTTATTAACAAAAAAATGTGTCCTAACATAGTAAGAGATTTCAGAATAACCCCTGCTTCTGTGAACACAAAGACTTCCTTAAATATCACATTTTTATTTTCACAGTTGAAGACTTTGTGTCACAAATATATTTGTTTTGGAGAGTTGAATTAAGAACTCTCCCAGTAAGAACATTTCGTCTGAAAGAGAGGATGATAGATTAGTATTGCGCCCACGCATCATACTGGGATGCAGCTAAAAGACCGCTATTCATGCGTGAGAGTGAGAGGGTCAGTGCTGAGGAGGGAGAGAGGAAGAATGTACGTGCTAATCACTCTGACAGATCACACCATCTACCATCAGCAAATACTCAATAAGGTCTCTTTAGTGACACATAAAGAAACAACCATCAAGTAAGTAGTTTTATTATTTGCTCTTATTTTTCAAGGTGGCTCAAAACATGTTACACATGTATGGGAACTGACCTGAGAATGCATGACAATACATTAACACAACTGTACACAAAATAGACATAAAAGATCATTCTTCTCAACAACTTAATGTTAGATAATCAAAGAAATGTTAGATAATCAAAACTCTTGACTATTAGCGAGCAGTGAAAGATATTCAAAAAGACAGGAAAGGCAGACAGACAGGGAAGGAGAGAAACTGGTCTGTAGGAGGGAAGAGAGAAAAAACAAGTGTGTTGGAATAAGAGCAGGTACAAAAGAGGCCATTTGAGTAAAAGAGAGACAGAGTCAGTGAGAGATTAACTCAAGCTCTTTAGTCTTTTCTACCTTTCATCTTGTCTGGCTCTCCCGCTGTAGCGTGGCTGGAGGGAGTTGGCACAGTGTGGGTGCCCCCCAGCCAGTCCCAGTGAGAGAAGAATGGGGCAAAGTTAGTGCCGGGCCTCTGGTGGTGAGCATCATGCTTGGGTGCACCTCCCCAGAGGCCAAAGGGCACCAGGTTATGTAGCGCCCATGGAAAGTCATAGCCGCAGTGCTGCTCAATGGACACATAGACGTTGAAGACCATGAAGCCCCATGCTGTGAGGCAATGGCACTGAAGCAGGATGGGGTCTATTGTAGCCCAAAAACCCAAGCTGAATAACTCCCAGCCAGACAAGTACTGGGTGACAAGGCTAAAAGTCTGGTTGTATTGGTGGTGCACAGCATGGAACGTGCGGTACAACCATGGTACCTGATGGTGCAGCAGGTGCCACAGGTAATACTGGAAATCAAAGACCACCATGCAGCCCATGATGCCCAGGAAGAAGCTCCAGAAAGTGGGTGCCTCGTGGGGCAATGGGGTGGGCGGCCTCCACAGCCACTGGGCGACTGTAGCAGGAAAGATGTAAAGCACATTGTTGTAGATGGTGAGTCCCAGGGTAGTCCAGATGTTAGGCCAAGTGACGGGTCTGTCAGGATGAAGCCTGTAGCGGTTTATGCATGGCCAGGTGGGAGCAAGCAGGTCCAGCACGGTGTAGAGACCAACCAGGAAGAAGTAAGTGGAGACGGAGAGGACCACGGGGAAGGGAGGGCTTCTCAGGAGGTCGTGGTGGTTCTGGTACAGGTAGTCCCAGAAAGGCTGCAGGACCGAACCGTGGGACTGGCCTCCAGTCACGTTGTCCTCATCAGACATCCAGGATAAAGCCTCAGCTCTGAGTAACCTTCCTGTGCTCATCACTAACACTGTGTTTGTCTTCCAATAGAAGGCAGATCTGAGATGATTATTTTCTATAAAAGAAAAGGGGATCGAGAGTCTAAATGAATGGAAAGATCCAATCAGCTTCCTCGTACAGGGTAAGCAACAGCAAATTGTCTGGTGAAGTTGTGCCAAATTGGACTGGCGGGCCGTCTTAGCCTCTTATGTATGTTCAAGCCCCACCTCCACCCCTCCACCACCCCACCCCCTGTGTTTTAAAAGAAGGCCCTCTGTAAAGGCCCTTTTTCATGGGCACAAGGACTGCAGCCAGAACTCAGGAGCCGGGCCACAACAGCTCCAATCTTTGCCCCAAATCATGGAGAGAAAGCTTCCGCTTACTTGTGAATTTGAAAAAGGGGTTATGCATTTCACAATTAACTTTAATGTAATCAAAGCAACCTTTATGAAAACATTACCGTTAAAGCAAGTTACACATTCACTGCTGTATGTTAATAATCAGCATGCATGCACACACACATACACAACATGAGCCCTAAAAAGCAATCAATCATAGAAAAGCTGTCAAATGAGACATGAATTGAAAAGCACTTCCTTTCAGATGCTGGATTGTAGTAGGCTTATTGCTCAGTTTGAGTTCATTCATAGAAAAAAAGATTTCATTGAAGACTTCATTCGTTGAAGACTGAACTGGAGCAGTGACCCCAGTTCTTGTTTCTATGGTGTGACACAATCATTTTGTACAAAGCGGAGGTTTTTCAATAAATATCATGTGATACAAAGTCAAACGTTACACAATTTAACTTCCTATTATCATTATGTGTCAACATAACATTCGGTTCTATATATATTCTATTCTCTATATATACAGTTGTGTTTTTCATGGAGAACAAACACACTTCAGTGTGATACACGTTATAACTGAACTTTATTATAGAAATAGGAAGTGTAAACAGTGTGGGCTTTCCCAAATACATAAATCCTGTCTATAACAGCACAGCTTAAAGTGCACAGCATGCTCTCTGAACAGACTTGCCATATGATCTGCACACTTTCTGATACCACTGATCAGCCAATAGAGGGCAGTAAAAATCAAGTCTTCACCAAAAACACAGTTACATATGGCAATAAAACTGTGAATGAACAGAACTGGATTAAATATAAATATATACCTATTTTTCATATTTTTCACCTACGTTGCACACAATAGTTATATGTTTCCCTCTGTTCAGCTTTGCTGTCCTTGTTTATCAACTGTGTCTTAATTTGTATCTTCCTCTAAATTGTTCTGTGTGTAATTACACTGAGAGCAACTTAAAGCAACCTTTGTGACTTTTCCACCTCAAAATAACAGCTAACAGCTTAAATAGCTTCAGAATAGAAAAATGTGATGCTACACTGACTTGTAATGAGGTGAAGGGTGCCTCTGTCATTCCCATTCTGCTCCGTGTAAGCCTGTTCTCACAATATGTAACTTTCGTGTTGGGATGTAACGCTTTACAGTGTAGGTACCACATGTGCTCGGCCTACCAGATCGGCTTGGGGTCTTGCATTTACAGACGATGTAGCACATTAACATATTATGATTAGCTGTCTTGCCTGATTGGTACATTATGATTAGCTGTGCTGCCCAATCTGTATATCCTGCTTGAACGGTACTGCACATATGCAACTTTCAACAGAGATGAGAAGACAGCAGGATTGCTCACTCTTTACTTACTTCCCCCATCAGCTCCAGAAATAATATTCGGTTAAATTCAGACTATTATGTTATGTTAAGACTTTGTTTTAAACAATTCTTATTGTCTTCTAGGTGCAGTTTGATGAGGTATATGATATGAGTATATAAGTATGGTGACTTGTGCATGTACATCACATCTATAAGCATATGTGAGACATACATGGACCATACACTACAGCAATAAGCACAGCTTCCAGATAACTCAGCTAACGTTAGCCAAAGGGGCAGTAATTCAAAATGCATGAGAAAACTAATCTAACCTTGCAAGGCAACTGGACTCGCAAGATCACGAAATCACAAGATCACGCGAGAATCCATCTTGCCAGGCTTCAAGCTATGTGCCACCGGACCAATCAAAATCCTATGAGGAACTACTGGCAGCTACAGCATGAGCTACGGGCATGGTTTAACGGTAAGTGTGTGGGAGAAGTGACTGTTTGCTGGAAAACAAAAATGTTATTTTAAGGATTCATTCAAAGAGGTGAGGAAGAACTGCACTGAAGGCTTGTCTTAATAGAAAACAAACATCTGGCGCAGTCAGGTTAGAGAAAATCCAGAGGTCAATAATTCATTGACAACAAACAGTGAGACTGTAGTGAATGCTGCACGCTGTCTGGGGACACTTATTACATCGGCCTCAGGCTCGATGTTTCCTGTGGGACTTTGATATCAAGTCAAACCCAGAGGAAAAACTGAAAGTCACAGAAGTCAAAAATAACTATTATCGGTGAAATCTGGCCTCCGTGTAAAGCCAAAAATAACTATTAGGCCTCAATGATCCACTGTCTCTGCTATATGGAGGATCGCAAACCATTTTTGGTTCTGTGTTACCACTTGCCAGACAGGTGTTGTGTAAAATAAATGAGAATCCACTTCTCACTCAGTACTTCACCACATCACTAACATACACCACTACATGTAGGTGTCTGAGGAGACGATGACAAAGTGTGAGACTACTTCTTTCACTCCCGAGAGAGAGGACACATCCATTGAACTCTGGTGCAGAGAAACTGTGCAGTGTCTTTGACCAAATGCTACATTTTACTTTAAAGGAGCTATATGTAAGAATTTCCCACCTGTCGAATTCATACTCCAGACAAATTGGGGGCAGCATATCACCAAGATGTTCAGGTGTCCATCCCTGTCGTAAGAAACAAGGCCATGCACAGTCTCTGCCACAGGGATTTCCTTCTTTCAACAAACAGCTAACTTAACACACACAGTAAATATGGAAGAGAAAAGTGAAACGCTAGGCTAACTCCTCCTTCATCACCACCACTGTGGTTACCCCAGCTGCTCCAGTGGAGCTGCTCAGTGATCAGATGCTGCTTGATATAGCTTAATATAGTGAAGAATTCACACTGGACAACTGGAAAGACTTCACCGAATCCACCACAAAAGCAGGTTTTCTTGGGAATGTTTTGATGCCTGAATATTGCTGCTTTGCAAGACAATAATATATAAACAGGAAGACAGCACAATGAATAAAACCTGGACAAAAGGCTGAGCAGACCTGATATCAGTTTATGTGTAAATACTGTATCTCAAGAAGAAGAGTTGAGATCAACAACAACTGGACTTTACTTTAGGTTTCTGTTACCATTCATGCTCCACTGTTATATACCAAAGTCCATTTGGATGAAAGTGCTATATAAATGCAGCCGTTAACGATTTATTAACCAGCAATGAGCCTTTGTCGGCGTCTGATGAGCTGCTATTTGATTTTGTTGAATTGTTCAAGAAACTTTGAGACCCAGAATCCACCCAGCCATTCTGAGCAGCCTACATTTCTTTCTCTGTGTAAAGGCTGCTTGAGGCTGTATGTCTCCAACACTGCGGAAGGTATGAAAGGAACAGGAGGAAATTCATGTCAGGACTTATCAACTGGTGCAGGTCTACATCCACTCAAACAGCCTCTGCAGGAGCGGAAGACAGAGCCTGCAGTCAGCCTGGTGCAGAACAGAGGAGCAGACAAACCTGAGAATACAGAGTCAGAGTGAGACGTCAGAAGGTTTGAGTTCTCTCTCTCTCTCTCTCTCTCTCTCTCTCTCTCTTCAACATCTCCCATCCTAATCACATGCACTTAGGTACAGTGAGCTTTGACTAACATTAGCAATGCATACTAATGATTAGTAGGTACTGTATAATATTTACAATGTTTGTTTAGCATATTAGAATGCTAACAAATGCTAATTAGCAGTAAACACAAAGAATTACATTATTGGAAAAATACACATTTTAAACTGATTATGATGCTCTATAAAAAGTCAGAGGAACACTAATGTGATAATTCATCCTGAAACACAAATGCTTTTTGTTTGAGTCATAGAAATATTAAATATATAGGCGTTAGAGGAAAAGTCAGCAGAATTAATTGTGTGGGAACTATGAATGTCCATACAAAATTTGATGACAACCAATCCAATATTTTTTTTAGATACGGACCAAAGCATGGCTTATAAAAATAAAACAGTTTCCTTATGCACACTGAACAGTCACTGCAAGGTCAGAATATATTAGTATTCATTCACAGTAAGTATTCATGCTTGTAAAAATAAAATAAGATAAACTTTATTGATCCCATGCAGAGAAAGAACAGATACAAAATACATACTTACTATCAAGTACATTTTGACAAACATCACACAACACAAATAAACTGACGAGATGTGGAAATTAAATGAACTTGTAGTCCAGTAGCTGATTCATACTTTTACATTTACACTACAATAACATTCATTAAAAATATCTTTCTATATCTTATAGAAGAAAGCTTAGGCGCAAACAGAATGGAAGCATGATCTCCTTTGTCTTTGTCGTGACCTTGAAGACGCTGCAGAGGACCTGCGGGTACACAAGGAGACTTAAAATGATTCATCATGTGTCATGTATGTGGGAGGAAGGCTTTTTTATCTCCTTAAAGACCATGAGCAGGGCTTTAAAAATCCCTTATAAAAGACACAGGCTGCCTCATGTAAAGTAGCTGTTGTGATTTTTTCCCAGTTTTGCCTCAGATGTATTATCTATTCAGTGTTGCTGTCCAGAGGGTAGATATGTATAACTGATATAAATGTAATAGACATCCAACAATAGTTGGATGTGGTTATATTTAAACATTTGTTTTAATATAAAATCACAGTTTATTTTCTACCTGATAAATTATAAATTTTTGATGTGAAGATAACAATTATTAAGCTGAAATCAAATCATGTGCTGATATAAATATAACAATAGTAGCAAGTAAATACATTTAACTCAAAAACTGAAACTGATTACATTGAAAAACATTTTTAAAGTAAAACTAATTCTCTAACTTAAAAAATTCTTGATCAATAGCTTTAGTAATTTTAAGTGACACTGACTTAATTTTGTCATTTTTATCTGTACTGTCAAATAAAAAAATACCTACTCAAGTGTAATAAATGAAGAATGTTTTTACCCATAGTTTGAGTTTGTGTTACATAAAATTTTCGATGAATCCATTTCAACAATTTTTTGGAGTTAAACTATCTTTTTGTTTTACTGTGTAATAATAGTCATTATTTATAAAGCACTTTTAAAACCAATGTTACAAAAAGATTCACAAACAATTGAATAAAACACAAGTTGTAAAAAAATGTTTAAAGAGAATTTAAACCAGGTAAAACAGGAAAAAGATTTAGGAAATTAGAAGAGAGTAAATTAAAATTCCAGTAAAATCAGGATAGGCTCTTCGATAAAAGTATGTTTTAAGAAGAGACTGACTCAGCCGACCTGATTTCCTTGAGCCGATTGTTCCAGAACTTCACTGAATTATATCTCTAATAACAGAGCGCTTTATGGATTTTATCAAATTAATTTCTCTTGCCACGATTTCAGTGTTTGATGTGATGTCAGTTTGTGTTAAGGGTTTCACGGGTCTCTGTCATCAACAACATTTACTATTAGCAGCCGTGAGGGGAAACTGTTTCATCACCTTAACAAATGGAAACTTATTTTCTCCATGACAGTGTCTGCTAGTGGAAGAAAAGTTGCTGGCCCACATCCCTCAGGTGTTGTCTTTGGGGGCTGAGGGCTGAATGGAGTGTTATTCTCCACTGTCAGTTATGACACAGTGACAGAGGAGGAGGGACAATCACGTCCGGACACAAAATGACAAAGGATGAGAGCTGCCGCTGCTAAAAATAAACCCCTACAATGAGAACATGACGATTTCAAATCACAAGGTGAAACTGAGAGATAACCTGCTGGCAAGAAAAAGCAAGTCTCTACAAGTCTGGTGTATTTCACAGGAAATGTTAGGAAATCATTTTGTCAACAAAATGTTGAAATAAAGTATACATAACGGAAAGTACGCAGATGTACCAGGTTGGATAACCCTGCTTACAACAAATGACCTTTATATACGACGAATCTGGAACAACAAAGAAATGTAAAACCACCTTAAAATCAACATAAACGGGAAATGCAATGCTTGTGACAACAGACGTTTCTCACACAGCATATGTTCTTGCTATACAGTATCTGCTCTCTCTTTTTATTACACTCATGTTTATGTTTGGACATTGTCACAGCTCTGAGTTAAGGCTCAGGACTGATTGTGGTCTTGGTTAAATAAAGAAACTTATTAAAAATAAAAGGATGCATGAGAAACAACATCTTTGTTGTATTAACCTTTAACCAAAAGCACAAGATTTCCCAGTCCGACCAAAGTGCATTATTTTTCCTAACTACACAGAGTTTAAGGATGCAAAGTATTGGTCTTTCTAGACCCAGAATCCACCCAACCACTTCCATAGCACTTCCCACATGCAGTAGTGCAATGTACTGTACCGACACTCAGTACTGTACGCAGTATTTCCAGTTTATACAGCTTTATACTTCAACTACACTTCATCTTGGGTGCCCGGTTAGCTCAGTCGGTAGAGCTGGTGACCCATATACACAGCAGCCCGGGTTTGACTCCGACCTGCGCCCCTTTGCTGCATGTCATCCCCTTCTTCTGTCTCCAAGCTATCTCTGTCAAATAAAGGCATAAAGGCCAAAAAAAATAATACTTTAAAAAAAAAACAAAAAAAACTACACTACATCTCAGAGGCAAATATCATCCATTGTACTCCACTACATTTATTTGACAGCTTTAGTTACTAGTTACTTATTTCATACCATGTCTGACGTATTTCATATTTCTCCAACTTCTTTAGCTAAACTAGTAAAATAAGTAATATTAACCCCAAAAACATCACAATAGTACATTTTTAAGGAAAATCTTGAATGCAGGACATTAAATTATAGTGGAGAATTCCCACAATGATAATATATTTGAATTTCATACATGTAAAATAAACAACTCTCTTCACTTCTGTATTTTGCTTGAAACATTTGTGTTGTATATTCTGTCAAGATAAAGCTTCAGCACTGAAACTGCTGTACTGCATCATACGTGCAGTAGGTTTTTGTCATGCTAGGAAGGAAGATATTTTATGAAGATAAGAACACATTGTGATTCAAACTTCTTTCAGGGGTACTCCAGAGATTTACTTTGCTGCCTTCTTGAATTATCTTCCCCTATGTGAGTGACTTTGGAGAGATATATTTAAAAGTGGTGAAACAACCCAACCTCTGGTGTGGGTCAAGCTCCAAAAAAACATTGGATTCTGCAATTCTCACAACTTGATAGCATCTTTCATTAATCTGTCCCTGTATACAGCCACATCCTTCAAACTCCACACAGGCTTTTTGTCACACATATCAAGTCTCAAGGCCAAGCAGAGATAACCCCGATGACATCACTATGACATAATCAGGGTTGTTTTCTGGTATTTTATAGTAAAAAGATCCTCCAGATCAACAGGGGACATTATAATAGTCACAGGCTGAGTCAAGGCTACAGTAAACGGATCTCCAATTAACTTTTTCTTACATAGAGTCATATTGAACGTGTGCTTTTTTGTATAGTATTGCACAATAGTCTTTTCATTCCCTCGTTGGCCTGTGGGAAGAGTCACTCAGATGGAAAATGCCACATCTCCAGTATTTTGTGTTTTCTCTATAATCATCTCTTTTAATCTTCATGTCTGCTTGCTGCGGGTTCCTTGGCATTCATAATATAATATTGTTAGGATTACTAACACGTGAAATACGTGTTAGTAATCCTAACAATATTCTTCTGGGTCAAGTTAACCCAGTACTGCATTGGTGTTATTTTGACCTTCCACTGGGTAAACTTTAAATCGAGTGTATTTTATTTGGAGGTACATTTTAAGCATTCGAAAGCTCAGCCCAAATCTAAATGACCAAGTTCAGTTAATTAGTGGTTGATTGGCAAAGGATTCATTAAAGAAGGCAATAGTTTCTAAAAAAGTGAAGAGCTTAACCCGTGTGCTTACTGACCGAGAACTAAATACTGAACCAGATGAGCAGCAGAAGTATTCATATCCTTTACTTCTCAGGTTAATGCCGATGCCTCTATATGACCTACATAAACATAGAAGACCATCAGCAAGAAGATCGGCTATTTCTATAAAGTTATTCTTAATGCCACCACCACCTGCCACCAGGTCGGATTCCCCTTGAAATCATTGAAAAGAGCCTGTAGAAACACTAACACTTTTGTATACAGGGGCAGCAAGAATCTACACAAAATGACAGTTCCTTGTATTTGACTGTGGTAGAACTGTGTTTTGTGTACTGTTGGATGGTTTCATTTACTGTATGTATTTAATGTGTGCACTACAGTTTTCAGTGCTTTCACAATCAGACTGTTTGGTGTGACGCGCTTGTCAATAATACTTTCTGACTTACAAGAACTTTTAAGATATTATCATAGTTTTTGCATATGTCCGATACATGTAGTGGAATAAAAAGCATTGACATGTAGTGAAAAATGAAATAAATGTAGTATGTATAAGTGTAGATGAAGAAAACATGTCAATGAATGTTTTCTGTCCACTCATGTGAAAGGAAAGCCAAAATGGAAACTCGTAGTGTCCCCTGAGCAAAATACATCAAATTATTTTTTCAGCTAATATTCACCTTGTGCTCACTCTCATTACCCAGCAGGACATGGCTTCTGTATGTCCACAAGGACAGTACGCATTGAAGCACAGGTCAATAAGCATGTATCACTCACATATTATATATATAGTGTCACAATGTTTTCATGCGTCATACACATAAATAAACTGCATTTAAAAATGTTTTGAAGGTTTGAGTCATTAAAATATAGATGTAGATTAATAAAATGTGCCTTAAACATTGTTAGGGACACGTGAAACAGTTTGCATTCTGACTTTAAGATGTAGGTTGCTCTGACAGGTCTGAACCCATCCTCTTTCGATGAAATACAGAGTGCTGGAGTCACTTCAGGGATGTAAGTGGTGCAGACGTGTGTAAAGGCCCATGCATGGCTCAGGGTTTGATGAATACCCATGGGGGCTCCAGGGTTAACAGTGGCACATGTTTTGTTTTTCACTTAACGGCCTTGATTAAAAACCTGGAAACAAAGACAGTTACCATGGGCGTCTCACCTGTGGAATTAATTATCGCCACACAGATAGAGGTTGGCCCATTTAGCGTCTCCTCATTTCCTCATAAACAAGCTGTGCCGCAGCGTCTCTCATCACATCTGTACGGGACTCTAACCAGGTAAGAACACCTCTGCTTTAGACACATTTCTCGCTCTCATGTAAATACTTTGGTTTTATTATATTAAATGTGTAAATCGGAAAACAAATTAATTTCCAGGAAGCTACAAGACGTCATCATCTGTCCAGCAGAATGCCGAGCCAACTCGAGGGTGCAATGGATGCGCTGATAACAGTTTTCTACAACTACTCTGGAAATGATGGAGATAAATACAAACTCAACAAGGGCGAGTTAAAGGAACTCCTGAACAGTGAGCTCACCGACTTCCTCACGGTAAAGTAGACATTTCCATATTATGATTAAGTTTTTGTTTATTTAATATTTTTTATATTTGAATTGAAGTTCTTAAATCATAAATAAGAGCTTTTAGATGAACTGCTTGCTAGTTTTTTTTTTTTGTCAAATTGAAGAGAGAATTGACCATCCTCAATTTGAGCACCCACATTTGTTAATGGGAACATATTTTTAGTAAATAGGAAGGAACCAATGTTTTTTATACAGAATGATCAGAGCAAAGGGCTGACTGTGTTTGTGCACTAAACTGTGACCTTTACATCTCCCTGTATTTCCTCAATTGATCTATAGTGACCAATAGTAATCACAGTAACACACTTATTAAGGATCTTTACCCCTTTGCATGATGCTTTGCTGTTACTGACCCGCTTATAAGTTCAATTAGATCCAACCAGGTTTTCAAATGATTTAAGAAGGAGCATTCTGACCTTGTTTGAGGAAATTGTTTTCTCATTGATTGCTATCTGGCTGTCAAAGTGTAACTGCTTGTGGCTCTCACATCATAGCACTGTGGGAAATAAAGGATGTGGAGGAGGAGATAGATAAGGTCATTTGAGATAAGCCCCAGCCCCTGAGTCTGTGTGATAGCGGTTTGTACAAGCCTGCGATTCCAAATGATTGAGACCAACGCGTCAAGAAAACGGCTGGAGCCTGAGAGTCAAAGCTCTGATGTCTTCATATATATTTTTTCTTCTTTCTTTTCCCTTCTTGCCCTCCCTCATGTGGATGGGAAGCCTCAGGTGCTCACACATCATCATCATCAGTGGCCCATATCGCCTCCAAATATAGACTCTCCCATGATGTCATCACATCCCCCTGGGCTATAGTCACCTCTGAGAATAGACGCAGCCACAGCATAACATTCGCCCTCAGTTTCCTCTGACAGAAAACTTGGAAACCAAACCTTGATCCATTACTATATTGTTTTATTTTGACATGGGTGTGTGATATTAAACAGATGCGTTCAGTTTAGTTCTTTAGCTCTTTAACTGGTTTATTTTACAACTACTTGTTTATTTTATTCAATCAATTTTATTTAAACTTTAAATAAACTTTTAAATCTAAATAAACCATATTGTGTTGCATGTTAAATGAAATTTTTTGGAGATAAATGGTTTTCACAGGACATCGGTGTTGCTAAATAAACACAAACTTCTCAAAAAATTATTTTTTTATTCTTATGTTAATACTGGGGAAATACTGTATGTGGGATTTTATATTATCCCAACTGAAACAGTCAAATTTGTTTTCATCGTTTTCCTATTTTTACTAATTTACCTAGGGTATTTTTATTGTGTTTTTTATTATATATATATATATCACAATTTGACTGTAAACAGTGTTTTACTGGAATTCAGATTTTAAAAGGAAATAAAACATTTCTTATGAATTTGTTCATTGATGAGAAAACTGCAGCTTTGAGTCTCTTTGACCATTAAAATCCATTGCAGATAAAACTGCAGCCATATATTTCCCTAATAAAATAAACCCCATCTCAGTTTGCCCTTAGTGTGGATTGGATTTTAATTTCAACCTTTCCCAGAATGCTGCCTTTAATAAGTGCCACCACATAAAGATCACCGTTGCCTCGGAGGTTAGAGGGCTGAAAAGGAAAGCCATGTCTTGTTTCTCAAACCTGGAGGAAATGAGCAAAGCAATAAATGTCGTGTGTGATCGGCTGCAGCTCATGGGTCATTTAGCAGCAACATCACTCTGCTCTCCACTGGACACGGATGGCAGCTTTTGCCTTGAGTCAATATTAACCTCCAATATCAATCAAACAACTTGCGTGTTGCTCGGCCTACATGCATGGACAGACTGATATTTCCCATATCATGAAATAAATGTAATGCTGAAGCTGTTTTTAATTGCTCAAACAGAGATCTGAAGTGTCAATACTATTGGATTACAAGTCCAAGTAAGACATGAACTCATCAAGAGGCTAAGAGACTGAATATTCGTTTCGTCTCCACTTTGCTTTCAGTCTCAGAAGGATCCGATGCTGGTGGAGAAAATCATGAACGACCTGGACTCTAACAAAGACAACGAGGTGGATTTCAATGAGTTTGTTGTGTTGGTGGCCGCCCTGACCGTTGCCTGCAATGACTTCTTCCAAGAGCAGAAGAAGAAAAACAAGTAGAAAACCAACTGTAAATCTTTATCAGCAGTTTGAAAATGTTTAAAAATGTCATCACATTAAAAGCAATGCAGTAAACGTCCCATCAGTTGAATCCTTTGTATTAGCGTTTCCCGCCGTATAGCATTGTGAATGTAGTGTTCGTACATACTTTGTCTTATTGTCGCAGGTTTTAAAACAAAAAGATGTCTCACCAATTTTCAGCCTGGAGCTGTTAAACAATGACTGAGTAGAAAATACAAAGTACCCTTTTCCCTAATTGTCTTAATTGTCGTTTTTTGTATTGTGTTTGGTGCTGTGTTTAACTTGGGTGCATTAAAAGTAAAAGCTCCACTCTCCTAGTTTTGTCTATAAAAGACAGCATGATCATTACCGACAATTAACCTTTAAAAAGACACTTTGTCATTTAAGAATTTGTCTTAAATCCTTTGTTGTCATTTTTTTGTCCCAGTAGACGTCCCAGCTGAGACGCTCCCTGCTCCATTATAAATGTCAAAAGTTTATTATTGCATAATTGTCTTTCTTTGTTACAGGTTGATTGTGCATTTAAACATGTTTGTCCCTTGTCAGTCTTGCTGTCTATGTTCCCCAAGGACGAACCCTTTCTCCCTCGTGTTGGCGGAAAGCTGGCGTCATGGAAAAATGCACAGGATCACGGTGAATAAGGTTCAAGTTATGGTTCAGTGATAAGGATTTTACTGTACAATGTCTGTAACATTTAATGCTTCTAAATGTATTATGTGTTGCATGAGAAAGATAGACGTGTAGAAACATTTTAAAAAGTCTGACCACCAATCTGTTTTGAACACTATTTGACTTTGAGCATTGTCTTCTAATATAACAACTTATATGGCAAAAATAAATCTACTGGGTGACATCATGTAAAAACTAAATGAACCTACAGTGAATAAAGTCTATCCTCTGGAAACTGGAACACACAACTTCTGCCTGGATCATTATTCATCGGGTGCAAGTACTGATGTTTGTGATGTATGTTTGGGTATGTGTGCATGTGCAGTGGTGGAAGGAGTATTCTGATCCTTTACTTAAGTACTAATACAATATTGTAACTTAAATAAACAGAAGTATTATCAGCAAAACGTACTTTATCAAAAGTAAAAATGCTTGTTCTGCCTGTGACTGATACATGATATCAGTGACATTATTATGCATTATAGCATTTTACTGTTGCAGCTCCTTCAGGTGGATTAGTCGCCAATATAGGGGTTGGGCACCTCCATGGGGTCAGTAAATAAATCAGAGATTGTGTGATGATCAATGGGAAAGGAAAGAAGAAAAAGTTCTACTGCACAAATTTATATTAACTTCTTTTTTTTTTTTTTTACTTTTCTCTAAACTTTGCCTTTTTTGTGAAATATTGGATATTTTTACCTCTTTGGAACTCAATGAAACAAAACCATCTGAGTTTAGAAGTGAAAAGTCTCTTTGGTTGAACCAGAGAAGTGGAGGAGGTGTGGAATTGGATTTTTAGACTCAAAAAAGACTTTAACAACTCTATTGGACTTTAACACCAATGACTTGTGACTTTCCTTGGACTTGAGCATTTGACTTGAAAATACTTGATATCTTCCCCCAAGCTCAGATATAAAAAGTGTGCTACTTACAAATTGTGCCATGAATCAGTTAAATTACTTGAATCAACTAATGTTAACACTATTCATTCCCAACAAGTTAACACTTAATTGCCCAGACCCACTTAGTTTGAACCAATCCAACAGAAGAGAATCGTGAAGAATAATGTCACGATGCTGAGTGCCAGTTGGAAAAAATGATACCAAAGATACATTTGTGTGAGTATAAAAGCTATGTTGACTTGGGACTTGAGTGCGTGGACTTAGGAGTAGAATAAGGAGTAACAGTCAAAATAAATGCAGCAGAGAAATTGTACTTAATACAACACTTCCCTCTGAAATATAGTGGAGTAGACACATAAAGCAGCATAAACTGGAAATACCTCTCCTAATTGTCCTTGTAGTTGCTTAAATGTACTTAGTTACTTTCCACCACTGTGCATGTGCAAGTATGTGCGAGGGCAAGTCTTCTTTCAATCAGCTTTCACTTACTGGACATCTGACAAAGGCGAGAGAGGCTGTGCTTTTGGGAAATGACTGTGTACCATGTCTTGATGACGCATGGCGATCCCAATACGCACAGACCACCTGGGTCCAGCAGCATCAGCCAATCACATGGACACATCTTCCCCTCAAGCAGAAATGCTAATATTCTCACCTTGGGGAGGACAAAAGTGTAAACTCAAGCTGCATTTTCTAAGGGTTTTCCTCTGTGCGTCCCTTTTCCCGAAATACCCAAACAGACAGTTCACTTGCAATGACATTCTCAGCTGTGACGTGGAGGAAAATTACTGAAACAAAATACAGTGGCAAGTGTGATGCTTTTATGCGCGCAGATGGTGCTTGCACAAACCCTCACCGTTACAATGCAATTTGTCTGTGATTGGCTGTAATCGAGCAGGATAATCACCCTATCTCCCGTGGGAAGATGCCATGCAGTAATTATGTTTTTTGTTCAATTTTTAAAAGGTTGCAATCAATCACAAGTGTCATTCGATCGTCTTTAAATGTGGATATTTATATTCTCACACTTATAAATATCCTCCACTTCAACACACACTCTTCAAAATGTTCATGTAATTGTCTCTTCATTTCCTGTGACTAAACATCATGTTCAGGAACTGGCTTCCAACAGAGGAGAATTTTCCTATGGATTGTAAAGTTTGAGTCGTGAGCATATTTAATAGCTTCTTGTATTGGTACTATCATGAAAGTCCTGTTACTGTGGGAGATAATTACTGGCAATTAAGAAATGTTTAAGACAAAAATGCTCTCACCTGAAGTTCACTCTTAGGTACGTTTCAGTCTAGACTGCAGCACAACTTGAAAGAAATTGTCTTTGGCGGAAACAAAATGTTAAAGGCTATATCAGAAATTAAATATAATAATGAATCTGTTATTGTGCATAAAATGTAATGCCACAAGTCTCTTTCATAACTGAGGAGACCAGAAACTCTGCTGGCCAGAGAGAAAAAGGGGGGAAAACTGCTTTAAAAAAGATAATGTCCATGTAATTTTGACACCTTAGAGAGAAAGAGGACAGGATAGCGAGAGGGAAAAAATTGGAGAAAGTCTGGGAGAGCAAAAAGCAAGGAAAATACTGATAAAGTCCAAAGAAATTATCTTGAATTTGTGGCTAAAACATGCCACAAAAACAACACACAATGCCTGAAAGAACATGTAGAGCTGATGTTAACATCCTGAAGTGAATTTTACAGAAATGCCCAGAAAAGAAAAGCATGACGGAGGAAGAGAGGAGGCACAAGAAAACAGCCTCTTTCTAGGTAGCACGTATGTAGCATGTTTTATTTTCAGGGACAGTTTCTCCTCACTTCAAGTGTCACTCGTCCAAACGAAGCAGCTACCTGCGACGAATGTCTTTAAAATATGCCTCAAGCCCTTATCTCCCACATGCTGTCCGTTCTCCTGTTTCGTCACTTTGTGCGTCACTGTTTGTGTCATAACTCCTCGTTAGGAGCGACCTGTGTGTGTGGGTGTGGGTGTGTGTGTATGTGTGTGTGAGATGGTTTCAGCGTTTTCTTAGCCTCAGCTGATGATGAGGAAAAATTGAGTGAAGATCAAATGTGATATGGACCTTGTACAATGAAGAAGGGTTACACAGCTGCAAGTGTTGACAAGAAACATTCAAGCTGGCTCAGTATTTATAGTGTGTGTGCATCTGGCTGCACTGTTCTTGTGGTTTATGTGTCTGACATTGCAGATCTCACCGGAATTTCACCTTCCGAAGGCAGCATTAGAACAACAGTATAAAAGAAATGAAATAATAAAGATAGACAAGATGAATTTGACATGTCATATAAAATAAATTTCAAGAAAATCCAAGAGAAATCAAATCAGAAGCATTGAGATGAAAAAGAAATGGAAAAGTCTGCAAAAAAGCTGGAGTGAAACAGGAAAACATGTTGTTTTTAACATTTAACATTTATTCCCTTAAGAGAATAAAGATTCAAGTGCAAGGGTGTGATGAAAAACAGGAATCAGGATCCAAAAGCAAACAACAGAAACAGGACAAGTATAACAAAAGGAGACTTTACTCAGTTGTACAGCAGTGTTGAGAGGAAGAGGGTCAGTTTTCATAAGGAGAACAGGACACTGGACATCTTAAAATAGCTGTGGGTGCAGACAGAGGGGACAGTTGTTAGCCACGCAGGGCTAATAGCATCCAGGACCTCACTGATGAATCTCACAGGGATAATTATAAAGATGTTTAGAGGATACTTGAGCAAAATGGGAGACAACAACTTTATTTTAACTCGGGAGGCAACGCACTACCCTTGTAAAAGATAGTAGTTTCACAAATATACTACCATTTGCACTCATGAGTTATGTAGCCTACTTAAAGTGTGCTAGTTTTTGACATTCAAATTATATATAATTAGAATTACTTAACATATATTTTAATGTTAAGGGCTATGTTGAACAACCATTTAAAGTGTAAACTATACTGTACAAATTATGGGAATTCTTTTACCATGTACTTTTATATTTCAGATATTTCTCCTAAAATGCTTCAGACAACAACTAGAATACATTTAATATATTATAAATACTTTAAATGTGTAAATATATTCCCTGGATTAGTATCTTCTTTAGTAAATGGAAGTTATATTGAAGATATTAAGGGCAAAAAAGTATATTTAAATACAATTACTTATAACCTAATGGTGGTCTTAAAATGGCACAGTAAGTGCACCTGAGTGTAGTCAAGTTGTACTATTTGCATATCATTAACACACTAAGTACAAAGTCAGTCAGTGAAAAATATTAAGATTAAGGGTAGAAATCATAAATCTATAGTAGTTATATATACTTATGTTTTAATAATGTACATCCTTTCCAGTATGTATAAAGTCCACTTACTCTAAGATCCATGAATGATCTGCTAGGCAATAAATAAGAATTTAATTTGTTTATTTACTAATTAATTTAGTTCAGGAACTTGTAGGGGTTTTCCATTTCCATGATGTCATTCATCATATTAGTTCTTAATTTCAAAAGGAAGAAAAGTCAGATCCTTGAAGGTAGTTTTAGGCATTAAGAACAGTTGTTGAATAAGACATTTAAGAAACACCACGACCACGATGAAACACTTTATGATTTATCATTATATGTCTGAACATCTTTAGTGCTGCTTAGTAACAGATGGAGGATGATCCTATTATGAAGCACAGCACGTGAGGAGCCAGATTTTCCACAGCAGCTTTCTTTAGCCTGGAAAGTGGTGTGGTCATCCCTAAGGGGATGACGACAACAAAAAATGCAGACCTGGAGCCCCTGTTGGGGAACATACGGCCTGAAGTCTCCCGCACCGGAAAAAGATGTAGGTGGGCTTTCATCATTTATAATGTCTCCTGGGATTTATACCATACTCACATGTATGATGTCTGTTTGCTGCTGCAGACCCTGACGATAAAATGAACTCTAGTGGTTTGATAATATTTATAACTTTTTCTTTTTTAAATTACTTACATTTGGGCACAAACTGTAACAATGATTGTTTCATCTGATTTTGTAATAGTCTCTATTTTATAGATAACAGGTCAGTAAAATATAGTATGGTATTCCTTTCATTTTAATCTGATCCAAGTGGAAATATTAAGATCTGATTGAAATAATTAGGTGAATATGGATCGCCAAAGTGATTATAATTCGTCCTGAGCGGGACATGAATGTCTGTAACAAATTTCATGGCAATGCATCTAATAGACACATTTAAACTCATGGTGACACTAGAGGAAAACTTTGGAATAGCCAAAGATTCATCCTCTTTGCACCATGAATGTCTGTTCAATATTCCATTGTCATTTCTAGACCTAGCATGACTGAAAACGGAGGCTATTAGAATGTATCTGCAATAAAAAAAAACAGCAAGTAAGTAATTTACAGAAATAATTGTGAAGGAAAAGTAAAATATTAAGACATATTAAGAATGACTTTTTAAAAAAAATATACACACGTACTGTATATTATTAAAGCCACGCTTAAGAATCATATCATGAACATGAGAGGCACAGCACACAAAATATCGAGTGTCTGTATTCCCTCTGAGCCCCTGCTGAGTGATTGACAAAGTATTGATGATTTTGTCTCTCAGAAAGGCCAAATTCAAATGTCACACTTGATTTTCTCAATCTGTTGAGTTCAATCATACCGTCAGTCAAAAGCACACTTCCTCTGAGAAACATTTCAACTGTTTCGCAATATCAAAAAGTATGTGAAGTGACTGCTGCACAGTGTGGGACCAGGTCTCTACTGACACTTTATATAAAACATATATATTGTATAATGTATTGCATATAATAGTCCTTAAAAATGTACACATACACCATATTGTCTTATCATTCATATCAAGGAGTGAATGCATCATAAGGCTTGTTCATTAATTTCATCACTGAGCACAGAGGGGACACACAGGAAGCTGCCTGAGATAGTAACATAGTCCGAGAAAGAATATGAGAATGTAATAGAAATATAATCTACATTTATTAAATAAAACATATGCACATGCAACAATGACTCAACCCTACTAACAGCTATTTGCCTGATATATCTTCGTCCTTGTGCCATTGAGCTTTATTGTATTCAAAAAACTATTAAAACACATCAATGAGCCACGCTGTTCTCTGTGACATATTCCTTTATTATGATAAATGTGGGTGTTGTATTTTACTTTGACTCAATCCCACAACCTGCTGCTTTAAATACTTACTAGTGCACCAAAAAAGCAGCTGCAAATAGACCCCAACAAATGTACTGTTTACTCTTCCTGAGTAACATTCACTAAAAACTACAGTTCCCAGTTGTTTTAGGAGATGCTTTTGAAAATAAAGGTAAATATTAGTGATCAATTTTTAAGGCGCTTTCCTCCCAAGAGCATCACTTATTTCAGTAAGTGCACCGAAACGAAATGTGTTCAAATGACGAAGACCTCTAGTGGTCTCTGTAAATATGACAGGAGCAAAGGAGGAAGTAACAATGTCGTAGATTGACATCGCATAGGGAGGAGGTCGGAGTGGATCAACAAAATATTGGATGTTAACAGAGGAGACAGTTTCCAACCGACAGTCAACAGTCATTTTTTTGCATGACCACAATCTTGAACTTTAAGGGTTTATTACTGTAACCATGATGACAAACTCCTCTAACCTTAATGAACTTGTCATTGTATCAGTCATTTTTATGCCTAAAGCTTAACTTGAGCATTTGTCACAACGTTAAACTCCTTTTGGAAGGCACAGAAAAATTATGTCATCCTGCTGACAATAGAAAACACTTTTTTATCTTCTCTTTTATTTCGGCGGACTTGTTGGTTTTTAAAGATTTACGTCTTCAGAGCCACAGATAGTCTGAATGTTTAAACAGACAGACTAACAGATTGGTTTCTGTCTTTACATGGGATTCATCAACATAGGATAAATATAGAAAAACACCAGGTTTAAATATAGAAATGTCCTTTTAGACAGAATATTCTAATTTAAATTAGTGAAAGACCACTAATTGTGCTCGTCACCACAAGATGTACACACACACACACACACTGATTTCTGATTTGGTTCATGATCACACACTCGTTCATCACCGGCTGTGGCTGCAGGTGTCTGTCAGTGATAAAACACCTGCAGGCCTTTAATCACTGGTCGCCCCATTGGTTTGTACCATTCAAGTCATTATTTTTAGAGATATCGCCTGCTGTTCTTACCATAGTGACAGTGAGGGGCGTGGTTATATAGCAGAGACAGTCATCAAAGATACTGACATCATCGCCCATCGGAAGGGATAATGAAGTGGAAAATACTCCCCTGACAGCCTGAAAGGTCTCATGGTTGTTTACCGAGTTATGGGTGAGAGGAATTCTGAATGATTGCTTATAAGCGATACAAAACAGCTGAAATGTATTGAAATTTAATAGAGGATGCATGTTTATTTGTATAATAACTGCCACAGAGATAATTCCAATGTGAAATCATCATCGTCCTGTTTATCTGTTTAACATATAAAGTGAATGAAATGCCTGAAATACCTACAAAAACATAATATGGGACTAACTCCCTATGCCTGACATAGCAACGCTTTGAGCTAAATGCTAATGTGAGCATGCTAGTATGTTCACTGACAATGGCGACACATGTAGGTTTAATGTGTACCATGTTTACCTCCTCAGTGTGTTAGCGCCCTAGTGATGGGCACGGCAGTTCTTTTCAGTGTACTGTATCACTGTAGTTGTTCATTAAATGCAATGCACGTTCACTCACAACTGACTGATAATGGATCATTTCAGAAAGTTATTTAGTGCAGTTTGTTCATCCAAAAGATTTATTCTTTAGAGTGAAAGGTGCATGGACGACACAACACTACAGCATGCTAACATTTTGCCAGTTAGCACTAAATACAAAGTTCAGCTGGGACTGATGGGAATGGCGTTCATTTTGCAGGTATTTGGTGATGAACAAATTAAAACTGCTGGTGGCGCTAAAGGTAAAGTCAGAGGAACACCAATGTCAGTAGGATTCATCCTCTGGGCCCCATTAATGTCTGTACAAACTTTCATGGCACTCTATCCAGTAGTTGATATAATATATTTAAGTCTGGACCACTGTGGTGGACCAACCAACATTGCCATCCCTGTAGCCATGACATTACCATAACATAGCATACAGGCTAATTCATCATGGATGGAGGGTTATGGGATCAGGTTAGAGTTACAAGCAAGCAATGGCTTTATCATTCAAACCTTTCCAAATTAGACAAGAGAACGTCTTCAAAGTTTTGTCACACTACTTTAGCAGACTACTGGACAGACAGAAACAGTGCTGTCTGGAAAGGTGGAGCAGTAAACACCTCCCATATGTGTTCCTCCACTGAAACTAATGAATTGAAAGTAATTTAATGGAGCAGTGCACAGAACAGACAGGAACAGTTGCAGGAATTGTCTGTAAACACAATGAGCACAAAGAGTGGTGAATACCCTTTATAGAAATGTATAGAAAAAGCATATAAACGTATAACTTATATTTATCAGACAAATGGCTCAGATCATGGAAATAAATGTGAGCTAAATGTAAGTTTATGAATTAAAAGACGCTTTTTGCATCTTGAGTAAAAGCATTAAATTGAGCCTGATCACAGAAAGCTTTTGAGCGCAGAATGATACGATTGAAAAACCAAAACCACAGTTGAGTGCTTTGTCATGCGGTATAATTTTATTACAAAAAGGTTTTATACAAATTTAACTGCATAATGGCGATGAACACATCATGTATCATTCAGCAAAATAAACAGAAGGTAACATTCATTTTAGCACCATTCCTTTTCAAGAATGTTGGCCATGAACCCATATGCAACGTAATAACAATAGAATAAGTCTCATCTTCATAAATACACGTATTGTACACAAAGCAAAAATAAAAACAATTGCAGTTCCACCAAACACAAAGGACACTTGATTAAGCTTTATTCAGCAACAACCAGAATGAATGAAAAAAGATGGAAAGAAATAATAAAAAAATAAACAAAGTAAGGAAAGTCTGGAGTTTAAAATATCATAATATAACTGTGAATGTATATATCTTATTTTTAAGACATTTCATCTAATCAGAGGGACCAAGCAGGTGGATCTCTTGCTTTTAGTAAAATAATTTTAAAAATGTTTGCAGTCAAATGATACATTTGTCACTTTATGATCCAGCTGGGATCAGTTATTGAAACAGAAATCCTCCACATTGTTGAGCTTGATGGTCTGCAGTTCCTGGCTGTCCAATAGCCTGTAGCTGAAAGACACACGGCTCACAAACCTCCCGCTGGACACCATCCTCACCACTGTGTTGTCACAGCCGATCTTCATGTGGGCTGCAGGGGGAAAGAAGAGGAAAGTCTTAGTCCAACCAGCAGGGTTTGATCATGTGGAAGGAAAGCAGATCAGTGTGTACTCACTGGGTCCGGTGAAGGAGATGCAGAGGTCTGTGATGGGCAGCAGCTTTGACGTGTCGATGCCATTTCCTCCAAGCAACTGCACAAAATCTCCTGATTCTGCACAAGCAGGCATGGACCTCTGTGGACATCAACACATGGGTTTATGAGATGTGGCAAATACTATCCATCAGCAGGATTCAGTGGAGTGACATGCAATTTATCACAGTGCACTGACAAGGTAGGATATGCCAGCATACAAACACCGAAGTCCACTGAAGGTAAAATATAATGATGAAATGACGAAAGTCAAGGCAATAAAAGGCATTATAGAAAAGATCATGCATATTTTTTTTAAAACCGAGGGCTACAGACGCAGTGGTTTTGTGTGTTTGTATCCTGTAAGATGTCATTTTGTGTGTCTTTTTTATTTTTAGAGCCCTCTTCTTTATACTTTCTTGACAAGCAATCTTATGCCTTTATTCGAATAATGACTGTGCTCTCCAGAAAAATGAAATGATAGGTCATTACACCCTGTGCTTGAGTTCAGGAGCTAAACACCAGGTTGCCTGATGTCCTTTAAACATCATAAGAGTGTTGGGGAGGAGCTGTACAAAGCATGTGAATTTAAAACCAATCGCAGTTCGGACGGAGCTTTTTGGCTACTTGGAGGCAGCAGAAACTAGCTGTAACTACAACACTGACAGCTTTAAGTTGATATGGTAAACTTGTTGTTAACAGTTGCCTATTTACACATTCAGCAGATACAAATATTATCATTCATTTGGAATCAAGTTTCTGGCCACCTGGTGAATATAGGTCCAATATTCACTCTCCTTGTACCTCTGTTTTGGTCTCCACCAACTCCTGGAGGCAGTATCTGTCTCTTTAGCTTCTAAATGCTCAATTATGTTTACCAGTTATAGTCTCTAACTTTGTCTGTTGTTTGTTAGTGAGCAGGTAGTGTACTGTTAGATTTAGAGCTTTTTAACTACATAACAGCTGGCTGTCAGCTTCACTGGTATGAGCTGTAAAAGAAAGTAAATGTGTGGGCTGTAAAACTAAAAGAACAAGCTGAAAGGTGCTAAGATACTCCAAAGAGCTGAGGGGAACTGCAGAGTTCTTTAGTATGAGCTACCACCTTTGATCCATTGTTAATATAAAATATTGATTTTATACCTGTTCTGCCATATGAGGACTTAGGATAAGATAAGATAGACTTTATTGATGTCACACTGGAGAAATTTGCTTGTTGCTGTTTACTTCTAAAGACTAAAAGTTTTTTGCAAAAGGAACTTGTGTATTAAAAGTCAGAAGATCTGCTAGCAGGCATAAGCTTCAGGCAAAGTATGTAGATATGTATGTAGATATATAGTGTTCAATGCAAAAATCACTCTTAAGTGGGTAATAGCATGTAACTGAAGCTGAAGTCTCTGGAAAGACTTATTGCTGAGGTGTAAGTTTTGAGCACTGCACAAATTTGAATGAATCTCCATTGTACTGGAGTTGTTCACCTTGGGAAAGTTGTTGAAGTGTCCCAGTGTGAACTCAGAGACGTCGATCTCCACTGGGTATATGATGGAGAAGCTGCAGTTCCTGTGCTGCTGCGGGATCACCATTGTGTAACTGCCCTCTGGTGACTGGGAGATGACATTACAGGCTGCAAGGAGACAAGAAATGGTGAAAGGAGGGAGGGATGTGGCAACAAGGATTTCCTAGATGGATTGTCAAGGTGAACACACAGAAGCACAGGCACAGTGACAATAGTGATAGTAGTGATATAGTTTGAACGGAAAGAAAAACGCAATTAAAAAATGTAAAGGTGATTTAATATTTGAGCACCTGTTCTGTCAAAGCAGATGGAACCAAACTCATATTTACAAAGTGCTCCTTTTATTTCTGATTATTTGAGCTGGTTGGTGAAACCAAATGTACAGGCGCTAACGCTTCATAGAGTGAAATAAATGTTGCTTTTGATAGAATTCAAGTCTAATGCCATGAAAGCAAATGAAGTGGTCTTTTAAAAACTATGGAAATTGTCAGGGATTAAATCATTGCACAGGTTTAACAGAGAAATCAACTAATTTGGCCCTTTTTTTTCTTGTCCTCACATGTCACTGTAGGACATCATTTGCCATGTGATCCTGGCCCTGATCCAGAAACATAGTGATGACAAACTGTTCCCTGTTGGTGCAATTGATGACTAAAGCACCCTGCCAGGCTTGTATTAACACCCCAGACTCACACATTAATTGCTGCACAAATGGGCTGAAAGCTACATTTGCATGCATGTGTGCATTGTATAGTTTATTTACGGTCAAACTTACGGAAAGGATTGATGTGTTTCCTGAATGTCAGGGTGAAGCTGCTGCCAGCGTTGTGAATGCGGAAGAAGACCATGGCCACGTTCTGAGAGGAGCGCACGCTTCTCCTCACTGATCCTGAGTCGCAGTAATCCACATATCGCTCGTACAGAGGCAGCAGGTGATCCTGGGAGCTGGGAAATTTCTCTCCTTTCATCACCCAGCCGTCAAACACCTTCATGGGACACATTAAGAGGGGAGAAGCTGAAAGTATGGCTATTCATATTCAGTCAAAGATGATTTCTGCAGGGTTTTGTTTAAAGTAATTGTAAAATAGAATGGTAGAATGAAAAAATATTTTTAAAAAAGAGTGCGTTGTGGTTGATCTTGCTGTGGGAAACACATTGAACTTAAAAGGTTTAGACTATGGTGGTACATTTAGCGTGGAGGGAGTAACCACAGAGGAGGAGATTGGAGGGCAGCTCACCTAAAGTAAGCAGGTTATGTACAATTGCCTTACGTTAAAGGAGCTTTTTGTCTAATCAGGAAGTGTTTCTAAGCTTAACAGGTTCACTGACCCCAGTTTGGTGGCATGAAAACAAAGACAGGCTGTACTACAACAACAAAAACGTGTTCACATGTCATCACCAGTGATTACTAAATACATACAGAATTATATAATGCACCTAAGAAGCTGTTTACAGGAGTGGAGGATGTTGCAATTAGAGCTGAAGGTCTGTAAATAAAGGAATCATTTTAAGTTGATATTTTGGCTCCACTTCCAAGATCTAGACGTCATTTCACACCTGAGGAAGGTTTTGTTACATGTAAGAGGAGGAAAACGATGACAAGATGTTAGTTTACCGTGATGAAGTCCCCTGCCTTGCAGTCGATGTCAACATTGTCATATTCCACACTGATCACCTCGTTGGGCTCTGCCATGAAGAAAGCAGCACAGCTGAGCTGAGGGCGCTCCGCTGTGAAGGTGAACTGACCCTCCACTGCAACCATGTCCAGACAACCTGAGAGACAATCACACATACATTTATACGATTTATAATAGATGTGCATTCAACACAACCACTACAAACAGAGTGTATGGGATGTTTTTTTATTTTAATTAATACTGTAATTACCATTTGTTTCCCTTTATTGTTCCTACTTTATCTAATATTTTGCTCCTCTGTTACTCAAATAAATGTTCTGTTATGCCGATAAAACAAATTAAAACTGAAAAACCTGATATTTCCTATTAAATTTTCTCTCAAATAGCCAATATCTCACAATATATCACATATTTTGTACCTTGATACAAATTTTAAACTTAAAACTTAAAATTTTCAACACAACATGTTAACCTGGTTATTGAAAAATACATAAATGAAGGACAATGATCAGAAGGTGGAGATGCTATAAATAAAATAAAATCTGAAAATTATTCAAAAATCAAAAACATAAAAGAAATATATTACATTTCTTGTTCAGAATTGACAGTTTATAATTTTGCAGTAAAGACAGTTTATGTGACAGATACATAAAAGCTTTTTATCTTGCTCTCATACACAAACATAAGCTGCATAAACAGATTTTTGATAAGAAATAGGTTATATATGTAGATTTCATATAACTTACGTAAAGGGCGACGGTACATTAATTCCTCAGGTATTTCTCTCTTCAGCTCCGAGTTGAAAAATGAAAATAATTCATCTTTTGAGATCTCGTTGTTCTGGGGGAAAAAAAAAAAAAAAAAGTATGCACAAAGTTTAACAGGAACTTATGTGTAAATCTGCACAGAAGTGAATAACAACAAAGTTGAAGTACATCCTGACACTTACCTCAATATATCTGGAGTCTCCCTTGAGGACAGACAGACACAACACCAGAAAGAAGAGCTGCTCTCGGAAAGTGCGCTCCATAACGCGCATCTCTGTCTGCAAGTCTCACCTGAGCGGAGAAAGTGTGAGCTGCTCTGCGACCAGCGCCGCGTTTTATAGGACCAAGTAACTGTAACGACCAGCTGACAGGGTCGCTGTCACCCACCGTGGACCCCCCTCCCCTTACCCAACCAATTGCGTGGTTGTGACGAGAGCAAGGATGGACAGTTGAGAGACAGACAGAGAGAGAGAGAAAGAGAGAGAGAGAGAGAGAGAGAGAGAGAGACTGGCAGCTGATGCCAAAAGATGCTCAGCAAACATAAATCAGACGTCAGGATCTTCCCTCAGATTGTCTCAGGTAGCTTCAGTCCTGCTGATCATTAAACAGCTGACCCATGATGGAAACTTATTTACTCTATTTTAAGTCTGAACTGCCACTTTTTTTTTGTTATTTGCAGGTAAAAATGTACAGATTATTGACTCAATCCATTGGAGCATGCTCATGTTCATGCTCATGTTAAGCATTTGTATCATAAATCAAGTAACTGTTACAATCTGGACACTACAGACAACCTCTGTCCCTACACCTTTTATCTGGGTAAGGAAAAACTAAGAGATTTTTTAATGTAAATTTAAACTGAACGAAGCTGAATGAAGGTTAAGAGATATGATGGAAAGCTCCAGAACATCTGGTGAATGGATCTTTAGGTAAAATTGTTTTGACAACTGCTGAAAGTCCAGAATTAACTTTGGAGCTAAACTCATATTTTATTCCGGACTGATGAAAACAGGCAAATGTCATCATGTGATCAGAAGATATAAAATGTGCAGCCAAATTGATTATCCATAGGAGAAAATGTGGATTTATTGAAGTTTACACCTTCACAGATCCATAATGACAACAGCAAGTCTGGTAAGAAACACAGTGTTTTTAGTATTCTGTCACAATTTCTATGAATTAAATAAGCATGGCTTACTCAGTACACAGTGGAATGCATAGTGTATACAAAAAACAAAGAAACAGGTACACAGGGCAGTTACCTAAATAGGGTAAAATACTAAATGTAAGATTTAGTTTGTGATTAGAGATTGTGTAGAATAAACTGATCAATAGAAATATATAGTATATGATTAGAAAATCATTTAAAAAAGGGTCTTATTATGAGTTTGTCAGTCTTTGAATTGCATTAACCTGTATGAAAGGTGCTCTACAAATAAATGAATATGATTGACTGATACATTAAAGGTTCCCTGGTGAGTTTTTGACCTCTACTTGTTGTTTCTGTGAGCGAGACCCTGTTTATCTCGTGCACGAGGGTGATGCAATACATATTCCAGCTAATGCCACTGAGCTACATGTGGTGGTAACACAACCACAAAATGCTGGATTTAAAATACTTTAAAATCACCTAATGTTTTCTTATAGAAAGGAAGGAAATACATTCAACGGCAATACACTTGAAAATGTGTTTTGATGTGTAACACTGAATGTAAGTGCATTTAATGCAAATGCATTTGGCTACACAAATCCTACGCTACCATTCAATTTCTGAAATTTCAATGAGTCAATATAGCAATTTAAAACTATGTAGCAACCACAGTTTAATACATCATTTTAATGTGTAATCTTTGATATTTAAATAAGTGAGTACGGTAAATCAGCGTTGCATATAATCTGTACTTCTCAGTGGTTTGTTCGATTAGTGAACACACAAACAAGGCCAGAAGGAGAGAAGGAAAGGCCAGAAACTGAAAAACACTTTCTCTCCAGCACCACCAGGAGTAAATCCATGTGGAGAACATACATGATACAGGACGAGGAAGAGGAGGCGCAGATGGAGGTTTGTGTTTGGGTCGGGGTCAGTTTCCTCATCTATGGGATTCCCTTGTATCTGTTTGACTGTCTGATGATGGGAGGTTCGTATTCACACAGCAGCGACGTCTAACTCATGTGACAACCTGCTGTGATTTATACAGCATTCACCTCACACCCACATTCACTAAGCTGCCTTCACGCCTGCCTTGTGGGACACGATCCTAACAAACCCCGGAGCCTTCGGCGCTGTAGTCTGGCTCATTTCAGGGAGGGTGGGAAAACTCCAGGGAAACCTGGGTGGACGTCAAACAAACACAGTTTCTGAAAGATAGTCCCAGGCTTTTATACCCAGGAGAGGGTAAGCTGCAAAATCCAAATGAAGCCATAATGCTAAACAAACTACCTGCTAAATTGTACACATAATCAGTCGTTGATTATGACCTGGACAACACCAACAGTAATTTCTCTCATCATGCAAAATGGGATATTGTGATTGTGTTTCTGCAGCATCTGTAAAGCATAATTTGTTTGTTTATGGGCATTAAAACAAATTAACAGTTACATTAAATGAACTACCAGTGAAATACTTGATTGTTGAAAAGTTTTAAGTTACATACGCAGACTTTACAGAGAGTCAAGGACACAGAGTACTCATCGTCCACCTGTCTGAGCTCTGTCCCCGAGGTCTGCGGGTGCCTCGGGCTGTCGGAAAGGTCAATCCATTCTAATGCAGAAAAACTGGGCCTCTGTGTTATCCACACTCCTGGTGGTGAGTGGTACAAAACAACATGTTTGTGTCTCCAAGATAAACAGCAGTGTATATACCTGCATAAACTTGACCAACCAAAGCTTAAGAAAACACATTACAATATTTTAATATTACACCCAGGAGGCAAATGGAAAGTCAGACACAAGTTTTAAGTTTGGTGTAAAAGAAGTCTGAACTTCTCATGAGTCCTTTAGCAAAGTCCTGCAGGTTAGATTAAATTCCCCATTTATTACGCGACAGAGGCTTTCTTTCACTGGCCTTGACGTGACAAATTTAAAACTATAGGCTAAATAGATATATGTTACTGTACATGTGTGTATTTGAGCTTACTTGAGTCTGCCGCTACATTCACACGGCATACTCCTCTCACAGCAACATGTATCCAACGCACCCTTTCAGTCATTTAGGTTCTTATCACACTGTCGTGTGTTCAAGTTTAAATTTTTTTGATAAGTTTGGTTTTAATTGGTTACTTGAAGCTACAAAAATGCATATTTCATGTCACGATTGACAGCTGACTCTGGTTCAGAATAGCGAAAGATGGCAGCGGCTGCATCCGGTGATGTTTTGGCTTCATTTTTATACAGTGGAAGGAAGTGGAGACACAACATGCCTTTCTTTTATATGTCAATGATTTCTGCCAATAAATCCTCATAAATGTTACACACTGGAGTTTCGAGACATCAGTGCTCTGCTCACTCGTTTGACACTTTTAGTTTGATACTAAAAACATGGATTGTCAGTTTAGTATTCCTTTAAATTTGGCAAATATCATCAAAGCTTTCTCTCCTTAACAAACACTCCCAGGAGAATAATAAAACCTTATATTTTTGCAAAAGTAGCACATTGCTATTTGTGTTAAAATTGAAATATAAATGCCTAATCAGATGCTTATTTTCTCCAAGTGGTATTTGCAAACTGACCTTTCTGGATCCCCATGTTGGCCAAATAAAAGCTTGATCTCAGATATTTATGCTGTCTAAGAAATCTGAACTAGAGTCTCCCCTGTTGGCTCTGTGTTTTTGCATAGTCAGTATTTAAAAACTGTCAAAAGGACAAATATCCAACATGAGTTTCAGAGGCTGACAGTCATTTTGAGCTTGTGTAAATGTTGTTCCAGAGCTCTTTAAGTCTTACTTGCATTGAGATTTCACTGGATGCAGTTTGTAATTAAAGCTGATGACTCACATGTAATTTAATTTACTGCAGCACTGTCAGTGAAACAGAATTGGCTGTGGTACTCTCCATACTTAAAGTGAAAATGTGTTTTATATGGCACTCTAAAATGCATCCAAATTAAAACAGTTTCATTCAGTCATACAGTAGGTGCATATGGATAATGAACATCCTCATGTATTATTGTTTCTAAACAGTATAGGATGTAGAAACTACTCACCAGGTTAGAGGCGTAATGTGCCCTAAACAGAAAAAAGTAAACCTAACAATTGCTCTGTGCATGCTTTAATGTTCTTTTTTGTAAACAGGCAGTTTGCTTATTTTATTTAATCCATTCTCTGAGATTGGCAGGAACCTAACTATTTCACAGCAAATATGGCAGTTTTATAGTATTATTTCAAACATGAGCAACATATATTCTTTAAATTATGCATACACTTTTCATTATGCTCCCTAATTTGAGCTATTTTGACATTTGAATACAGACCTTTCCGTTTGAACGCTCATTAAAAGTATTTCCTGCCTCTTTGAAGCAATGTGCGTAGGGAGTTTTATTCGGCCCCTGAGTGAATCTGCAGAGATGTCGGTCACTTGAGAGATTCTGTAGCTTTTCATTTAGCCCTGAGAGGTCTGGTTGAATAGCAGAAGCCATTAAGTGCCAGTGATGGAGCTTCATTAGGCTCCATTGAATCAGATGCTCCCCATTGTGTCCTTTCTGGAAGTTATGTACATTATCTTTTAGTGGAGCGGACTGTCACATAATTAATGTCCACTTTAGCAAATTAGATTCCTCAAATATGCTTTTACCATTGCATGAGGAAGTATTCACATCTGCCTGGACAAAAATTGGACAAAAATACCTCCATATGGCCATGAGTGCCACTGACGCTCGGCTGTACTCTCAATTAGGCAGCTTCAGATTATGTATTTTCTTTCAGCACCATTTCTCTAAAAACAGTGGCCTCTTTGAAACAATTTTCAAAACAAAACTATCCATGTGTTCATAAGGGAGGGATATTTTAGATGCATATACAGTCAAAGGAATGAAGCAGGGGACGCTGATTCGCTCAGAGTGGTGCAAATTAAAGAGAAAATGCCTCCGGTTGAAAAGGTTTTAACTTGGGGCACCCAGTAGCTCACCTGCTGGAGCTGGCCCCCCCATGAGTCCTTGCTGCAGAGGCCATCCTCTGGGGATCATGAATACTGTATCTGTATACATTTAAATGGCAATCCATCCAATAATTGCTGAGATATTTCAGTCTGGACCAAAGCGATGGATGAGCAGATAATATTGATTCATCAGTTATACTGTAGCTTTTTGACGCACCTACCCTCCACGTGTTGACATTACATCTAACCCTTGCCTTTTTTGATATAAGATCAAACAGAAAGCCTGGAGCTTTGTGCCACTGACATTTCACCAATGTCTTCTGTTTGACGTGTCCTCCATCTGACATTTGTTGAGACTAAAACCTGAGAAATGTATTGGGAAAAACAACAAGCAACAAAATGTTACATTTTAGATTCCAATGCTTTTTTGTCAAAAGTTTGTTAAAATTTGAAACAAATAAATGCAGACAACAGATAACAGCACCACACATGCCAATATAAATTCTGAACATGCTGCCTCGCAGGGTCGGGAGCCAAACACTGTGACTGAGAGGCTGTGACTTGACTGTGAGGTTGCCTTGTATCTGCTCCCCCATGACACTGATAAACAGCCCTCACATTCAGCACAAATAATGAAAACTTAAATCTTTTGTCAAATTTCAATTCTTCAGGTGTTTCAGTAATAAGAAAATTGCATTTCTTATCACACAACAAACTGTCACGCCTTATGGATGGTCTCCTGTCGATACATTATGATGCTCAGACTAATATGAAAGGTGAGAGGGGTAAGAAGACAGAAAACTGGTCCAGGTTTGATCATATCATTCTGAGTTTACTCGTAAGCTCTGGTGCCATTGCCTTCCATCAATGCTAACGTGTTAGACGTGCAGGAGGCCAGAAAGAGCAATCTTTGTCCTGACATCTAGCTGTTCTGGTGGATGAGAAAAAGGTTATTTGATCTTAGTTCAGCATTTTAAAAAATTCTTTACACTCAAACACACAGACCTCCTCCAGACATGAATTTAGATATCTGCTTGGAACAATAATGTGTGACAATGTGATAATGTGTGTCTGTTTCCGCAAAAAAAAGAGTTAAATTAAATTAAAATCCTTAAAGAAGTATCTACTTATTCTGACTCATGTGCACTGGAGACGCACACATGCTGGACCAGGATTGACCTCCAAACTATTTGTGATTTCAAATTTTCAGTGAGCACAGAGAAACTCAGACTCTGTACATACACATCATTCTGCACAGTGAAGCTGAAACATCCAACTGTAGGAACACGAAGGTAAGCATAGGGGCACCTCGATAACTATTAATTTTAGTCTACATATTCATGCCTTCATCCTTGTTGTCATTCATTTGTTGTTTTATTCACTAATTCATGTTACCGTTTAATTATATTGTATATAGAGTTGGTTTAAAGCTAAGCCTTTAAAAGCTTAGCATAAAACATACACAAAATGCAAATGCTTTGCAAAATTATTATTTTGTTGTTTTAGGCCGAGTGGCAGCCAGTCAAGCCTGCTGGAAATGAAAAGGACAATATTTGCAAATGAGTGTCACATGAAGTTATATTCAGCCTCATGACCCCAGACAGACTCTGTATGTATACACACATGCACGCATGGACAAACACATACATGCACAAACAAGTGTGAAAGTCTCCTTCATGCATCAAAGTGTAACATAAGCAGTCCGTACCGTGTTTGTGTGTGTGTGTGTGTGTGTGTGTGTGTGTGTGTGTGTGTGTGTGTGTGTGTGTGTGTAAGACGGATTCAGTTCAGCCATGCATAATTCAGATTTAGGGAAACAAAGGCCTGCTTATGTCATAACAGGGTAAGCTACACATTTTTGCAAGTTGAGCAGAAGAGACTGAAATCCAGCCTCCTGGTAAACCGGGTGAGAGCTCACTCAGCATCTTTAGCTTTTATGTGTCTTCCAAAAATAGCTTTAACCTATTTTACACATGATATCTGTAATAAACACAGACTAATTATTACATTGCCAATTATCATAATAAAATATTGCTTTGTTTCCTCGTCATCTGCTTAATTTACCACCCAGCTGTTTGCTCCGATTTACTGTGTACATATTTGTCTTCTATGAAATGTTGTTATCCCATTAACTCCATTGTTGTCTGATTACTGACCTTTTTTTTTGTGATCTGAGCCTGATTCCTTTTTTGCTTGGGAAAATTCACTTTTAAATCAAGACAGTGTTTATTTGTGTCACTTTGTTGTGTTTTCTTGCACACTTTGGCATCTTTTTCACACAATGTCTGACAATTTCTGATCACAATACCGAAGAAAAAACACTACAGACAAGTTGTTAAAATAAACAGCCCTAAAGCTTAAGCTGTATGGAGTTGATCAAATCTTATCTACTGTGCTTATAATGCCCTCTGCTGGCCAGCTGCAGAGTCTGCAAAGGAACTGCATCCTTTTTGATAAATTAAACACTCAGGCTATTTACGAATAATGATAATTGAAATACAAGTACAGCACAGACATATCTGCAACTTCCTTTATTAAGGAAGGATAAAAAAATGCCTCTATCATGAAAAAGGCCCAGCACAGGATGTATACTTTAGTTCAACCTGCCTCAGGAGCTGCTGATCCAGTTCGATGCCTCAGTCATCCAGTTCTCTGCATCACTGTCTGGTTTGGATCAGCCATCGAACAGGACAGAAACATATCCACATTCAGGAAAGACAGGAAACATCAGGGCAGACCCAAGACACCCTGTACACGCATGTTCCTACCTCTCCCCTCTGGTAGGCGCTACAGAGCAGTGTCCAGTGGGAACAGTTTCTTCCCACAGGCCATCACTCTGATGACTTAAATCATCACAGTAAAATGTCAGAAACCCTGTAGCGCTAAAACATACACTTACCTGCCAATTATAAATGATATATTTACATGTTAAAATAGAAACTGGGCTTTAACATGTACAAATAATCCATCATTGTCAATATAAATCCTACACGCTGTACAGTATATACTATATATAGACATATACCATGTATAACACCTACTTCATATGTATAAAGTATATATAAGTAAATCTATTACAGTATCCAGTCACTACTTACTCCTTTGTACTGTTTGTATTTTATTTTATTTACAGTGTGAGTTGTATATCAACATTGTATGCTGTTGGATATTGTTGCTTTTTATATATATTTATATACGCCTATTTTTTCACTTACTTACATAATAGTTCTTTCTTGATTTTTCCCTATTTTTCTTCAGCTTTGTTGTCTGTTTCTATCTTCCTGTCAAATGTTCTTGGAAGTGTGTGTAAAATAATAATAATGATAATAGAGGGTGCACAGGGTTTTGTTGCAGGGCCTTGCACAGCAATTGTGCACATTTCATGGAACTGAGTTTATAATATACTGTCAAATAAAAAATGTAATCATTAAAGAATTATTCATCGCATGTGAAAACAAAGCACTTCTTTCACAACTCTCCTTCTGAAATGCCACTCAGCAGTGTGTTAGTAATTTGCAGTACAAATAAAGGGACATAAAGTACAAGTACAATAAGAGGACCATGAGTGGAGATTGTTTTGTCAACTACTACTTTCAAGGTCGACAATGAACTGCCAGACTCAATGGACTATGAGTGCTCGGAAGAATTTGAACATCTCTTCTTGTTTTAAGGAGAGGGAAGCTCTTCTATGAAACTGCTGTCTTTCTAACAGGTATAATGGGTAACGCTTACCAAACCAAAATATAGGACCAATTTAACGCTTGACATGATGATGGCGCAAAATTAAACCAAATAAAATCATCAAAGTGATACCAATTCATCCTGAGGGGGACATGAATGGCTGAACCAAATGTCATGGCACTCCATCTGATTGTTGTTGCAATACATCTGTCTGGACCAAAGTGATGGCCCGACTAAGAGACTGATATCACCATTCAGAGAGTTGTGTCGCTACAGCATGGCTAAAAAAGTGAGAAAAAAGTTAGTTCCTAACATTCATTCTGTTGTTTTCTCTGCCATGTCATTCCAGATCCAGCCACTCCTTCCTGCCCTCTAGTGAACCATTTCCCACTGTTACCACCACCTAACTTTCCCCGCCTATCACTCACCTGCTTCCCACTTCCCTAATCATCCCAGTAGCATATATGCCGATTTACTTGCAGTAGTACTCCACTTAGTCTGTGTCTGCTCTAGTCTTTCAGCCTTCCTTATTCTGTCTGTGATTCTGCCTGCCTGGTTAAGTTTGCCTTCTCCTGGTTTTGGCACTTTCCTGTTTTTTTACATCAAGCTAACAAGAACTTTTACTCAACTCTGACTGTCTGTGTGTCCTGCTTCTAGGTTCGAGTCTGTTCTGTGGCACAACCATAAACACCAGCTGACAGTTTGCCTTGTTGACAGTGAGTATAAAACATGACAGTCTACATACATGCCCCTCATCTCTTGTGGATGATTGATTCAGCCAACATCCACATTTCTTTGAATTCTCCTTCCAGGAAAATGTACAAAGTGGGTCACACTCTGGACATATCACAGCCAAAGGTTTGTCGTTTGGCTGTGAAACATCTTGCATCGTCGCAGTCATGCTCCAGAATCAAAGATAACGCTTCTTGCCTGCATGATGAAAAGCTCTTTGCTGACAATGTGTCTTCATGTGTCTCTCACGAAAAGCTTGGAAAGCAGCTTCTTAGGAGTAGAGAGTTATTTATAGCAACTCCATCCTCCATAAACATATCTTCATCGCCAGTTCTTTGAATGTGCAGAATCCTCAAACATCCTCTGAGACTAATCAATGGTAACCTTGGTTGGTTCTCTGCTGGTACAGTCTGATCAAGAAGAGAAACCATCCATTTTTCATTACTGCCTGCCAGGTAATTATTTCATTTATACACACCCTGGACAGTTATTGCCTGACAAATAATGTGAATAATTTACCTTCCAAAGTTATATGTTTTTATCTCCTCTCCTTGGCATGCTTCACATACAAACTTAAAGCAGCTAATTCACATTTTTACACAACAGATCACATGATTTATCTGAATATGGTCATGCATAGTGATGAACAGAGAATTTTCCCTTAGCCCTGCCGTTCCCGTCAGCTCTGTACATGTTTCAGCATCTTTCAGCTCATTGTTTTGGTTTTATGGCCTCTGTTTTGGTCTTTATCAGTGTTGTTTCTGCCAACTACAAGTAAAACCTTCTCAGCAACTCATACTAATGTAGTATCAGAACTGATATCCTGTATTGATATGTACTGTAAGCAGCATTATTCTGTTGTAGCTGGTCATGTCGGAGCCTGATTTAACTTTTATATACTGTTTGTTTAATCCATTCAAAAATGAATCATATTTTAAAAGTTGACATGTTTTGTATTGAAAGTCTTAAATGTTCAATCAACAAATTAACTAGCAACTAATAGCTATTAAATAATGTAATAGTTCAGTAAGTACAGTGTTTTGCTCTAAGATTTAGAACTGAAGTATGAAAATGTATAAGTTGGAAATATAGTAAAGTATAAATACCTCATTGTACAACCTTTACTTTGGTACATGAGTGAGTAAGTAAGTACTTAGGCCTAGTTACTTTCAATAATTGGATTATATGTCATCTGATAAACATGATGTTGTATATTAAACTACCAAACTGTAATAGTTATAACGGCCTGCACTTATAACACCTGTCTAATATTCAAGACACTAGGCTACATGTCACATTCACTAAAACAATCCCATTCCCACACTAATGGTACAGTATTTAAGTAATTAAAATGCCTCCAACTTGACCTGCAACATTAAAATCCTGCTTACATGTCGATATATAGTAATAATTATATAGTGTATATATGTCAGATTTTGGATACAGGATTTTCACTTGTATTTAAGTATTTTGTTTTTCATTGTGGTGTTGGTACTTTTACTTAAATAAATACTGTGAGCAGTAGTGGAAGAAGTATTTAAATTAGAACTACTTTTAACTACTTTTTGGTAGTTTAATCTACAGCAATTCATCAAATTATATAAGATCTTTATATGTTCATATGTGAAGTGTTTCTGTCCTGTGAGAACCACATCTCTAAAAAGTCAACTTTTGATGAGCTTTTTCAACAAATTGTCCTACTTATCCAAGAGGGTTTTTAAATAGTTTGTTTACTTTCTTTTTTTAATTTTACTTTATTTCTTTAGCTTTAGAAGTAGCATAATTTCTTCAACCCATAAAGGAACTTTTCTTCCTTTAGTTTATCACAAACATTCAAAATCAACACATTTGCACAAAAACTGTAATAAAGCTGTAAAGTACAATATTTCCCTCTGAGATGTAGTGGAGTAGAAGTATAAAGTTACATAAAATGCTTGAGTAAATGTACTTACTGGCATATATGCCACCTCTGTCTGCGGGCACTAGGGCCGCACGGACACCGAGCCTCCTGCCGGTCCGAGCGGAGAAAGTTGAGTTTAAGGGCCGACAGCTTAACTAACTGTCCTCCAGTCTTTACCTGTGGGACACCAAGTATCTCGGCAGCTATTAACACACTTATTATCAGATACTTTATTTCATGTGTCTGCTCAGTGTAAACAGTACACGTTTATATTCCACATTATTCTGATTTCATATTGAAGGACGTCGTGGCTTAAAGACATGAGTGGACTGTCAACAGAGGAAAGTGCTTTATTTCCCAATGGACCACTAAAGGTAGGAGCTGCTGCTTCGTGTTTACAGTGGAAAACTGCAACAAAGGCGACTTGTTAAACTTAAATACATATATTATTTTAATAATTCATGTTCGCAGTCATCAGGTTAACACACCTACACAGACAAACTACACACTTCTTACCTGTAACTTCAAATATAGGCCTATATCTAGAGCTTAATGCAAGCAACGTTGTCCACCATTACCTCTACATATACCCATACATATAGACAACATAAATATATATATATATATGCTGCTGTTATGTTGTCTTTAACTGCTATTAAACCCTAATTACTGAAGATATAAATAATAATTTGGCTCTTTAGACTGAAAGATACTTAAAGAAAAGCAAAAACTAACGCTCTATAACTCTAGAAAAAGCACATTGGGAGTTGGTTTAATAAAAAATAAGCAGGTCTATGTGCAATTTTTAAACATTATTGTTGTTATAGCTTCTGGATTGTGCAGTTGTGGTTTGCCAGCTGGCTGCAAACTTAAATCTGGATGTTTAAAGAATGATGTGGGAATAATATGATGGTGAACTGAGGACAATGTACTTATATCTGACTGTACAGCTCAGGCTGGATATGCTGGTTTTATGAGGTGCTGGTGAGCTTTAATCTGAGCACCAGTTGAACATGTGTGAGGCCTGCCACCAGGGGGCTGTCTGCAGCTCAACACGACATATTTAATTATTTAATTCTGCTTGCACACAATATACTCACCAGCACAAATACCCATAGGCAATAGTTTATACTTAAAGGTGAAGGTGAAACAAGTATTTATGTAATTTACTTAACTAAAAGCAGCAAAAATACTTTATTATAAGTAACATTCCTGCATTGACAAGGTCTCTAAGCAAAAGTAAGTAAAGTACTCACTACAGAAGAATAGGCTTGTCAGTGTTACACTATTATATTATTGGAGTATTATTATGTGTGCTCAGCTTTTACTGTTGTAGCTGGTCGAGGTGGAGCGGATTTTAACTGTTTTACATACAACTGAGGACTAATACATTATAATGACTCATATTTTAAAAGCACATCATATGTCCTGTATTCAAAATATTATTTTTTAAAGTATCTATAGATGTAAAAAGTACAATATTTCCATCAGAAATGTAATGGAGAAGTATAAAGTAGCACAAAATGACCATACTTAAGTAGTTAAGTGCCTCAGATTTGTATTTAAGTACAGTACTTGAATGTACTTAGTTCCTTTCTTATTCTAATTATTATCTATTCTAATAATTGTCTTTTAACAGCAGCTCCTTTTGTGGCTTTTTCCTCTTTCGCTTTGTACACTGGAGTCATAGAAAGTGTTGGAACTACTTTCCCCAAAAGTCAATAAATCAGCACTTTGTATGATTATGTGGTCCATGTGGCTAAACTGTGGATGAAGTGATTCTGAGTCTTTTCAGTGTCACTCACTGAAATCATATGCTTCACTAAAATCCCAACCTGGACAGTCGCCACTGGGCCTGCTCTCACATGCAGTGTTAAAGTACTTCTCTTTACTTGTTTCAGGGTAGAAAACATTGTATAATAATCTTGTGTATACTCCAATATAAACTTTAATGTACTGACAGAGGAACTGGGTCTATACTGAGAGGTATGATCCAGTGTTCTCTGTGACGTAGAGGAGATATTTAACAGCTCTAAAGTTAGGTACTAGATCATTCAAGTACGGCTTTATGATAATGGATGCTTTCTAAAGGGTTTAGACGTATTAAATAATGTACAACTGGTTAATAACCTTTTTTAACAATTTAAAAACATTTATGACTGCATATTTAATGTTCAATCAAACACATTTAAACTGGCATTAACAGAGGTTTTGCAGCAGAAACAGGCTGTAAACACAACACATTTAAAGCTTTTTAAGTTGCTGTGTAGTGTAGTGTAGTGCTAATTACACATCCAGCAGATACAGAGCAACATTAGCATTCCTTTAGAGTTGTATTTCTGGCCAACTGATAAACACCTGAGGGAAATATTTGGCTCTTAAATGATCCGCCAGCTAGTTTCTAACTGTGTGTATGTGCCGTTTGGTGCTGGGCAGGTAGTGTACATTGGGTTCTTCAGAGCTTTTAGCTGCCTGCTGTGGATGAAAACAACATTGTGAGAGCGCTGAGACCAAAACAGTAAAGTTGTGGGCTGTGAATGAGTTTAAAACAGCGAGCTGAAATATGCTAACGCACTCTGTAGAGCTGAACTGCAGAGTCAAGAGATTATTCTCTTGTGAGTTCGTCCCTGCAAGTGACCGCTTTTCACATTCCTGTCATGTGATCAATGTTGATAGAAAAATATTGACTATATCGGTTTTGAATAGAAAAGAAAAAGCTGGAGCAATGGTGAAGCCAAATGGTGGCCAGCAACCACCCCAGACTGTGGCCTGGCCACACTATTGGCCACCACACACAGCACTGTGAAGCCTATCTATCTGAGGTTTCATAAACACAACGGCTCATGAACGGGGTCATCATTTAGCAGTTGCCTGAGTGAATGAAGGAAATGAAATGACGACTACTTGGCCTTCAAGTTCCCACAGAGGAGAAATCTGTGCTTTTGTTTTTTTTTTTCTGTGCTGATGTCTCGCTCTTATGACTGCAACGCCAAAGGTCAGATGTCAGAGGTCAGGCTGAATCATCATGTGATCCTCCACAACAAAACACGCTCTGACTGCTGCACACTTTTTGGCAAAACAAATAAAATCATATCTGAGTATCTTTATCAATGAGCTCAAAGAGGAGGTGGTTTTTCATCAAGCCTCCATTACTCTGATAGCATTATGTCTAATTCAGCATAGTGAGGCTTTAAAATGACCCCTGGAGTCAGGGGCATTGCCTCTGGGGAGATTAGAGGGTCGTGATGGAGAGATGGAAGTGATATAATGTCAGTGTGGTGTAGAGAGAGACACACACACGCTGAGAGAGAGACAGAGAGAGAGGGGGATGGACTGTGGTCAATCACCGGCAAGCAGAATAACCAAAGTAGAGAGACAGAGGAGGTTTCACAGAGCCAGTTACTCTCCAATCTCCAGTCTTTTTTTCTGTGCTGAGATATTTAGATGACCCTGTTCCATACCGTGTTTGACAGGAGATCAAGCTGATAGGTGTTGTTACCACTGGCGTAGTGGGTTTATCCACATCTTTGAAAGGAGGCTGATATATTTTCAGGTCATCTCTATAGATCCATGAGAGGAAACAAGGTACTGAGAGTTTACCCTCCTCTGTATTTACCACTACACCCCTTGTTACATATGCATGAGTTTGCCTTTGTATTAACGATGAGAGGAACAGATTACAGGTAAATGCAAGCAGGGCTGCCACTAACGATTATTTCGATTATCTAACAATCGTTCAGGCATTTTTTGATAAATCAGTTAATCGTTTAATCTGTGAAATGACAAAAAATTCCCAGAGCCTAAAGCGGCATGTCTAAAACACAAAGATATTTAATTTTCAATGATAAATGACAAAGAACGAAAAATTGTCACATTTTGAACCAACCACTTTTAAGGCTTCTTTTGCAGTAATTATGACATTTTTGTTGTTGTTTATTTTTTACTTTATTTACTTTTTATTATATTGTATTTGCCTGTTGCTGTCACTGTCCACTCTTTTTGTTTCTGTTCCTTTTGTTTTTACAATGTGTAACTACATACAGTATATGTTTACTCCTTGAAGCGTCATAGTTTTTGGTAATGATCATTCTATTATTGATTCATTGTTGAAGTTATTTTTAAAAATGCCAACATTTCTCTGCTTCCAGCTGCTCACTTGTGAGGATTGTGTACTTGTCTTTGTCATATTTGATAGGTAGTTGAATATCTTTGAGTGTTGGACTGTTGGTCAGACAGAACAAGCTATTTGAAGACATCGACTTGGGGTTGGGGAAGTTGTTATGGGCATTTGGACATTGTAAACACCTCTGGTACACAATATAATAAATTCAAATTCTCTGCTCGTGTTGGATCTGTTCAATTTCTTACAACTTGCTGACACTTTATAGAACGGACCTATATCGTTCTCTATCGATATATCAAGAAAATAACCGACAGATAAATCTATATTAAAAAGAATCCATTCATCAGCTGCAGCTCTTGTCATGTTTATACAACCTTGGAGCTGATGTCTGCTTTCATAACTGCACCGCCAAAGGTCAGATGTCAGAGGTCAGCCTGATCCTCCACAACAAAACACACACTGACTGCTGCACACTTTTGACAAAACAGATAAGATTATATCTAAGTATCTTTATCAATGAGCTCAAAGAGGAGGTGGTTTTTCATCAAGCCTCCATTACTCTGATAGCATTATGTCTAATTCATCATAGTGAGGCTTTAAATGACCCCTGGAGTCAGGGACATTGCCTCTGGGGAGATTAGAGGGTCGTGATGGAGAGATGGAAGTGATATAATGTCAGTGTGGTGTAGAGAGAGAGAGAGAGAGAGAGAGAGAGAGAGAGAGACACACACACACACAGAGAGAGAGAGAGAGAGAGAGAGAGAGAGAGAGAGAGGGATGGACCGTGGCCAATCATCTGCAAGCAGAATAACTAAAGTAGAGACACAGAGGAGATTTCATAGACCCAGTTACTCTCCACAGGCCTAAAATGCGAGCATGTCACAGAGGATGAGCGGAGATACAGAGCCGGATATGAAGAGAGAGGTGATAAACAGCCGCCAGGTGGTTTAGTCCATTTATTAATCTTATTCATTAGTTCGGGTCATTTCATAGATGCGCTAGCGGGTGGTACAGGCCATCAGCAAGGTTTACACTGCAGCCTGAAACACCTTTTCGTCCTCAATATGATATCGAAATCCAAGATCCTGCAATAGCGGAGGCTGAGGAGGAACCGGATTCACGGGACGCGTGAATTAAACAATCACCAACACCTCACGTTTCCCACCACCCCACCCCCTCCTCCTTCATGTGCTCAAACGGAGGTGTGTGGAGGAGAGAGCGATTTGAGCCCGCAGCCGATGCCCGGAGAAAACAGCAGCCTGTGTGCAGGCAGCTGTGGACGACAGGAAGGTGGTACCCAAGTGTCGGTGTTTATTATCCGGGATCCGAGTCCGGAGGCGCGTCGGCCGAGGCATGGGCTGCGCTCCCAGTATCCACGTCTCTCAGAGCGGGGTGATCTACTGCCGAGACTCAGACGAATCCAACTCCCCCCACCAGACCACCACCATCTCTCAGGGCACCGCGGCCACGCTGCACGGGCTCTTCATCAAGACCGACGCGGCTGAGACCATCCCCTCCGTCATCACCTACCAGAACCGGCACTCGCGCAACAACTCGTACCGGGATCGCAAGGAGAACAGCGGAGGACACATCCGCATCGAGGCCGAGACGCAGACCAGCCACACCAGCGTCAAGGTACGGTGCAGAGGGAGGGTGGGGGGCAGGCACAGCATCATCACCGGGGTCGTGAGTGGGGAAACCGCACGTGAGGAGGCCCATTGGTTTGTTTGTTTGTTACCGGAGGAGGCCCGAGCCTTCTGATCGGCTGCTTTAATTACACACCTCCAGTTGATCCAGTCTCCTGTCAGTCAGTGGCTTCAGCAGCCCCTGCCCGCACACAGCCATCAGTGCGCCCACAGTGAGGACACTTTCATGGTGTACATATAATGAGACAGCGGTGGCTTTAGTGAAAGAGCTGGTACATGCTGTGCTTCTCGCATTGTTTCAAGATTTATTCCCCAAAGGTGCATGTGATAAATGACAGATGGGCTCACAGAATGTATTCATAAAAATGCTATTAAGTCATAGACCTGACTTTTTTGACTGTCAGCAACACAACACATGCATGTCCAGTTGTACCTTTGCAGGATTCTGCCATTTCTTTCTCTAAAGAGGTCACTTTACTGTTTATACCACACTGTACTGTAGGTGTGAGCAGATATAAGGACACTGAACAATCCTAACGTCTCATATGAAGACTTTTTATATTATAACATCTGTGTTTTACTATATTGTCATTCAGTATCTGTTTATACAGCAGCCTCTACTTATGGGCCCTCACAGGAACAGTTGTGAACAAATATATGAATATCTGCTGACAACTACATTATACTGTGTAATAAATCATGTATTATATGTTTATATAAATGCTAAACAGGGGCTGTTACAGTAAAAATGAACTTACATGTGTTGCTGAAGTTTTGACCTCCTCATTTATTTCCCTTCTCTATGCAATGTGGAAGCACTGTAGGTATTTCATCAGGCTGTATAGTCTAAAATGTGTGCTTTAACAAAAGCTTTGTTTTCAGACTTGTGTTTATTATAGCCCTGCAGCTCCAGGCAAAGTCTCCCAGAAACAGAAAACAGTGTCAAATGAGCAAAAATGTGCATCCAATTGGTTAGTCCTTAAGCAGAAAAGCACTGCCTCAGAGTGCCAAAGGTCAAAGAATCATCTGAGGTTTGACAACTTGTGTTCATCCCTTAAATCCGCTTAACCCCACTGGACAATTTATGGCCCTGGCAGCTCCTCTGTTACACCGTAGCAAAATAAGGAACTATTATTGTGCTTTCATATGGCAACCCGAGGTTTGCTTCGAGGCTAAAACTTAACAAACAGGGAGGCATTGTCTGATTTAGCATGGGAGGCACCTTACATAATCATCTATTAATGTAAAAAACAAGTTAGTTATTTAGTAGCTCATCACATTCATCATGGGAGAGGCTGCATGTAAAACAATTTAACTAAATTAATAAATATAATATGAAGAAAAAATGCATCTCAAGGTCTTCCTCAGTGGATGAAGTGAGCTATCTGCACGACAAAGAAAAGCTCATAAGAAGACCTTGAGTAAGGAAAAGGTCAAGAATGAACTTTCACACACAAAAATCGTTTTTATTAAACAGCTCAATACATCAACACGGGAGATGATCTTAACTTATAAAACCAAATAAATAGGTATTAATAAGTTGGTGTAAAAACAGACTGTCCTGTTCTGCAGTTTTAATTCAGTGTTCGGGGAATCAGACCCTCGGTATAAAGATCATAAACTTGTGGAGTTGTGTACATGTCTTGTCATGAGGGAGCATGTGAACAGATACTTCTTCGTATTTATGATCGAACCCCAGAGGATATAGCTGTGTTTTGTTAAGAAGTTGTGTAGCAGATGATCGTGTCATCAGACCCTCAGAATAGATTAACCCGTTCAGGCCTGAATAGGATGTGAACTATTTTTACAAAATAAAAAAGTCTGTGATTATAACCTTCGTTTTATACAATTAGATTTTGGTAAACTTTTAAGAAACTGGCATTTTTTGACATTTGTGGTTGTTTTTTTTCTTGATTATAATTCTTTTTTCAGGCTTTGTAGAGGCTCTACCACTCCCATGCTGGCTCTTTATTTCTCACATTTCATTAATTTTTGGCATATTGTCTCCTTTGGTCCTTATATGGAAGAGAATTGGCACAATGCGAGTCCTCGGACTGAATCAAAATATTTGGTCACCCTAACAGGATGCTTTTCATCAGCAGCTGAAATCATAGAACAAGTTGCAGCTTAATAATATTTAGATCTAGCAATTTAATACTTTTATAGATTTGTGTCATTAGTTTAGAGTGGCACAGATTGTGTGTGTGTGTGTGTGTGTGTGTGTGTGTGTGTGTGTGTGTGTGTGTGTGTGTGCTGGTTTGTCAGCTGTTCCTTCCCTCAGTTCCCCTCCATCTCTGAGGACTGAGAGAGGATCAATGATACCATTTATTATTAAAACCATCTGCCTTTCCCTGCAGGATCTTGATAGTCTGCCATGGTGTTGATCACGCTCCCATGTGTGTTTGTGTGCGTGCGTGCGTATGTGTGCGCATGTTTATATACACAAGTCATTTGTTTACCCCTCTGGTCAGTACGGCAGGGGTGTGAACAGTCGCATGTGAGGGAGCTGATGCTGGTGGCCTGTACAGTTATCCCTCCAGGGCCTCTCACACAGTCACTGACTTATAAGAACATACGGATAGGAGCATGAATTAGCACTCTCTCTGCATTGTCACTCGTTACCACCTCATGTTTAGACGCACAAAAGTTCAGAGATCGTTAAACAATACAGGTTCTGTGCTTCTGTGGAAAAAAACGTACAAAACTAATCCTAATGAATACAGGTCTTCTAACCTGATGATGGCTTTTCAGAAAGCGTCTTTATTTGTTTAGTTTTGCAAACAAGTTGTTGAGAAAAGAAATAGAATGATAACACAAAGAATCAAGAACCAGACACATTCATTAATCCAAATCTGGTTGGAGAGGCAGGCTAGATGAATAACTTTGCAGACCTTACAGGTTCAGTGTGTAAAATTTCTTCTATCTTCTGGTACAAATAGAATTATATTCTAATTATAATATTCATAAGTATGTTTTCATTAGTGTATAATCACCTGAAAATAAGAACCATTGTGTTTTTGTTACTTTAGAAAGAGCTGTTTTTATCTACAGAGGGAGCCGGTCTTACATGGTGTCTACAGTACAGTTTCTACATTAGCCCGGAACAGACAAACCAAACACTAGCTGTAGATCGGGCCTTTCCACGGCCACCATAGTTTCTCTCACTAACATGGTAGTGGAAGGAAAGGGATACTAACATGATGAATGCCTGGAGAAAAACATACATTTTAAAGGGTAAAGATGGGATCTGATTTTAGATCTATTAGTCCTTGTTGCAATCAGCTCTCCAGGTTTTAATTTTGGTTTATACATTACAGTTACTGTATGTACACTGTACACTGAGTGCAGCCTGTATCCTTCCTGATGTCTCAAAGACAAGACCAGAGCAGCAGTCATCACATTCTCTCAAACATTCACACTATACAGTAATTCATATTGTTGATCTTAACCAGTGTTCGGCTTGTTACTATAAAAATTTAATTTATTACTCATTACTCATTTCAGAAAGTACTATTACTTTACTTATTACTCCCTGCCAACAGTAATTGGTTGCACTACTAGTTATATTACTTTTCTGATACTCCCCACAAAATTGGTAATTGTGTCCTGTCTCCCAAAATTCAGACTTATGAGAATTAAAATACAGTTGTGTTTGTTAAAATTAAAATAATGGGAATATTTTCAGCTAGTGAATGTAAGTGTTTCCTCTTCCAAACTAGTTTCCTCCACAATGACAAAAATGAATGGAAGGATGTGATTGGTTTGTTGGATATCGAATTAGTAGGGAGGTGACCACAAAAGTAATTTTGTAATCCATTTGTTTGTTGTTGTTTTTTTGTTTATGTCAAAAACTTTCCAAAATGACTAAATTTGTATCTGTTGTTGTGTGGACAGGGAGAAAGCTTTTGGAAAACATTAGCATATATCTTCTTACACACAGTTGTTGACTGTTAAGCTGTAATGTGAGGAAAGACAACTTTGTGTTGCTTCTAGCCCTCTTTTTTGAGCATCTTTTTGTATTTATTTATTTTTTATTTATTTAAACGCCAGCAATGAGCACCCTTTAAATGCCAGTGTCAAAAAATCCACAATCCTGTCTGGTCAGAGGTGGATGGGGCCTTCCCCTCAACCTAACAAGACACACCTGAACTGCTAAGAGGCCTAGCTCAGGCCACGCTCAGTCCTTTGTGTGCTGGAGCATGCTTCGGAGTCTTTCCATTTAATGCTATTGTTTGTTATTTCAGATTTATTTCAGGCTCTTTAACCAGAACTAGCTGTTAAATATAATTTCTTAAAGAGATAAATATCTCAGTACTGTAGCTCAGGAATAACAGTTGCCCGTTTTACTTTTATTTTTGCGATTGAGCATACACTCCTGTTGTTTTAATCTTTCCGATGCAGCCTTCTTAGTGTGGACAGTCTGAGCTTGGACATAAGAGGGGGTGTGTGAGAGCAGGAATGTCATCCAGGCTGTGAAGTGGAAAATAGTTTGAATGCTGGACTGGGACAACTGTTTACATGCAAAGAAGTTCCTGTAGGTGTGTGTTTACATGCATGTTATCTTACTGGAGCATAGTCTGAATTTTTATTATGCACATCGTCACGTTTCCATGCTCTTTTTTGGTAGTTTTGAAATCTAGTACATAAGAATGGGCAGTACCAGGGATGGTGGCATTTAGGAGCATGATCTTGGGGGTATTCCAAACCCCGGGACTAACACCCGAAATCAAATTGCATAAATAAATATTTAAAGAGTCAGGCACAGTTGTATTCATCAGGACTGGCCTGGATGCCCATTCAAAAAGGAGTCATAAGTGAGTTAAAGTATCTTTCTCAATAATACTTTTTTATTTTCCATGCCAGTGGGCAAGAGGAATAAAATCAACGACTCAAACACACTGTTTCACAATTTTATTTGGAATAAAGACTATAGCCAATACTAGCCTTAAAGGACCAGTGTGTAAGATTTAGTGGCATCTAGCAGTGAAATTGCAGATCGCAACCAGTTGAAATCCATTCCCCTTCGGAGTGTGTAAGAAACAGTGGGTGCAAAACTTGCCAAAAACACCAGTGTTTGTGCGTTCTGGGCTACTGTATCAACATGGTGGCCTCTGTAGAAGAGGATCCGCTCCCTCTGTAGATTAAAAACAGCAAATTTTAAGGTAACAAAAACACAACAATTCTTTACTTTGAATGTATGGTTCTCTTGTCTGTGGGACTAACTTCAAGCAGAGAGGGTCAATCACTGTTGATGGATTACAATGTAAACGTAATAACTGCACATCATGTAATAAAACAGAGTATAAACTATATATATATACATATATATATTCAACTACTGTTGCTGTGTACAATAATGGCCTCTACAGTGTGCTATTATTGGTAGCATCACATCAGATTTGAAGGTTGCAGCCAGGAAGCCTGCTCACATGACAGAGATAACCCACGTCAAAATATCACTTGATCAGTGTGAGCTTATCTTGACTTTATACTGTGGAAAGAAGTCTAAAAGAAGATAACTGTACCGACAGAGTCTGACCTCAAGTCCATCTAGGCACTACAGAAGGCCACCTGCACTGCAGATAAGTTGAGGCCTTGTTGCAAGGTCTGCGATTCACGTAAAAACACAGAGGTGTGCTGTTAACAATGATGAGTAACATAATACGCTGACAGCCGAATGCTTGGTATTTACCTGGCAATATACAAAATATATCAAATAGCTTTTCACTGTGGTGCAGATACGGAAGAAAGCGACATAATGCGTAGGATGAAAAGACTTAGCCCTGCGCTGAAGGCCACAATAACGTCATACTGTATCATTTCTGATTTCCAAACAGTCTGTTGAGTTTCAAAGCAAGAGCCACACACAAGGTCATGTCTAGATGAGAGGTACACCCCTCTTCGTCACTTACCCAAAATGATTAGGCATTGGCCTGTAAGTGTAAACAATCCTTTTTGTTCTCCAGCCATAATGTAAACTAACTTGTCATCTTTATAATCTAACATCATTGTATACAGTGAAAACGCCTTCAAAAGGATACATTAAACATACCGTAACTTTGTTACGTTTATTGCATTGCAAGAATAAACTGCTCTATTAAATGTGCAATGAAATGGTGGAGCAGGCCTGCACAATGAAAGCAGTGTTTAATCTGTATCATAACAATGTGTACTGTATATGCAATGGCATGATGAACCTGGGCCCCAGTATGCAATTAAGGGTTTATTTATACAGCACCTTTCAAAGCCAACGTTACAAGTGCTTCACAAAAACAAAGAAAATAGAATTGGCTGAGATGACTCCAAGAGGAAGGCGGCTTTATAAAGTTAGCAAATAGTTGAAGATCTAAGTCAGCAGTTTTGAAACTGTGAGGTTGCAGAGGAAGAGATGGGAGGCATCATCTGCTTGAGATGAAAGGGACAGGTGCATGCTGGTGTTCTGAAAATGACAGGAAGTTAAATATTGTAGTTTGGTTGTTGATTTTCAGTCCACTTTACAACAGGGTTAACCGTTGCAGTGGTTGTGGCACACCAAGAATGCCGGATTCATTTCAGAAGTGGCGTGTGTAGTGGTAGATAGACTGGAGAATTCAGATGAACAAGTAGCCTACCAGTTCATGTAAAAACAAAGCCAGCTGAGTTTGCGTTGCATCCAATTAGTCTGGTTCCTGGCTTCAAATGAGACTAAATGTTAAACACAATTTCTCTTTACTGTCCCTAAATATAAAATTCTGTTTTGCCCCAGCATGTGGGCTGACGCTAACAGCTAGCTACATTAGGCGTGAAATGTGCTAACACCAAGTTCAACAGGCTATCCTGCAAAATAAACAGTAAAGCAACATAAAAATGATGGGTTCCAGCTTTGATTCAAGTTTGGGGTCAGTATTGATCCATTCTTGAGCTTCAGTTTGGTTCACTGGCCTTTGTCTGTAAAACAAATTCTCCTAGTTGAGAGGCTACAACTGTCAAATGTTTGGCATGTTTGAAAAAGAATTACTAAAACGATTAAACAGTTATCAAAGTAGTCAATTTTCTGTTGACTGACTAACTCGATGAATGTACAGCATATTACCAGGCTTTATCGCAGAGGGTATGGTTGAAGTTTCAGTTTAGTTATGTAACACTTTCGGTAGGCATAGCAAAAAGACTTCCTGCCGATATCGGTTCCAGATCAGAAGATCTTTACAGGTTTGTGTTTGGAGGGCAGTTTCTATAATGTCGTCATAAAATTTGATGATTGGTTCATTTTAAACATTTTGTGCTGCACTAGGCGCAGAGCATATTAGGCATATTGAGCAAACTACAGTTTTGTGGCCTGTGTAAAGAGTATATCCTTGAACAGGAGAGGCTGTATGGAATTGAATGTGCTGAAGAAGCCAAAGGATACTGTGCGTCTATCTAAGATACTTTGTTTACAATGTTGCGCTGTCACAGTCTTGTGGACCTCACATGTCTCGGAGTACAAAGAGATTCTTGGACGTCTGAGCAGGAATCACTTTGAAGTTGATGTCAGCGATGTTGCTGAGGTCTAACGGAGCAAAGAAATTAGGTCAATCAAGTAAGAGATGACCCAAGGGAGTGCTGAACCAAGACATCCACCAAGTTAGCAGGACAAGGAGCATCTGGTGGTTCTGCATCCAAGGCAAAAGACTGGTGAGATAAAAAGACTGGGGGGACTGAATCATTGTTGAGTGCTTCCGTGATGACAAGAAACACAAACTACAAAGATATCAGAAGGGTCGAGGGTTGGCTCCATGAGAAAATGAGTAATTCTGTTTTATTTGAAACCGACACAGCCAGATGTGAAACAGAACAGGAAGGAAGGCGGTAGAAATGGGAACAGCTCAGCAATCAAATGCGGAGGGAACAATTTGGAGAGAGATCAGTCCGTGGAGGTAGAAGATGATGGAGGAAGTGTTGGGTGAAGTTGTCATAGGACACCATCTAGTCTCAAAGCAGGTGACAAAGCCCTCATGGAAATACAGGAAGGGGAAGGGGAAGGTGAAGGGAGATTTAGGATAGAGTACACAGACAAGAGTAAAAATGAATGGTAGAAGCAAGATGAATGGATGGATGGATGTGGAGGAGAAAGGCTGGACGCTTGCTTGTACACTTGATTCACCGGGATTCAGACAACTAAGAGGCAGATGAGGAAAGACAGGAAAGAGGACAGAAATAAATATTCAGATACTCAGAGAGATAGAAATTAAATGTCAAAGTCTGTAGACAGTTGGAGGAAAGACACGAGTGAAGAGAATAAAAAAAGAGAAGAAAGTAGCGCTCAACCACAGAGAAAGACCTTTGGTATTTTCATGGTGAGAATATAAAGTACAGCAAAGACATGATTTTGAGATAAGTTGATATCTTTTTTTATTAGCAGTAATTCTGAACCAATGAGAATATAGAGTACTTCATTAATGCCAATGGTACATTTCAGTCACACAGCATACTGCAAGGACACTCAATGAGGTGGATAAGCAATAAAACGATATAGTGAGCTATTTTAGAAATACAACTACCGTGGTGGTCTGGCTCAAATTTAAAGGAATCTTTTGTAATCTTACAGAGGGGGGGCCTAAGAGCTTTGTAAGTGTTTTAAGGGTGTAGACTAAAACCACAAAAAGGAAATGTAATAACAAAGAATCACTATTCACCTTCGGTTTTATGGTTATGGTCATGTAGCAGTAAAGGTGGCTGGGGATGTTGATATTGTAACTGATCCTTTGTCCTCATTTTTATTTCCATTGAGAAGGGTGAGCTCATGTTGGTTGTGTGGTGGGTTCTATAAATAGTCATAGTATCAGTGAGGACAATAGATATTTGTGTTTACATGTAAAAGACGTGACATACACCAACAGGTCCTCATGGGTATCTGTTTGGTGGTGGGTGTATTTAAAGTTCTTCTTCGTGTTCCTACAGTTGGATGTCTGAGCTTCACTGTGCAGAATGATGCATGTGCAGAGTTTGACACTAGAAGGATGTTTTCACATTCATCTGCTGAAAGTGGAAATTGATTTTAAGGGGCGGGGCCTACGAGCATGATTTGTGACATCACAAATAGTTTGGAGGTCGGACCTGGTCCAGTATGCAACTTGTACAGTGTGATCAGTGCACATACACTGAGAAAGTAGGATACATCTTGTGTCCAGCAGGAAATAATAGAAATAAACATTTGCATATTTAAAGATTCTGATATTTTACATGAGGTGGAACGAGTAAATGTCTTTTTAAGGATTTTAATGTGGAAATTATACTTTATTTGTTGAGAAAACATATCAGACACACATAGTTGATCCAAGTAGTTTGTTTAATACATGTCTAGAGGGGATCGCTTAAATTTTCTTTTACATGGTGTAACTAGGCCTGACCTCTCAATAAAAAGGGCATATTATACATGTCGATATATCTTACTTACTACCAGTGTCTAACTGACACACAGAGACTAAATTGGAGAAACTCTCAAATAATACAGATTAATCTATCATTATTGATGCTTTGCTGTGCTAAAAAAAACCAATATGAAACATATTGCAGAATGATTGTTTTATCATCATTATTATTTTTATACCATTACTATGTTAACTGCATCAGTAAAATGTGTGCCAATGTTAAAAAAAAATGTTATTCAAATGAGTCGTCACTCACAATCATCCAAGCCAGAGGCAGCATAATTGTCGATATGAAGCCCCACCAGACCTGTTCTGCATACAAATGTGAAAAGATAGATATATACAGAATTCATTTGTAGAACATGTATGGCAGTTTTAGACAACACTCTAGATATTTGTGCTCTGGAAGTCGGTGAGTAATGCTTCTGAAGATGTTATCTAAAAAGTTATGTTATTATATTATCAGTGGTTACTGGCAGTTTTTTATGCTGGAACAGATATTCATTCCTTTAAAATTACATTGTATTTCCATGACTAGACACACAAGATGTAGACAAAATAACAAAAACACTACTGTACATTAAAAATGACCTAAATCACCATCACTGCCAAACTAAACTATACTCTATATGTCTGTCATGGTGAGTGCAGTGCAGTTTGTGTTTTCCATATTATTGTATTTTCTCAGAAAATACAAATTCCTATTATTGTACCGCTGTATTAGTTTGTTAATGCCTGAAGCAACATAGATGCATGTTACCCAAGATTAGGCTATTTCTTCAAGCGTGGTACCCAAAAGCTCTTGATGACGTTAGTGGTTTGTGGTGGCTAGTTCAGACTAGATGTGGCTTCAAGTATGTCCACCTTTAAGCCTAATTACCACTGACAAATAATACTGATGTGTGGTTGAGTCACCACCACTTGTCTGCCTCTCTGCTGTAGTCATACAGTGGCTTCTGAATGACTGAGTAGAGTTTGTGCGTGGCATGCATTATTTTGGAGCTCGTGCCTCTGCTAGAATTAACCAAAATCCCCCTCCTCCCTCTTTCTTTATCTCTCCTCTCTATTTTTGTGGACACCTCATAGATATTTTTCTTCATCTGGAAAGAAACCTTAATCTGGAACATTCCCCTGTGGGTCATGAGTGTGTGTGTTTATGAACAAAAACCACATATTCTAACAAAGACCTTGCAATGAGGAAAAATGACTCACCAACACAGAATTTGATAAAAAAAATAACTGGATACCTGATGGTTGATTCCCAGGCATGACACACGGAGCTAATGTTGTGTCTACTGAGTATGATAATGTATGATATGGTGCAACGCTGATTCATTGTGTGCTTGAAGTGTGGTGTAAGCATGTGTGTGCATGCATCTGCTCAGAGGATGCACATGTAGCTGACTTGCTTATTCACTCCAGAATGACGCATGGGGTTAAGAAGCCTGCACACGCATACACACACAACACACAATGTGATGCTCCTACAGTAGGATTATGCAAGTAAACCTGTGAGTTCAATCTGTGGCTGGCTGCTAATACCTTCTAAAGTGGACAGGTCCAATCTGGGCTGCTAATACTGCATGTAAATATCCAGGTTTGCAGTGTAGGAGAAGCAGTCAAGAAATCCGTTGTAAAAAATCCAGATATTTGTTGTTTTGGGAAGCCATTTCTTGTTTACTCCAGACTTGTAAGAGGAAATACTTGTCTTATTGCTCTCTGGATTATTATATCTGTAAGAGGGAGGTAAGAAAGAAGATTAAAGTCGGTCAAGTGCAACAGGGTCAGACAGGTCGTGTAAGAGAAAAGCAATATGCCAATATGCTTCTGGATATCAATGGTAAAATGGTAAGAAGTGTTCACTGTTTTGTTTGCATTGCGTGTGTGTTTTCTGTGCTCTGTGTGTGACAGTGATTCACACAGTCTTATGTGTTGTTTGCAGGTTTCAGCTACAGAAGAATGTGTAGGACCTATGAGACTGACTCAAGAGCCAATTCAGGTAAGAGTAAAAGAGGAATATTGTTGTTGTTGTTTTGCAAAAAGCTGATTAGAAAATATGAGTATTTATTCCCTTTTTGTTGTCTGTACAATAACTGTTTAACAATAACAGCAAGGTTGAGTTTTATCATAAATGTAGGGCTCGATTAATTGCTTAGTCTGTGAAACCTTAAAAAAATTGTCAAATACCAATGCCAGCTTTGCAGAACTAAAGGTGATGTCTTCAGATGTGTTGTTTGTTCGGCCAAAAGTCCAAAAACATTCGACTTAGAATGATATGTTATTCAAGAAAAGCAGCAAATCCTCTCATTTAAGAGTCTGGAATCAGAGAATATTTGGCATTGTTTCACTATTTTACTGCATGAAAAATGTCAAAAACAATGAACTGATTATCAAAATGATTTTGCAGATTATCTTTCTGTCAATCGACTAATTGGTTAATTGACTAATGGGCTTAATTGTTTCAGCTCTACATGAATGATAATAATTTGTTATTTCTTGCAAAATGATGATGATTTCTAATCTGTTGTTACTGTTACTATGTGTGCTTTGTGTTCTTTGGTTCGATAGAAATGTGGCACTCAATAGTAATTCCAGTTAAAGGAATGATACGATCTGAATAAAAAATTGATTTAAAAATTGTATCAATGCAACTCTCCTACTTTCAAATCTCCAGCTGTTTATATAGTACTTGTTTACATACACTTTGTCATTGTTTGCACTCTATTTTCCGTTTTCACTGGAATTTTCTGCAAATATGATCTTTCTTCTTGGAAAAACAGTCACATCAACTGTTTTTAGACGGAACTTGGCTTGAAGTCTGCTGGAAATGGTTTTGCTAACCAAAATATTTTCCACCTCCTCTCTTGTATTGTTTACATGAGCTAATAATACTATTTTAAAGAATTGGTTCACAATTTTATTTGTCAGGTGCTTATATGACCATTGAAAGAGGTTTTACTGTAAGCCTTCCTCTCGTTCATACTGGACAATAAGAGATCCCTTCATAATGTGATTCCAACGTAAGTGATTGTTCACTAAATCCTCAGCGCTTGTTCTTTGCAAAAATGTATTCAGCAGCTTACGTGAAGCTACAATGAGGCTTCAGCAGTCTGAGTTAGTAAGACAAAATTCCCTCTTGAAAAAATCAACATCTCAGTAGCTTGTTTTGTGTTGATTTAAAATGCAAAAATACAAATTATGGCTAGATTTGGATCTTCCGCTTCATCTTGTAATATGGAATCAATCAATCCTAAAAGCCATATTACACTGTATGACCTATCATTGTATACCTCAGACTGCCTGCAAACACCTTGTCTGTACTCTGTGGTGTCAGTCCAGCTGGGATCTCGTCTTCTCCAACAAGAACTTTGGGAATATAGCAGGGTTAGGTAGAGTTGACTCAAGGATTGTCTGTACTCATCCTCTGGTTGCGGATTAGGCCATGTGCTGGTCAGATTTATCCTTATGTAACAAAGAAAGAAGAGTTCCTGGAGGTTACCAGCTGGTTGTGATGCAGGTACCACAAAGCATTCCTCTGTTCTGGCAGTTCCTACCTCAAGAATCAGCTTCTTTATTAGGTGCTTGTTTATTGCTTTGATTTAATTTGCTCCGGTCTAAGCTGCGTTGGTTTGACCGATCTCCAGGGTTTTCTGAGTTCAGCTCAGTTCCAGTGCAGTGATGTGAGAGGCCTGGCATGCCACTCATGTTCATGCCGAGCTACAGTATCCTGCTCTATCCCTTCGCCGCCCTCCTCCTCCTCCTCCTTATTCACCATGCCAAATAACATCACACCAGGAATCTGTGGCGGTGTGCAGGCAGGTGGAGGGACCAGGGGCTTTATTAAAAAGCCTTCTAAGATCTCGTCTCATGCCCCATAAAACCCTTAAACTGCTCTCTCAAAGCAGCCCCGCTAAAGTTGTACCTACAGCCTTCTGCTGGATCCATGACCTGACCGGCCCCTCTCCTGCTTCACTCCTTCCAGAATGGAGAGATGAAAAGAGAGAGATAAAATGCTCTGCAGGAGAGAGTTATATATAGTGAGTTTTCCTTGACATTTACTGTTACTGCCTTACAGCCCTGGAGAGTTTCAACCTCTCCAGATACCTCCTCCTTCAGCTTATCTAATGATTCATGTGTTTCACTCATTACACCGATAACTGCATGTAAAGTAACACACATGTCCCATACGTGTAGCTGCAGTATATATTTTAGAAGAATTCAATAGTTTTGTCATTCTGCTACTTTTAACCTTTTAGTAGCCAGTGTTGTTACTGCAGTATGAAAGCACTATGCAGACCTTTCACTGACTACCAGTACCTTACATGAATGTGAACATGTAATTACTGTGAAACTATTAGGTCAGTTAGTAGATTAACAGAAAATGTATTGGCTAAACATTTTATATTTGTTTAATAGTTTTAAGTCATTTTTAAAATGCCACAAATTCACTGGTTCCCGGCTGGTTTTCTTATTGTTGGATGACATAACTCCTGCATATCTTTGGTTTTAGACTGTTGATTGAAGAAAACAAACAACTGGACGTGTCAACTTGGACTCTGGATTCTGGATATTTTTCTTTTTTTTCTTTTTTTTTTAGAGGCAGCCTAGAGTCTCATCTTTTAGGTTATTGTGGTCATTTTTTAAAAGAACACTGACATAAAAATCATCCAGCTGCACGGCTTCAGCTCCTTCAAAGCATTCTGCCAGTCCAACTATGTAATAAATTCTTGTACACTTTATGTCCGACATCATAATGGTTTACAACAAATGGTCCATTTGTTTTAATTTCGGTGGTCTACCCACAAAGGGGGGTGGGTGTTCAAGGGTTATCAGCTTGATATATATTTAAAGTGCTTTGTATTCTGTACAGTTTGTGTGCTGCAAAACGTTTTACTCATGTGGCCTTTTTATAAAACATTTGAAACTGAAAGTCCATTCTTGACTTAAAGAAATAATCTTAACTTACTATCTTATATGTAGGTTTCAAAGAGTGCTACAAGTAACGATTATTTTCATTATCAGTTAATCTGGCAATTATCTAATGGATTTCTATAAAATGTTGAAAAATAGTGAACAATTCCTATCACATCCTTCAGTCCAAGTTAACATATTCAATTTGCTTGTCTTATCCAATAAATTAAATATTTGGGTTTGTGTTTTGGCATTACAAATGTTAAAAAAACTACCCTTCCGGATCATTTCAGCTCTACTCCAGAAAAAGCTAGTAAGTGGACTTTGAGCATTAGGCACATAAAATGTACCAATTGTGCAATGAATAAGACAAATTATGTACAATTCAGTTCATATTTTAGTTCTCGCACATCAGTCCCATTGATAGGCGCGTCACATCAAAAACTGGGCATAAAAACTTCCTGACACTGGATCTCAACGGCCCTTCTTCATATACGCTCAGACTCTGTTACACTCCCACACAGATAGTGTGCTCAAAGCTAGTTAGCCCAATGACACCCCTCTGTGTTTGGGAATCTCCCAACGTTAGATGGCATCCGGCCTGGTTGTGCAAACATGGCGGATTAACCTCTGAACTCTGAAAATGTGAGTCAGCTCTTGGCGGTAGCAGTCGGGGATAAGTCTCTGTGCTAACTGAACACTAACTGTACGGTATTATACAAACCAGGACCAGGCCAATAAGTGACACTGTTTGTGAGGCTAAATACATGTATGTTCAAATTTAAATTATGTATTTACGTTAAAGACACTGTAACCGGGTAATTGTATAAACATACATTCATTTGTGTACCATAACAGTGAGTTACGTTCAAGGAAGTGTGTGTGTAAGACAGGTATGATGGCGGCGTGATGAAGTGCTGCCATGTGTTTAAATGTGTTTGACTGTGTGTGTACATCAGACGGGGGATTTTAGACCAACGGCGCCTCCTGCCAGGCTCATCGTTGGTGACATATTTGGGTGGCAGGTCAGAGATCTGTGCGGTCGGCGTCGTCCCGGGGTCGACTGGGTACTGTGTGTGTGGAATTTCACATGTTAGCACCATGGTTACACAAAGCAGTGCCATGGTTACACAAGCCAGCACGGGATCAAAGACTGTGGACCTTTCACAGGCACTCACCAATACTAGCTCATTTTCTCCCTTCTTCTTCTTTTACATCGTCTTCTCATGCCATTCTCACCTGTTCTTTTCCATACTTTCTGTCCGTCCTGTCTCCAGGTGGGAAAGGCTGCATAAGATTCATGACACACTATGAACTACTCTCCTCCTGGTTTTAAAACTATACAGGAAGTGTGGGGAGTCATGACTTTAGGGCTCTCCTTCACCCACTCACTCATTCTGTTTTCCCCCTCTCTCTCTCTCTCTCTCTCTCTCTCTCTCTGTCTCTCTGCCTGCTCCACCTTCATGCACTCCCTCTGTCACTCTATCCTTTGTTGTCCTTAGAGGGAGTCAGGAGGTGATGCTGCTGCGAGGCAGAGCTGAGTACTGTTGGTTCTGGCTGCACACCAGCTGTTTGTGCGTGTGTGTGTGTGTGTGTGTGTGTGAGAGAGAGAGAGAGCATGTGTGTCTTTACTGTATGCGTGCTGTATTTCCTCACCACTGTACCAAAGGTGGCTGGTGTGTTTGTGGTCAAAACACAGTGTGGGATCAAAAACACGAGTCCGCGCTCTGCAGGCTTCGTGTCTGTTGGTGTGGAACTGTGCTGCTCAGTCAGTGTTGAAGGAATCATTCACTGGGAGAAGACATTGTGTCGTTTACATGGTCTGTTTAGTATTTTATCCGCATTTTTAAAATTATTTTTATTATGGAGGGGGCTGGACACTTGCAATGAGAAAAAAAGGCAGAGAGGCGCCCTACAAGCAGATGGGTGAACACGCTCACAGTTATAGACAAATCCCCTGAGCTGTGCATGTCATGAGACTGTGGGCCGAAATCCACATATGATGCAAACTCCACGAAGGGCAAATCCTCCCTCTGCCTCCTCACGGCGAGAGGATTTTATGTCTTTTCTATAATTAAAAACATTTGATTGCATCTTGAGAGGTTCCATAAGAGATGGTGTTCTGTGATTACTTATGTTGAGTCACTTACCTCCCTGAGCTCAGTCTAATAATTGGTAGCTCATCCAGCCGGATTTTTATTGTCAACAGTTCCTCTTGAAGGAATTAAATATTAAAACATTTAGTTTGTTTTAGTTTTCTTTTTTGCCTTTGTCCTTTTTAAATGTATGTATTTATCTCGTGAAGGGGGAGTTATCAAGTTGCAGTGTTTAATATGATGTTAGCAGCTGAAAAGGTACAAAAACAGAACATGTTATTGTGCTATTAATATTGTTGCTGTCACTGAATATACATATTTCCAGAATAAAAATACTTGGAAAAGATTCATAACCCGGACAACCAAGCTAACCACTTGCTAGGGTGAAATCTATTCTTCACCAGCATCTCTATATTGGATTTTCTCAAACATTATTTGTATTTATTTCTCTGTCAGTGAGTTGTTTTGTAAATGTTAAATTCATAACCTTTGATACATCTGATAAGCTCGTAAAAATAAATAAAAGTCATACAGAATGAAGATTTTGCGAATAGCATCATGCAGAACTTTCACAGACTGCTAGTACTATAAAAAGTACTGGTATTTTCCATCGTTGTTGTAAAAATACTGCAGATAAAAAAGCCCCAAAAGGCACATCTCTCTCCCCAAAGCTATCTGGCAGCCCTTTAGTGTAATAAATCCTCATTGTAAGGGTCTAATAATCAGAAATAGTCCACCCTTGAAAGGGGGGTGGATACTAAAGGGTTAAATATCTCTGAGAGGTTTTAATATAATCGCAAATGTACATTTTCTAAGTCATAAAGAAAGGGGTCAGGTAGTTATCGGTATTAATCAGGCCCATAAATATCAGAAACCTCGGTGTCAGAAGTGAAAGCTGTGACTGAAGTCTGGTTCTTGGATGTCTGCTGATCTGGAGAATGTTCTGTCTGAGTAGTGAATGTAGAGTAGACCTACTAACACAGGTATTTCTGTAATTATCACTGTAGTAGCAGCACTGTCTCACCCAGGCGTCCATTCCTTCCTGTCTCCTCAGGTCTTGCTGGTGTTCGCCAAGGAGGACAGCCAGAGCGATGCCTTCTGGTGGGCCTGCGACCGCGCCGGGTTCAGGTGTAACATCGCACGGACGCCCGAGTCAGCCGTTGAGTGTTTCCTGGACAAGCACCATGAGATTATAGTCATTGATGGACGCCACTCGCGCTACTTTGAGCCTGAAGCTGTATGCCGGTGAGCCTCACCTCTGTGTCTGCTGTCACTGTTTGTTTGACTGACAACCTTCATGGTGGCTTAAAGGAATAGTTGGACATTTTGAGAAATACTATTTTTGGCTCTCTTTCTGAAACTTTAAAGATATAATAATTATCATTTCTGCATTAAAATGTCTAAAAATGATAGACATGTTATATATTTTGCTTTGAGTTGTTTTCTTATATTTTCTCAAACTCTCAAACTGGAAGGAGAGCCAGACAAGCCCTTTCCCCATGTCCAGTCTTTGTGCTAATCTAAGCTAACCAACGGCTGACTTTTGTTTCATATTTACTCTACAGACCTGAATGGTATCCACTTTTTAATCTAACTAAACTAATACGCTTATTTCCCAAACTCTCAAACTATTCAAATTGCACAGTGATTTCTTCAAGAACTTGAACTGACACAGTAACCATATAAATGAAGAGACTGAAAGGGCTTTATCGTCCAAAAGGATCCGAACATTTAATCCTTCACTTCAATCAAAAATATACCTGACGTTTATTCCTAAAATCAGTAATATACAGGAATGTCCAGAGTTCAGTCTGTTTAAAACACTGTAGCTTTGGGACACTGTAGTGTAGTGGAGGGCTTGTTGGCGCCATCTGGTGTTCCCTGGAGGCACCACAGGCATCTCCAACCTGAAGCTGCACTCTTGAGTTACTCAAGTCTGTTAGCTTGTGTTCTTACAGTTGCTTAATTCATTGTTTGCTCTAAAAAGAAGCATCAGGGGATACTGGATGTCACAATTCATAAGAGAGTATTGAAACAGAGTGGCTCTTGAGAGGGTCTGAACTACAAATTGTGAGTCTGTTTGTTGACATGAAAGCTCGATAGTGGCCCAGGGGAGCCAAGAGTAATACACATTCAGAAGCTTTTTTCTTTGTTTCTTGTCCATTTTTCCACAGCAAAAACCCCTGGCCACTTTTCAGAAGCCTCTTTGATTGTAGAATAACCTCATTTACTGCTTGTTCTTGCCAGGTGTTAGCTGAGTTCGTACTGGCAATACAGGTCTGTGCTCAGTTTGTCCCCTGTTACTTTTTGGCGTGCACAGGCAATCTCAAGATTTATTCAGGAAGTGTTTGTTCTCTATTTGCACAAAAGTGTTGAACTCACTAACAAATAATAATATAATGACATTTAAATAACCCATCTCTGATTATTCCAAATAGCTAATAAAAACGGGATTTGTTGCTGCTTTTTCACATCTATGAACAAAGGACTTGTGTTTAGGGCATTTGAATGGGGATTCCCGTGACTCAAAGTGTTTAATATGTGTCCCATGGTTTTCTTAATGTGAAGACCTTCTAGGCATCAGAACAAGGATGTCTGTAAAGACCTTTCTGCTGGTGAAATAGTGCATATTCCTCTCTTTTTTAAAAGCAAAGACTACTTTTGTGTTTATTTCTGTCGTGATTTCTGCAGACGTTCGGGCTGAAAGTTATTGTTAGATACAGTGCTAGCCCATCCAGAGTTCTTGGATACACTAAAAGCCACCACCATATATTTTGTGGAGTGATTTATTATAAGTGCTTCGTTATTTCCCCAAGTAAAGGAACAGATCCATTCGTCTCTCCTGTCTCCTGATTACCACAATTTGGCAGCTGCTCCTTGTTTGTCCATCGCTCTTTCACTCCTTTCCTCAACACCATTTTTTTCTTTTTCCCCCCTCCCATCTTTATCCCCCATGAGGATCTCTGCCATCATCTGTTCCCTCTGTTCCTCCTTTCATCCTCCATCACTGTCTTCTTTCCTCCTCCACCCCCGGGCCACTTTCCCGTGCATCCTGCCAGCGGTGTGGCTTTGTGGTCGAACCTCTGAAGCAGATGTTGTGCTTGGTGTTTCTGTGTAAAGCACAGAAATGTTCTGCCCTTCTTTTGTGGCGATGACATCACCCTCACTCTGCCCACATGTTTATCCTGTACCTGAGTCCAAGCCACTTCTCATGAGCTCAAAGTGTGAATGGAATGAACTCCTGTTGACACTCCCGCTGATTTTTTAATCTGTTTGATTTGTTTTATTTCCAGGTTGATCCGCGCCACAAAGCCCTCTGAAAACACAGTTATTCTAGCCGTTGTGCCACAAAAGTAAGTTTTTTATTTGATCTTTTGTAGATTTTAAGATCCTCTTGTTTGACTTAGAAAACTTTAATGTCCTGCAAGAGGCTATTTGTGCTACAGCATAAACATGCAGACACATTAAAAATACATTAGATAAACAGAACAATAGTCTGAGATCCTTATCTGCAGCCATCATAAATGTCATCAGTCCAGGCCGGCTTTTAAAGTGCCTGTCAATAACTGTGTACCAACATCTGTCATAAAGATAAAAATAAATAATTAAGTAGTATAAGCATACTGTCCATGTATTTCCCAGGCTCCCCATGGCTACTGTATGTTGTTTAACTGAGTTATTGCCATGGGTATAAATTCTGATCTTGGGGTATCTATACCTCATGATTTTCGCACGTTTTCACAATTTTTTTTTATGTTTTCCTGTAAGTTATTGTGTGTGGTTAGGCCTAAAGTCCCACAAAATTATGCTTCAGATCTTCTATCTTTAACAACAATTCTTTATTTTGATTTTGAGTTGATGAGAACTTAAAACCGTTTTTTACCCTTGGTCTTGATAAATTCAGTGTAATGTCCGTTTCCACAGCACTAATTCTATCAGCACGGCAAGAGTCATGTCAGGCCTTCCACTAATCATGAATGAAACTCAACACTGCCTCTGGAATTTTCACATTAAAAGCCTTGTAGCTTTCCCCTAGGTAGGCATTTAATGTGTTTTATTGAGGTTAACTCAGGAGTACGGCAAAGAAGAAATGACTGGAGTTAATCGGAAACATTACTTCTGTTAAAAAAGAGAAACTCTGTTGGGTATGACATGGCTCTGCACTGATGGAATCAGTGCTGTGGGACTGTACATTATAATAAGTGTACAATGTGAGCTGTTGTAGGCTGCGTGTAATGTTTTATTACCCGGCTTGTGACAGCGATCAGCCTTGATTTGATGATAATTATTTGATTGGTGAATGGAAGTACGTGACATCAGCTTTTTCCAACTGTGCCCCGCCCACTTCAAACCAGTGGGAAGAACATGAAGTAAAAATAACAGAAATCTCTCATGTGAAAATAACCAAAACTGCTTTAACTTTGGCAGAAAATGCTGTGGAAATGTAAATTCCCATCATAGTAAAAAGCTGGAACAAAATGTTTTCAGGGCCTTTTTAAAGTACATCGTTTTCTATATAGGTGTGGATCACGCCAAGCATGTTTCTGAAAAATGATTGTGGTTGCAGATGGTAATGATTCTTTTCTGTCACTGTATAGACCGGCTGACCAGGACGAGCCATCTGTTCTTCCTCTCCTCTGTGCTGGATTTAGCAGAGTACGTCCAACAACTTGCCTTAGCTTGTGACTGTGTTTATAACGGACTGAATGTGTTATCCTTGTTTCTGATAGATGCTTTTTATTGGCCCTCTAAGAGACTCGAGACACTAAAATAGCAGCATGTTGCCAGTTTTGAAAGAGGCACTTATTGTCAGCGGTGTTTGATGGTGTGAAAATGACGTAGGAGGCTGGAAAACAAGTCGCTACTGAGTAAATCCTGACTCATTCAATTTTCCACTCGTCTCTCTCCCTTCTCCTTCAAACACCACTTAACCTTGTTTGGCCTCCAGAGGTTTGTGGAGAACAGCAGTGTGTCAGCCTGCTACAATGAGCTCATACAGATTGAACATGGGGAGGTGCGCTGCCAGTTCAAACTCAGGTACAGCAGAGGAAAAACACCTCATGAAGCACATACCATGCAATCATACATGCATGCACAGACACTTGTACGAGTTGGTGTTTCTAATGTTGAGTTGGTGTCATTCATCCACAGGGCTTGTAACTCTGTCTTCACTGCTCTGGACCACTGTCAAGAGGCTGTGGAGATCACCAGCGAGGACCATATAATACAGGTAGGGATAATACACACATGCATAAAAGCACATGCATACATACAGAGTCGGTGAGCAAAATCTCAAACCTTTCCTTTAAAGCAGGGGTCTCAAACTCAAATTGGCTTTGGGCCACTGCTGGTATGGTAAAAGTACTACAAGAAAGTGCAATATTCTGGAAATACTTCCATTAATAGCATCATACTTGATGCTATTAATGGAAGTATGTTTCATTATGTTTATCAACCCTTTGATTTAATTTGCACATTTGACCTTTGCTATAATCTTGCACCAAACCAAATTAACTTTTTTAAATAGAATTTAAGTTTTTTATTTTAATCGTATATAAAGGGTATATGAAGCAACTTGAAAAAATTATTTTAAAAATTATTATATTATATTTTGACATCCTGTCTTGGGCCACGGGGAGGGGGGTGGAGGAACGGAAATGGCCCCTGCGTCGGCAGTTAGATAATCCCTGCTTTAAAGATGTACATGGATATATTTTTGTTACTATAAACAAATCCCATGAAAGTACCAAAGACTGGTCCCAAATATATGGTTGTATTTTTTTTATTCTACATCAGCTGGGCACTATGGTTATGAGAAAATGTTAAAAAAATAATAAATTGAGGAACTATTTTCGACTCCAGATCATGGTAAAATAAACTACATATTCACTGTAATGGAGCTTGTGTAATACGCACGCCCCGTGACAACATCAAACACATTTGTACTTTTTACATCCAGGTGAGGCTAAATGTGACAGTGACATGGTATCCTCTAGAGAATAGGCAGGTCTGTTATGCGCTTTGGTGTAATGCTGAATGAAGAAAAAGAACACCCAGTGCGGCGATGGGGCTTATAGATGTGTTTTTAAATAGCTCCATGGCTCAGAAAAACTAGTTATATCATGTCTTGGTTACACAGGCAATACTTGTTATTAGGATCGAATATTACTAGACTTAACGTCATCCTCCTCTTTTTTTCGCAGTATGTGAACCCAGCATTTGAGCGTATGATGGGATACCACAAGGGGGAGCTGATCGGGAAGGAACTGACTGAGCTCCCCAAGAGCGACAAGAACAGAGCTGACCTGCTGGACACCATCAACACCTGCATCAAAAAAGGAAAAGTGAGTCTCTCGTCCATCCATCCGCATACCTATCTGTGAAATGAGACGATACTGTATCAATGCCTGACGGTTCTGTTGTCTCTGAAGGAATGGCAGGGCATTTACTATGCCAGGAAGAAGTCAGGCGACAGTATACAGCAACATGTGAAGATAACACCTGTCATCGGCCAAGGAGGGTAAGCAAAGTTTAATCTACCCAAAGTGATCACAGTTCATTTTCAGGAAGTGAGAAATGACTGACAGATTTTTATCTCGCTGCCAACAGGAAGATTCGACATTTCGTAGCCATCAAGAGACCTCATATTGACAACAATAATCAGGTGAGTCAAGAGATAATCTTAAGTGTTACACATCTCTTTTAGTTTTCTTATGGAAATGATAAATGATAAGCTGTTTAGCTACGCTCTAATACAATCTGGAGGCCTCCTGAGAGCAGGAGAGGTTGTGAACACAAGAGCTTTGACCCTCAAGAGTGGTAATAAAAATCTAGATTTTTGATCATTGACTCATTTGGGTACCTGAGGCAAAAAACAAACAACCTGGACCACCCTTTCTTTGACTGCACTCTTCCAGCCCAAAATGAATAGCGCCTGCACATTAGTAACACTTAAACCACTTACTCACAAATCTGCCCAAAATGTTGATTTGCAGGCTCAAACCTTACAAGCCTAATAAGAGGAAAAATTGCTGCTACAAAATTGAATTTACAAAAGTCTTTAGACTCATAAGCCCTGCTTTTGAAGATTACAGTGAGTTAGTTTTTCTGTTGTGGAGCTTGAACAAATATCAGTCCATCAGCAGTCCTAACGCTACGACACAGCTTGGCCCAATCAAGCCTGGTAGAGAAATGAATGATTGAGTCCAGACTGGACTCGGGCACCCAGATTGCAGACTCTGCTGGCAGTCAGTTTTACATAAATACTTCAAATGAACTGCAGGCTAAAGTGTCAGATTTAAATACTTGAGCGGGGCATGTAGCCTCACAGGCTTCCAGCTCTCTTTAGCAGCGTGCACACTTACTCTGAAGCAGGTGTGTCGCTGCTCTCAGCTGGGTTCCAGGCCAATAACGTCATTCTATGCTAAGCTACAGCTAAGCACCAGGATCCCCCGCTAAGGCCTGGGAGGGCTAGCAGCCAGGCGCCAAGGCTATTTATACCCCAGGCAAAGCTGCACAGAGACTAGCTTTAGCTCGCTGCTGTCTTTCATCGTGTGTGCATAAGGTGAGTCAGCCGTTGGCATGTGCCCGCCAAAGCCAAATGGAATTCATTCCTGCTTGTTGGGATTGGGAATCCTTAGACATGGCAGCGGCTGATCCCATTCTCGAAAACCATGGAGAGTCATCTCCTCAAGCTGAGTTGTGCAGTGTCAAACTGAATGGTATTGTCAGGGTGTCCCATTTTTTTAATGCACTTTCACCACACATTACAGAATGGAACAGATGCAAAGCAGGAACAAAAGTTTAGTATTTGATGACATTTTAATGCAATGACGTCACTCACGAGGCATGTAGAGCATCTTCACTGAGACACCGTTATCCATCTGACAACCCAAGGCCACAGAGGTCCTTTCAGGATAGCACCGACCTGTTACTGTATCCTTGCTTAGAACATTTTCCTCTGAGCACTTTAAACCACACATTATTCCACATCTTTTTCCCACCCAGACGTTTGGCTGTAGACCATGGTTTCCATTTCATTGTGTTGTTTAGTTAGCAGTATTTGTCTAAGCACTCCAGACTTACAGCAGGTTTAGGGTCAGTTTTGTTTGTCTTTCTCTCTCAATTAAGGGCCATCATAATCTCAACTATTTCCCAGCTTTAGTCAAGTTAATTCAAAAGATGTTTTTTTAGATGTCTGTTTGTGCTCTGCAGCCCAAGAAGCCCATTAAGATGTAGCCAGCTAAATCTGGCAACCTTGTATGTCATTAGAAGTGTTTATACTGTCTTAATCCTATTTACTCAGCATGGGACGCACTGGAGACCTGAGAGCAAGCGATAGAAAGTGTGTGTGGGGGGGGGGCTGTAAAAAGAAAAAATTAGCAATTGTGTGTGAGTGAAAAATGAAATGTAATTGACAAACATTTGAAGGACGCATTGCTTTGTATCAAAATGAAATTCTTTGCACAAAAATGTGTACATATACAGAATATTTGGACGTACATCACATAAGTATGTGTGATGCACTGTCAGCAAGATGTAAAGGTGCAGTGAGTCACTGGGTGAGGGAAATCTTCTGTAACTGGATTAGAGGCTCTTCATGTGCATATCTACAATAACCTCTGTGAGACTAACAGGACGTACTGTACAAATTGTCACCTGCATGTTATTATGAACATGGGAGAATATGTTTACACAGTTATAGTAAATGTAGCTCAAAATCAATTTTTAAATATTTTTTTTACGTTGTATTAAGTGTCATTCGTGTGCCATTTAATAGGTCATATTTTTTAAATTGGATGAGAGTAAATATTTTTGTCTCGCATTAGAGACCTAATCTCACAAATGGTCTCCGCTTCTAACACTCTGTTTTGGGCTCAGCTTCCTCACACGAACAGTCCCAGTGAGAGATGACATCTAGTAGCAGTGATAACACAGACAACACAAAGTTAGCTCTCCTCAGTGCCGTCTCCACTGCTTCATCCGACTGCCTTCTCTGGTTCATAACATAGACTGTATACTTAAGATTGGACATAGTCGGGGCGCCCTGGTATCTCACGTGGTGGCGCTGATCTGCGGCCTTCTGCTGCGTGATCAGTTAAGGCCAAAAGCCATAGTCTCTGTGATGTAACCCAGAGGTTTTTGAAGAGGCTCTAGCTGCAACCATATTGGCAGTCCTGACTCTGCCAGCTTCCGGCTAATCTAAAAATGGGCAAAGAAATGGAGCATTGGTAGAGGCGGGCTGAATGAAGTCCGGATACTGAAAACAGCCACCGGTGCCGGCACCTACCCGTCACTCAAAGTGGCCATTCCCTTAATTATGCATAACTTTCCGCCTTGATATAATTTAAACAGGTGAATTATATAAAAATTCACCCACCTACAGTTGTCATGAACTGGGAATTTAGCTATAGAGACCAAAACTGTTTTTTTGTACCAGACTGTAAACATGTTTATATCTGCTGACGTGGCTGTTTGAGGAACCGCAGTATTTCGTTACTTCCGTGTTGGCTTCATTGGCCAGCCGTGGAAATTGCAGCTTGATTGATAAGTAGCTTTACCAGTCACCGGTTGTTTCAGAGAATCTTTTAACGCTTAAAAAAATGACACTCTCACAGGTTCTGTAAAAAGAGAGCGCAGTGTTAAAATATCTGTACTGCATTTAAAAAATACAATTGGTTGTTGAGGTGAGAAAATTTATAAAGAACATCAAATGGTTGGCTCACATTGAGTCTTTAATCAACAGAAGTAATCCTGCCAGCGTGTTGCTTTCAAGAAGCAGGAAATTAGGCTGATTATATTCCTCACAGCGAAGGAGAACCAACAGTGACACTTGGTCGTAGTCCAAACCTCGACTTTAATCACCGTCTGCTCTCTGTCTGTCAGGTCCACAAGTTCAACAAGGAAGAGAGATGCAGCGGGGAACATTCCCAGTCAGGTAACTTACCACACCATATTTTGTAATTGGACAGGTGTATTTTTTTATGTAAAACCTTCTATTCTAGAATAGCTTGATTTAGTTTGTAATCCTGTGTAATGCCATTACATTTAAATTACAGAGCTAAGCTATGGAGCCCAGAAAATAACAAAATAGTGTAAAGGTCAAAAGTATAACTGATATTTAAATGGATTGTAGATATAAAGCTTTATACTATTCCTTTTAATAAACACTTGAAATGTCCTTGTATCTATGTACAATTTACAATGACTGCATTTTGGTGTGTTATAAATAATTAAATGCTTATATAATGCTTAGAAATGCCAAATAGGGAGATTTCGGGTAAAGGTTTTTTTCAAGTTATGACTATTCTTGAAAGAGGTCACTCTCCTTACTCAGTTTTAAAAAATGAGCAAGGACATATGTAATTTCTGGCCACCTGGATAGGAAATTACAAGTGGGGAATTTTTCTTTATCAAGCAGCAGACAGAATATCTTTTAAACCAGATGGTTAGAAAGGTATTTGAGGATAGTGGAAATACATCTGGAACAGTGGTAAGTGTTGTTAACTGACTTCTGGGTTGTTTAAAGATTGCCCAGTATTCATTTATTCTGAAAAAAGGAAGATTACAGTAGCTCTGTGGCTCTAATGATAATACATTAGTAGGTGGGACCTGGGGCAAGATTTAGAAGTAACATATAACATCTTTGAAATTGAGACTCACCTATAACGGTATAAATCTGCACCTCCATCAGTCTAAACATAAGGGACATTTAATGTACATTACTTCCCTCTGCCCCTCCACAGAGTGCCATTCTCTACGTCACCGGGACAGGAGGAAAGATTCAATTGACGCCAGATCGCTCAGCTCTCGTGGTAGTGACGGTAAGACCATTCAAAGCACATTATCTTTTATTTGAGGCCCTGTTTGAAATGAACAGAGCTCCAGTTTGTGTCGTTGTGAAGGGAAGATGAGCGGGAGGGGCAGGTGGGGAAGGAGGATGAGATAACTGCAATGAGAATACAGTAAAGGCAGAAACACAAAGAGATGATGAGAATGGGGAGATGACGGCAGTGAGTCAGACTGTGTTATGGTACTTGAACTAAAGAGAGATGCTGTGGGCTGATGACATTACGTACCTCCCTCCTCGACTCGCTCTGACACAGCTGCTGCTATTTACAGGTATCTCAGCTGCTTCTCCTCTGCTTTGTTCTCTCTTCTTCAATCAAACCACTTTTCTTTTTTCGTCCTCCGTTGCCCTTTATATTAACATTTGTTCTACATTAACATTTTCTTCATTTCCTCTCCTTTTTTGTACATTTGCTATGTCTACTTTCTTTTTCTGCCCTCCATTCGTAAGCCTTTTGATGAGGGCTAACAATTGCAGGCCCTGTGATCTATTCAGTATTAATGACGTTAATTAAAGGTCCAGTGTGTAACATTTTGGAGGATCTATTGGCGGGGATGGAATATAATATTCATAGGTGTTTTCATTAGTGTAAAATCACCTGAAATAAAGTATTTTTTATCTTAGAATGAGCCATTTTTATCAGTGAATGGGTCCTCTTCTATAAGAGTCCAACATTTAGAACCACCATGTTGCTACAGTAGCCCAAAGCAGACAAACCAAACACTGGCTCTCACGTTTTTCGTGAGTTTTGTAGCCACCGTAGTTTCTCCTACAAACTTGGAAGGCAAACAGTTATGCAGTTGGTGGCAACTGGTGGCTTCACTGCCTCTAAATCCTACACACTGGTCCTTTACTAGACTGTACGGGCTGACAATCAATGAGCCACACTGTCATAAACGTAACATTGTTGTTTTCTGCATTGTAGCTCCCAGTTTACAGAATCGACGATACTCCTCCGTCGCCAGGATTCACTCCATGACTATCGAGGCTCCCATCACCAAGGTATGCTGCTTTCAGGTCCCACTCAGAGAAAAAATAATGGGGAAAAATTTGGAGAAAAAAGTTTCCTTTTGGGCCCAAACGATACAAAAAACCCACACAAATGTTTCATTATTAGCCTCTACTAAATAAGGATGTGTATTTACAATTAAAGTGGACTTTTAGTAATCTGTAAATTCTTTTTTTTTAATTTATATTCTTAACTATTTAAGTGAAATAAAAGACCATTATTAATTACACACATTATTAATTAATTACAATTTTATGAACAAGGTATATGTATAAAGCCTTAGAAAAACATTTTACACATAATCTTTGTCAAACTAAATAGAACTTATTCATCTATTGGTGCAACAGCTTAACAGCTTTTTAGGTGATCTTCTTTTTGTGGCTTTCTACAAACCATTGCTGCAACTGTAATTGTGCTTAAATCTGCCTTTGTTTCATCATTATTAGCAGGGTCAGCGGCATGTGGATTTACCAAATTCACCATCATTGTGTTTTCATTGAAATCTTAAAAATGTCTGAAAAACCAAACTGATATAATAATAATAATAATAATAATAATAATAATAATAATAATAATAATGTTATCAAATATACAATGCAATAATAGTTTATAATACTGACAATAGTCTATAGTCACAAAATGACTATACTATATAATTTCTACCATTAACATCTCAACCAATTAGTTGACCTGGTTTATGAATTTACATCATTTTATATCATCATATCAGCGACGGCAGGTTGAGTTAAGTACAAGTTCAACAAGGGATCACAGCTCAAAATGTTCCAAATCGCTGAGAACAATATGAAAGGGTTAACTATCATCTGCAGGGGCCGTCTTCCACTGAACAATCCTTTATGCAAGTTATGCCTGAAGCACTTTAAAACACAAAGTTTCTTCCAGTGTAGGAGTCACTCAGCAGAGCTCATTCATCCACCAGCGATCATCAGGTTGCACATGTTGGATTTTCATCAAGATTTAAGTTCTTTTATGGCCCATCACCAGGGAGATTCTATTCTAGCCACTTTTAAGCTTTTTGGTATATTGTTCCAACACCATATAGCCAATCAGCGGCCATTAGAGCTGCCCTTTCAGCCTTCGAGTTGTTCGACTGAGCCAATAAAGGAGGTCTTGCCCTTTGCAAGATGCACCAAAACACAACCCCCATCCCAGTCCAGTCTTTCACAGCAACTGTACATAAAGACAATTTTAAGGTACTAGTACTTTAATTGAGCGTTGCCATTTTCTGCTACTTTATACTTGTACTCTACTACAGTTCCTCTACATTTACATACAGCTATAGTTACCAGTCAATTTGATGATTAAGATGTTTACACTCAAAACACAGAACTTAACAAATAACTTCAATAAAATTGTTAATATGAAAATACAACAGAAACTTTCCTCTTTCAGCAGACGAATTTGAAAACATCCTTCTGGTGTCAAAATCTGCCCATACAATATACTGCACAGTGAAGCTCAAACATCCAACTGTAGGAACAAGACTGGAGGGGGACTTTATTCCAAAACAGTAGACTGAATATTCAACTTTATTGCAAATGCTGTATTTCTTTCAGATTAAGTTTCAGTAAAAGAAACACCTCATTGTTTCTGTGCATTCTAGGAAGCTACATTTCTTAGGATTGTTTACAACATGGTACATGATGTTGCGAAAGATGTCTTTGGATTCATTGTTCCACGCCACTATTTACAGCTGATGTCAACATCAGGGGATTTTTTTAATATTGCAAACATCACATTTAAATGAAAACATTTAGATGTGTTTTGGTGATCGAGCTGCGATCTCTGAATCCTCCATGACCCTACTGTGATGGTGTGAAGGTGCTCAGAGCAACAATAAATGCAGGTCAGGCTGTAGGCTGGTAATATACAGAATACAGTATGTCACATTGTGTGCAGGTCCTGTGATGCTCTTGTGTGTCTGAGAAGCAGCTTTATTTAGCTGTTTTGCCCCAGACAAGGTTTCTCCAGCATCACATGCACATCTCCATGACACATGCACAAAGAAAGGAGCACTCTGTCGCTGTGTGTCTTGCAGAGGGCTCTTTGTGTGTGTGTTTTATGCACTGTATTGCAGCAGAATAGGGACATTTTTATTTTTCCCCTTCCCCAGGTAATAAACATCATCAATGCAGCCCAGGAGAGCAGTCCGGTAACGGTAGCCGAGGCTCTGGATCGCGTGTTGGAGATCCTGAGAACTACCGAGCTCTACTCCCCTCAGCTCGCTTCCAAAGAAGACGACCCCCACACCAACGACCTGGTCGGGGGGCTCATGAATGTAAGAGGCAGCGTTGATGTGTGCTTAGGGAGTAGGGATGAGCGAGTACACTATCTGTATCTCAATCAAACTAAATTATCTGTATAATAGGAATAGGCGGGGCTTAACCCAGAAGTGGGCGGGGTAACTGGAAAGCCTGAAGTTGATATGGGTTGATCAGAAGTGTATATTTATTAGAAAAATATCTGCAGACATAAATTGAAATAAAAGTTACTTTTTACTTGTTTGATACTCGTACTTGACTACTAAAAGTATTTAATCTGTACCGGATGCTCGTTTCGTACTCGGCTCAACCCTACATTTGAGTTCATTCATTAGTGTACATGCTTGGAGCTCTTTATAAGGAGAGGTTAGAAATAGTCTTTTCTTTAATCACATTTTTAAAATGTTCTTACCTCATGTGTATGAAATTGAACATGCATTCTTGTTGAACCAAGAAATTTTTGGCTTCCAAAATCAAATCAATGCCAATTAGAGTGCCAACAGAGTCTTTGTTTATTTTTTTATTGTTTGATCTGTTGAATAAGAACAACTATGAGGTGAGTCACTGCACGCAAATGTTTGTCTTTCCGAAAAAACAGTTGATTGTCTTTTTTTGTTATTTTTTTCATAGAGCTCAATTGTTGTCCAAAAACTCTTTATAACACATCAGTGAGCCACACCGTTGCACTGGGTTCCTTCATTACAATGAACACACACTGTAGTTTATTTTGACTCAATCCCTCATACACTGTCACTGCACTATTTGCTCCTGTAACTAGTGTTTTACCCTTTCTAAAGATGTTATTAGTGAGCTATTTTTTTAAGATTTACATCCTCAGAGAAATGGGCTTGAGGCTGAGAGCCACTGACAGGGTACAGACAAATACTGTTGGTTTTTGTCCTTTCATGGGGTTTGTTGATGATAAATAAAAATAGTTATCAATTTTCCCATTACTAAAGATTTGTGTTTTTCAGGAAATGCAAATGCAAGTAAATGGAACTAAAGCCATTAATGGAGATGTGTTATTAGCTTTAGATGAACCAAAGGCCACTCAATGTTTTCCTATTCTATTCTGTATTTTTCAGTTAATTAAAACATTTCTTGTTTTTTTCTTTCTCTCCAGGATGGGCTGCGGAGACTCTCTGGGAATGAATATGTCTTCTGTAAAAGTACGTTTTCAAGAACCAATGAATTATCACATTATAATAGTGATTGTGTCTTAATATAACGCAATAGGAGAAGTACTCTGATATTTTCTTGCTGTGTTAGATGAGAGGATCGATACCACTCTCATGTCTGTCCGTTAAATATGAAGCTAGAGCCACAAGTTAATTAGTTTAGCCTAAAGACTGAAAGGAAGAGGAAACATTCAAGAATATCTCTAATGCTCGCTAATGAACGCATTATATTTTGTGTGTTTCATACACAAACATGATGTAACTATTTCCAGGCGACCAGTGGCCACGCACAGTGACTTTGGAGAAAGCCAGGCTAAACGTTTCCACCTGCTTCCAGTCTTTATGCTAAGCTAAGCTAAGCTAAGCTAAGCTAAACAACTCCCAATTGTAGATTCATATTTAATGCACATATATGAGTATTATCGATCTTAAGGTACTACCTTTCTACCTTTTTTCCAAAAAGTCAAGCAATTCCTGCAGTAGTAGGTTCCTAGAGGTCGAGGTGGGATGTAACAAAGTACACAACTACTTTTACACCCTACATTTTACACAAATATCTGTACTAGTCTTTTTTTTTTTACAGTATCTGTACTTCTACTTCATACATCTACACTAATTCACTTCAGCCACAGAAATGTTCTGTTGCTCTGATTCCTGATGAACTGAAATGAAAGAATCACCTTGTCAATGCCAAAACAACCCAGAGTTAAGGGAAGGGACACAATGGGGACTATTACTGCCATGTTTTCAACAGTGAATACACAACTGCGTCATGTATTTGGTTTCGCAATTACATTAATCGCCATTCTGTGTACGAGCCAACTAGTTGGATCAAACTGTAAGACAGAGGAGTAATCCACTGAACATTGCAATTTATGTGACATAAAATAACATTCAATTAAACCATTATGAGTATTAAGAGCAATTAGGAAAATATGATCCCTTTTAAGCAGAGCTCTGACAATGACTTACGCTCCGTCACAGGTTCACGCTCTATAAGATGAAAAAGACAAACAGTTTTGAGTTAATGATAATGAGTTAAGAAGCTGTAGGAGTACTGGCGTTTTAGCCTGAGGCCTTCATCATCGCAGAGATTATGAAACATTAGGTCTGCTGCCCTGATTGAATGTCATGAATAAATATTAAGTTTAAGGTGGTAATTGTCATGATGAAAGCATTACAGTGTTCCTGTAGCTTTCTAGAGTGTTGTTTCTTCCATCTGAGTTTATTATGTAACCCCTGTTATAATGATTAAAGTTCCAAGAGCACTTAACTGAGAGAAGATCTAAATCAGAGCGTCTCATACAATTATTTAAACAATGTTATCACACACCATCTTTCTACCACAGTCTCAAAGGACCAGATTTACAGAGCGAGACACTTAACCAGTATGTTTGCACAGGTATATAGATATAGGAGCCAAAACTGGTACAGCCATTTATTATTTATCCATGAAATCCCACACAGAGCTCCCTCTCAGTTTGCCCCTTTTATGGTCAAATCACCTTGAACTGCGTATGTGTCTATCTGCTAGATATGAGCCAGAGCCAGCTGGCTATCCCAGTCACTCTGAATGACGTCCCTCCATCCATCGCCAAGATGCTGAATGATGAGGAGTGCTGGGAGTTCAACATCCTGGAGCTGGAGGCAGCGACACACAAGAGGTACAGAGGTGGTGGAAACTGAATCATTGCAGCCAGAAACCCAGTTTCATGGGTTCAGAAAAGTCCATATATTGCTTGTTGCATGGTAATCATTTTATTTAGTTTTCACTCCAGCAGTTGGTTGAGTTGTTACATTACACTTATTTTGCATCCTCAAAATTGGCAGTTGATATTTTCTTACCTTCAAAATGTGACAAAATCTATTATTATTAAAAATATAGTTCAAGATTTAGGGAAATATGCTTATTCACTTCTTGCTGAGAGCTGGATGAGAAGAAACTCTATTGTGGTAAATATGATGCTTCAGCAAGCAGCCGGTTAGCTTAGCTTAGCATAAAGACTGGAAACAATGGCAACAAGACTCCAGGAAGTCACTGCACCCCGCCAAGAACAGAAATTCACCTTGAAACCACAAATTAACCAAACAAGATACCCATGGGCAGAGTCAGGCTAGCTGTTTCCCCCTGCTTCAAGTCTTTATGCTAAGCTAAGCTAACCATCCCTGGCTGTAGCTTCATATTTAACATACAGACACAAGAGATTACCCTTCTCATCTAATCTTTTGGCAAGAAAGCAAATTCCACGCACAGAAATGTTCTCATATTTCTAAACTGCAGCAACTCAATATATGTCCTCAAATTGTGCAAAAAGAGAATTTAAAGTAGATGAGGATGCAGGAAGAACGGATAACAAATAAAGGTATTGTGTAAAGGTTGGGAAAACATTGATTCCAAGCGCTCTTGCTGTTTAAACTTGTGCTGTCCATTCAGCCAGTTTTTTTTGGGTTTTTTTGTGATCCCCTGCAGACCGCTGACTTACCTCGGGCTGAAGATCTTCACCAGTTTCGGTGTGTGTGAGTTCCTGAACTGCTCGGAGGCCACGCTGCGCTCCTGGCTGCAGCTCATTGAGGCCAGCTACCACGCCTCTAACTCCTACCACAACTCCACACATGCCGCAGACGTGCTGCACGCTACTGCCTACTTCCTACGCAAAGAAAGAGTCAAGGTTAGAAGAAAAATTCTTATTTGGAATGACTATATTTTTCTAAAACGTGCAGGCGCTCTAGAGTGATACAGTATTGTTATACTTGCTGTACAGTGAAATAAATATTGTGCATTATTGTGCTATTTTAGTCACACAGGGAAATTTTCCAGTCGGAGACACTTGATACAGCTAGATTTGGCTAAAAAAGGCTCAGCTCTTTGAGGGAGCGTTCAACGAGCAGCATCACGGACTTTGCTGGGGGGAATAATTCCGCTAATAAACATGAACAATAAGATAAAATAAGATATACTGACCACACAGGAACAATCAAATGTCACAGCGGCAGAAGTAATTAATATGCACTGATAAGAAATCTTTAAAAAAGAGAGAGAATATTCTATGCATTATGAACAGCTGATGAACAAGTCACTGATGATAAAACATGAATTAAACGGCTATTAATGCGAGTGAGTTCAGTGAACCAATGATTTGCTCCATTAGTTGCCTTACTCATGATGTTCTTACTGTAAAAGCTGTATAATACAGAGATCCTCATATATTCAGCATTTATTGTCATTAAGTAAACATTTGCTTTACATTGGATACAATATATTAATTATAACAAGAAATGCAATGTCTTACAAGACATGTTTTCCTAGTATTCATTATATTTAACATTTAATGCCTTTCATAGCTTCCATTGGTTATTTCAAGGAAAATAGATGTATAATAAATAATTCATGTCTGAATTAAGGGATCCCTCCTCTGTTGCTCTCCCTGTGGTTTCCTGTTAAAGGCTATATAAATGACAATGAAATTGACTTGACTTACCCTATATAGCTTTTATCCATTCCAAAACAGTACTTATAAATCGTTATAAAACACGATTCTGGATCATGCACACTAACAAGGCACCGAAATGAAAAGTAACTCCTTGTGATTCTGTAAATTCCACTTTTGGTTGCTGGACTTGGATACACGTGACATACATATAAATTATTAGATGCATACAAATTGATTTATACATTTTATGAACCACTGTATTTGAATAAAGAATCATACCATGGAATATACTGTGTGACAAGAAGGATGAAATACTGTACAAAAGAGGCGTCTTCCTCACTAAAAGCCATGATATGACCTAACTAACAACAAGATACTGCTGCAAAATGTCAAAGATGTAACATACATTACAGGGATTATTTACTGGCTCTGTATGGAACCTACTTTATTGGCACTGTCATCCCAAACAGACCCCAAAACCAGTCAATAAGTGTGTTTAATCCATTCTACAGATGGATCTATTAACAATATATTTATTAAAACTAAAAAGTAAACAAGTAACAGTGTATGTGCAGTCCAGTACTGACATCACTCTGTGTCTCTGCTGTTTCCTTCAGAGCAGTCTGGACCAGCTGGATGAGGTGGCGGCGCTGATAGCGGCCACAGTGCACGACGTGGACCACCCGGGCAGGACCAACTCCTTCCTGTGCAACGCCGGTAGCGAACTGGCGATCCTCTACAACGACACAGCCGTGCTGGAGAGCCACCACGCGGCCCTCGCCTTCCAGCTCACCGTCCGAGACAGCAAGAGCAACATCTTCAAGAACACAGACAGGTCGGTAGTAGCAGCTTGTGCTTGCTTTGTGTTCATAGAATAGCTTGTGACATTATATTGCTTTGGTGTATTGGTATAAGAGAGATCTTTCTTACTTTATCCGTTTCACTTCTGACAGGAATCAGTACCGAACACTGCGACAGGCAATAATCGACATGGTGTTGGCGACAGAGATGACCCGACACTTTGAGCACGTCAGCAAATTTGTGAACAGCATCAACAAGCCGATGGCTGCCATAGAAGAGACCAGCACAAGTGTAAGTGCGGCTGGACTCAGTGTGTTACATTTTAAGATTCAACATCTTCCAGAAAGGATGGTCACGGTTTATTTTACAGGTCTGATATCCTAATCTTTCCTGGAAAGTTTACTGGAAAGAACTCAAACTGCAATTTGTTACTGATTATAGGGGAAAGACGGAGACAAAGCGCTCTTGAGACTGGTTTAGTTACTGGGTATTCAGTGGTGAATTTCCTTGAAATCCATTCAACAGTAATGATGTTTTATTTGTATAGCATGTATCAAAACCAGCGTTATAATTCGCCTTACAACGAACACATAAAACACAGCAATAGAACACACAGTAATGTATTAATAAACGGGAAGGCATAAGGAATAAATAGATAAAACATTAGGGATAAAATGAGAAATAACTGGTGAATTTAAACTAAAAATAGAAAATAAATGCAAGTGCAATGTCAAGAATAAAGTAACATTTATTTATAATAGTGACACTAATGTAGCAAACCAGAGTAAATATTAATTCAGTATCATTTCTTATTTGAGAGTGTATTCTCCGTATATGTTGAATTGTAAGTTTGCCTGTGAATAAAATTCTGCACATTCAGTTGACCTAATATGCACCGTCTAAAGATTGTGGGTGCCATAGCAACTAAGTGGAATTAATTAATTGGAAATCTATGAATTGAAAACTGCCTCTGTTGTACCCATAATTCATGCTAAATTACATGGAAATTGTAATAAATTTAAGGACATAAAAAGTGTCACTAAAAGGGCTGCCAATGTGTCTCAGTAAATGTGTGTACGAGCAAATATTCACTGAATGCATGAACTCTATTTCTGTATGTGCAGATGCTTATGTCTTTCGTGTCCCATCCTACAGAGCGTGAACAGCGACTGTGACGGTCAGGCCAACATCAGGAACTCTCCGGAGAACCGTCTGCTGATAAAGAGGATGTTGATCAAGTGTGCAGATGTGGCGAACCCCTGCAGACCGCTCGAGCTCTGCATCGAGTGGGCTGGACGAATCTCTGAGGAGTACTTTGCGCAGGTGTGCACAGCTCAGTTTAATACCACGAAGCAGTTAAAAGCTGAGAACAGCGCTGTATCTGTAAAGGGATGCAGATATTTGTTTCTTTAGATCATTCTCATCATCTCCCTTTGCATAATATATTCACATTTATGGCCTCTCACATTCCGAGAGGCAGATTTAGCTTGAGCTTTTGCATTTACCTTCTCTGCTGTCACTTTATTGTGATCTCTGTGTGTGTTTGCCCTGCAGACGGATGAGGAGAAGAGACAAGGGCTGCCGGTGGTGATGCCAGTGTTTGACAGGAACACCTGCAGCGTGCCCAAGTCTCAGATCTCCTTTATAGACTACTTCATCACCGATATGTTTGATGCCTGGGATGGTAAGAACATTTTCTCTGCTGTGTACTCTGCTGCTCTCTGTACTGTTTGTTTCTCTATGTGCGTGTGTGGCAAAGCTTTACTGTGTATGTGGTGTGTTTAGTCATTTCCTTTTCCACTTGCACACAATTTCCAAGTAAACTAGTGTCTCTGAAAATATATGGTATTCACACAGGAACTATACATATTCAGTCTGATTGTTTTAGTAAAAGGTCACGAATCATAGTTTGAATCAGACAGGCTACTTCCCAAGCTTAAACCTTTACTTAAAAGGAACCTAAGCACTTAAAATGTCTGATGTCTGTTCTCAAGTGCATTTATTCACATCCTCAATTAATAACACAAGCTTCCTCCTTTAGTCCAAGCTCTTTCTGTAGCTCCTCCAAAGTTTAAGTTAAGCGATTGAGCATGAAAGTTCATTCTAAGTGGAAATTTTTTGGAATAACCCCTTGAGATGTACAATCTCAGTTTCAAGGGAGTCATCAACGACAAAAAGCACTATACACCATTACTAGTAAAAAAAAAAAAAACAGTAAATATCAGAGACAATTTCAGTGACAATATCAAGACAAAATCTGAGGATCATACTCAAGGCAGAGCATGAAAACGTGATTATTAATTCATAGTTTAGAGTAGTGGTTTTAATGTTAGAGAAAGCATTAAGTAACAGAGTTACAATACATTCTTAAAAACATTGGTTTGACAATAAAACTGTTCCTCTTACAAGCTTTTTTGGGACTCTTCAACCACATCTCAGCCATCCTCGGCAAATGGAGTTTGTTCAGATTGTTAACAAAAATACAGACGCAATTGATCAAAGCTTGTGAATTGACCTTTCCTTTAACATGCGTTCCATTTCATTTGTGACTTTAAACTACATTTTTATCCCCAAACAAACTTTACAGCAGTTGTTGGCCATCGGCAGCAGCAGCAAGAGGAAATCCTTGGCATCACTTAACACCACAAAACAGAAGGCGTATTAGCATCTTAAGACATTTCTAAACCCGATGGTTTAAAGGAACATGAGATTCCTGATGGTCATAACTTTTATTAAGCAGAAGCTTTTCTAATTAATGTTTTTCTGCTCAAAAGCAAACGTTTAACATTATTGGTATGAAACAGAAAATCCTAAAGGTAAAAAATATGAATGAAACCAACCACATATTCACACACATGCTGATGTTTGGCAGGATATGCTCATCATCTTGTTAGCATGCTATTTGATCACAGGAACTTGATTTAGGTATTGGACAAAAGGATCAGAGGATAACCAGTTATTACAATTCACCCTGAAGGGGATATAGTATTTATATTGTCTATAGAACATTACATTACAACATTTCATGGCAAACCATTTAATAGTTTCACTCTGAACCAGAAATGATGGTGGTTCTCACCAAAGCCACATGTATCCTCTATCCCACACACAATGTATCCCCTTATCACCCTAAACATCTGCACCAAATTTCATCACAATCCATCCAATACTTTTCAACATGTCTGACTAAAAACCAAAAATGTCAACCTCGCGGCGGCATGAGAGGAAATGTCACTAAAATCAGCTGACTGATCAACTGCCAGATTTACTTTGGGGACTTCCATTATTGCTAATAAACAATTGAAGCATTTGCTTAAATAGTTCCCCGGAAACGCCCAGTGAGTTTCCAGTGAAGCAGGAAGTAGGCTGGTTCATGATCTCTAAATCACCGACCGCATTTCTGATTTGACTATCAGGATAAAACAGAACTTCATACATTCAGATCGTCACTCGGTGCTTTCCTGGTAGATTGCGGGATAGGAAATTACAGGAAAGGGATGAGACTGAGGAGGAGCCAAGAGAAGTGGGAAGGGATAGCACGGTCCTTAAAGCTCCCCATTCCCACTGCATTTCCCTTTTAGTTTAGTCTCCCCAAGAGGGAACTTGTTTACTGTCAACACTGCTCTGATGTCATGGAAAGATTCCAAATGCCAGTGGGACAGAGAGAAATTGCGAGGGCGTCAGGGGAGGGGAAGTTGGGAAAATAGTAGAGGGGATGGGGGTTTATGATCTCTCGGTTCGGAGAGGGATGAGCAGTCGAGCAGAACTTCACTAACACACAAACACTAAAACACACATGCATCCGCTCTCAATTCACCAGGGTCACTGTCGGGATCAGTGTTTAGTTCCACAGATGCAGCGCGGGTCATCCACAAACCGGAAACGGGCAAGTAAACAACACAGGGTCGTGCACTGAGAACACACACTCTGCAGACCAAAAGCTGTGTGTGAGAGAGAAACGCAGATTGACATTTGACCTCAGAAGTCCTTTTATGTGGGAGCAACATTGCAGAGTGTACATAACATCAGCCACTGTACATGAACCACACACACACACACACACACACACACACACACATCTTCCTGTCTAATAGTTCATGTGGAGTGATAATAGAAAGTTTCTGATAGCAGGTGTGTCTAGCCATTTGCCATTTTACCACAGTTGTTTGCCCTTGAAGTGTATACGTACAAAATGCCTCTGCCACTAGACGTCGCTCCATTGACATTGACTCCATTTTAATGTAAACCTGTAATCTTAAAACACACAGAAGCTAAATAAAACTCACCAAAACCATCTTTGTTAGTCTTTCCACAGTCTTTCCAACAATCACCCATTCTGGTTCTCTCACCCCAACTGGTCGAGACAGACGACCACCCACCTAGAGCCGAAGGGTCTGTCCTAGGTTTCTGCCTTTTAACAGGCAGTTTCTCCTTGTTGCCGTCGTCAAGTGCTTGCTCATGGTGGTACTGTTGGGTCTCTGTAAATGTTATAAGGAGTTCGGTCTAGACCTGCTCTATTTGAAAAGTGTCCTGAGATAACTTCTGTTATGAATTGGCGCTATACAAATAAAATTGAATTGAATTGGTTGGTTTGATATAAACCTTTAATTCAGATGTGAAAACAGCCACGAAATGGGCTACAATGGCTGCCATGTAACGTTATCTTATCCTTGGACATGTTCGCCTGTTAAAGTACGTCCAATAAAACTGCTTGTTTTTGCCACTGACAGGCTCAGATTGTTCTTTAAAGTGTCTGACAAAATTCTGGAAAGGATCCCTACAGAGAGAGATCTTTTGTTTAACCAGAAACAGCCATAATATCGCTATCACCTTACACCAGACTCCATAGACAAAAACTTTTACCTCACATCACATCAAAACTTCATTCAGAGTGGACAGAAACAAAATAAAACTCATCAAAACCATCTTTGTTAGGTATTTATTTTGACCAAACCAGAGTTGGTGATTGTTGGAACAGTGAAAATACTAATTCACTGCCGTCATTGAGGAAAAACAGCAGTCTCGCTTCCCTCAGTTGTACACGGTGGGACTAACATGCAGACGTGGCCAGACCAGATTTGTAAACAAACCACAGAGTGGCTGCCTTATGAAGGTATCTCTTCAATACCAGTATGAACAGGAGGAATGATAAAGGCTACCAAAACAGTTTTAATGTACATGTGGTCGTGTGAGTCTCATATTAACACAAATCTGTGTCCATGTTTGCTTTATCTTAACCCAACCGACCGTTTCTGCTTCCCCCCTCAGCCTTCGCCAGCCTGCCTGGTCTCATGGAGCACCTGTCAGAGAACTACAAGTATTGGAAGGGCTTGGACGAGATGAAGTGTAAGAGCCTGCGTCCTCCACCTCCTTCTTGACCGACTCCTCGTCGCCTCCTCTCATCCATCACTCCGAGCAGGGCAGGACAGCGAATGCAGCCCTGCGGTGGAACAATTAGTCTCTCCAACTGTGATTCGACGGAGCTCTGTGCCCTCCCAGGCGCCCCCTCACCCCGGACACAACCCAACGCTGGGCAATCGGGGACTCTGAGAGCAGACATCACTGACTGATGGACACATGAGATGCTGTTTCAATCTCAAATCACAGCCTCTTTTCTAGCGTAGTTCTCGGTGGAGGTGGTGTTCTGCCAGTGGAGAACAGGTTGTCATTTGAGGGCCCCGTCGACTCTCTTTTGCCACTTTATGGCCCTGTTAAGTATTCCTAATAGCACCTGTGAGGACCTCGTGGCTCACCTGACAATCTGTACCATCCAGTGTAACACACCAGAAACCTGCACTTTAGCTAATCAAGACATTTTCATTTTGAGCTCCCTCTTGCTATTTTTGCTTTTCACCGTTTTTTCCTTAGTTTTCTCTCATTCTGCATCCGTCTGTTGCTGTAAAAGAAACACGGTGAATCAGATGGTGACCAAAGCTAGAAGCACTGACTGAAAATAAGTACCAAGATGGATCTGTTCGTGTGTGTGTGTCCTCAAAAGTCCCTTTTTCAAATCACCAACTTGTGAAGGTGCTCAGCTGGAATTATTCATTTTTATGAGCTGTGATACGGTCTACAGTATGAGAGACACTTTGACTTGTGTCTGGGACCAAATGCTAAGCAATCCATGCCCCTGTTTGGCCACATACAGAAAGAACTTGTAGGAAAGATTTAAGGAAGGGCAGAGCTCCAGAGGCGGTTAGCCAAGTACCAGGGTCCAACCAGAAGGGGAGAACCAGCCAGCACACAGGTTTTCTAAATGTCCAGCCAGGGGACATCCAAGAAGGGCTTTGTTTGTGATGATTGCTGAATTTAAGGATCACGTAGCTGGTGGTGAAATAACTCACCCAAAAATCTACTGTTATGATATCTTCCTCTGCATTAATGTTGTCAGTGAAGATCTTTGTCAAACTTGTATGTCAGAACAAATGGGGGAACAGAATTGCACTGTATCAGAGCTGTTTAAGTTAAGCAGTTATACTTTCAATGAACAATAACATCAGATGTTACACACTTAGCTTTGTGACACTAACTGTAGACATTTGCACCCAAATAAGAAGAAACAAATCAGACTTGTAGTGTGGCTACACTGACTGTTGTATGGTGCACAAACTGTGCAAAGCTAGTGTCAAAGTAGTGAGTTGTAAGCTTTGTTGGACCTCACAGATGTATGAAGGAGCACCAGATCCATGTTTGGATCCAGCTTGTAAAAACAGCAGCTGCAGAGCCAGCGTCTGCCTGCTTCTAACACTAATCGGCTCCACTTCTCACATGGTTTCTGTTAAACCAATTTCACTGTATCTCAGAATCCTGCAACTGCAATTCACCTTGCAGTCATTTGGCTCTCTCTTTTTTGGGAGAAATCTAGCTTGCACATGATTTTCAAATTATCTGGATTCAGAGGAAATAGACTGAAAAGGCCATCAGATAATATTTGTATGATGTGTCTGCCCTCTGGTGGCTACACAGAGGCATTGCAGTAGTAGTACACAAAATCTAATGGTGACTCATTTGTCAGATACAATCTACAGGAAATTGCAGCACTGTGACTCTGTGATATAAAAAACTACGATTTATCAAAAGCAGAATTTCTAAAGAAAACTATCTGCTTTAATATTTGAGAATTTAACCAGTATCATCCCTTAGTGTTTCTTACATTTTAACACATGAAGGTGAACCAGTATTGGAAAGCTATATTTCTAGCAGCACACTTAACCCTGCGATATTATTTTATAAAGGAAATTGGACTAAAAATGGCGATTAGTGGTTAAATCTGCAGATGTACATGCTTCAACTACCTGAGCTGCTTTGGTGAAATTGTATAATTTTATTATTATGTATTACCGGTTCTAGTCCCACCTGAATGATGTTCATGAGTGACGTAGGAGGACATCGCTGTGTGTGTACAGTATGTGTGTGTTTAATCCAGGAGACGCACATCGCAGTATTAACCAAAGGCACAGAGAGCTCTTTACCGGTGCCTTATTCTTTGGTCATCTTTACAGAAGAAAAAAAGAGTATTTTTTGGTTGAAATAGTTCCTCCTCTCCTCTAAAGAAAAAAAAAACAAAAAACAGTTGCTAGAAAAGCCATACATGCTTGAGATATTTTTTGAAAAAAAGACTTTAGGTATGTTGCTTTAAGGTCTGTGCTACAGTTCTGAGTTAACTTGGTGAATCAGTGTTAATAGTTGTGTCACAATGGTCCTGACATTTTATCCTTTGTTTCATACAACTATGAGGTTTTTAGAGACTGAATCAGGTGAAGTTGGATCAGATGTGAATTCCACTATTATTATTATTTCAGTTCACTTTAAAGAGAAAACAGGTCACATCTATGTATTCATAATGATATGTAGTCATTTTATTGATGACCCAAGGTCTTAATCAACGCCTTAATCTTGTCATGTCTCAGTGTTTAGGTCTGCTATCGTTGCAATACACTGTAAACTACCTAATGTACCTGCTGTTTTTGTAAATACTCGCCTAATATATCACATTTGCTTTGCATTTTACGTAATTTGCTTATGTAAACGTTTGTTTTGGCTGTTATATGTTGCAGGGGTGTTTTTCCAAAATCTCTAAAACAAAATTTAAATTTTTTTACAGTGACTTGAAACATGGCTCCACCTCTGAATGTTTCATGCTCTCACCGATCACGAGAAGATATTTTTGCTAGTCGATAATGAGAGATTTCTATTCACAAAGACAATTTAAATATTTCAGATTTACATGCCTTTTCTGCGAGCAGCAATGACTGGAATGTGACGATATCAATTAGATCGGATGACAGCAAGTCGCTTAACGCCTCGCTTGCTTTGAGTCAACTGAGGCAGAACCAGATTGTATAACTGCTTGTTATGTAATGATAAGCCTTCATCACTTACAGTGATTTCTATTTCCTCTATTTCCGACACTGATGGCCGTGGCTGCGGACAACGTGCCAATCCTGTGTTGTTTTGTATCATTTATACAGAACAATAATTAGAAAGTGATAATGTTATATACAGTACAAATTATTTTTCAAATAAGAAAAACCATTATTGGCCATGAGAACTGTAATGTGTATTTTGAAAGCTTTTACTGCCTCATGCATAGTATTGAAAAGAGCTTTCCATCAGTCACTTAAAATGTTTGTTTGAAAAGTTAAATTTAGTTTGCTCTCTGGATTATGATGTCTTATTTTGATGTTCTCTGTCAAACACAGAAATGTATTGTGAGAGACAATTAAAGCATTCTTTAAATATGACTTTGTATACATGAATGGCGGTGACACATTTAAAGGACTAGTTTGACATTTTGGGAAATACTCCTATTTGCTTTCAGGTGAAGATCAAGGTCAATACAACTCTCATATCTGTCTGGTAAATATGAAACTACAGGTACTTACAATTGTGCTGGTAGGCAAACAGAAATTTCGGATAGACCCATACCCTGTTTCCCCATTTTTTGCCAAGTTAACAGGCTGCTGGCTGTAGCTTAATATTTAGCAGACGATTTTTCAATTTCTCATCGAACTCTCGCCAAGAAAGTGAATAAACGTGTTTACAAAAATGAAAAAGAATAAAGCAGCAGGTGCAGTGTTCCTCTCAAAGGACAACTAGTGGTCAAGGATCACGACAGGGTTTTTGGCAGATGGGGTGTAAAAAAAAAAAAAAAAAAAAAACACCTAAATCTCTTCAAAGAGAGCTGTGAAACAGGTTTATACACCAAATATGAAGACGCACTGAAATGAGGACTGAGGCAGGTGCTTAGACAGCAGCAGCCAACAAAATGACAGGCCTGCAGCATATGACCCGCAACAGGCAATGTCCCGTACAAGATGTCTGACCTCACATCAGCATCACAGCGCCAAAATACTGCGAGTAACAATAAAAACATTACAAATAGTTTCTGGGATGAGGTATTTTACTTTACACATTTTTACAATTTAAGTTAAATACTGGTTTCAGTGAAAAGGCAAACAACATTACATTATCATTAATGCAAACAATCATGACAGTAGATTCAAATATCTGGCACATACATCAAAAATCAACAACATAAAATCTCTCCTTTTTTTAAGGCAGCAATTCACAGGTGAAAGGTCAGAGGTCACGTCAGAGTCCTCCATTCTCCTCCAGTTTCTGAAAAAGTGCCAGACTGCGCAGGTGCGACTGCCTCTCTCCGTCCTTCCACAGAATCAGCAGGTGGTCCGCCGAGCACGTGACCAAACCGTTTTCCCTAAAGCTCACAAACATCTGACAGAAGAGCAGAAAGGGGTTGTTAAAGTAAACTACAGTGACATCACATCAGAGTAGAAAGTTTGTACACTCATAAAATCATACCTGGACTGCTCCTGAGTGTCCAATCAGATCGCCCGTCAACTCCAGCATCCTGATGTTTGGGACCTCCATGACCTTCTTTGACGGAGGACCACTCTGTTTGTTTGTCCGACCAAAAGTCCACATTCCAAAGAATCCTGGTTTGATGGAGGAAAGAATAATGGATTAAAAAAAAGACAAAAATAATACAATTAAGGGAAATATCTGGCACTTTAGCTGCTAAATGCTCCACTAAGTTCCCCATCTAGCTGCTAACTCTGTCCATCTGCTGTTTGCTGAGCAGGTAGTGTTTAGCAATGCAGTGAGAATGAACCACAGCAGCAAAGTCGCCTCCTTAAAACTAAAACAAAAAAACAAAAGAGCTGAAACTGATATAAAAAAAAGTTTCCTCTAAAGACCATAGGAAATGCAAGTGATTGATTTCTGGTTTCCTGGAAACAGACGATGGACAAATAATTGGCCTTTGGTGATGGGCAGCAAGTGATGTAGCCTGAGTGTACTCTCCAGCCAAGATCTATTCAGAATGACCACAACTCTACACTGACCGCAGACAGCTAGACCATCAAAGACAGCACGACCACACAGACACACACTCAACTTTAGACCACCCCACTTAAGTAGAAAACACAGCCTCTCTGAGTGCTGGTACAGTACACTTTCCTTTGATATACACAATACCACATCTGGACTGCATCACTGCACCGCCCACACATCAAGACACCCAACAACACACACAAAAGTTGAGTGCAGGCAATTTCCCTCACTCTTTGAACTTTATGAGTCATACTTTTGTACACTGCTAATGTAATCCAGTTTTCTTAAGATGGAGAAAATGGGAAGATGGCCTACTTTTTGATAGGACTGCATGTTTGTACTCTGTGTGTGAACTATACGTACCATCAGCACTGTGACATTTAGGATCAGATCTGAAATTGTATGTTTGTGTGTGTGTGTGTGTGTGCCCTGTTATGTATGCGTCACCTGCAGAGGCTGGTTCAGCAGGCAAAGGCAGGTCCTGGATCTCCCACATCCTCACACTGCCATCTTCGGAGCAGGACATCAGCTCACTGAAACAGAGACAGTGTCGCACCGAGAGCTGCTTCAATCACAATGTGTGTAAACTGAGAGTATAGGACATAGATATGGTCCCAGTCTCTTGTCTATTGCAGGAGGTTTTAGTTTGAAAAAGACAAAGCTGGGAAATGCTATTCAAACTAAAGATTACCACACAGAATCATATATTAAATATGATTTATAGAGAAAGTAGAGATCCCAGAGTGCCAAGTTAAGAATTGGTACCTTACTACTAACAGCATTTATGTGATCTTGATGTTGTTAAGGAATGTTTTCATTTTATGTTAGACAGCTTTGTTTTGAGCATTTTAATGAGAAAGCTACAGAACTGTATGCTATGATTTGCCCTGTGATCATCTTGGTTGCGGTTGTCTGACAAGCTGGGCACTATTTTGTGTAAGAAACGAATATAAACCAATCAATCAGTCAGTGTTTTCCATCATAGTTTTTACCCTTTGTAAATAGAAACTGATTGATGATTGATATTTTACAAATAGAGTGCATGCTTGTTGCACTGTTCAGTCTAGTGGTCCCAAACCTGAGGTGCTAGACCCCCACAAGACTCACAAGATAAATCTGATTAGCAGAAAAAGAAAGCAGAATAAAACCAGATGTATGCTACACAAACTATTATTATTTGCTTTCTTGTAAATTACTGAATAATTTTATGTCTTTTAGAAAAACATTCTAATAAAATCTGTCTTTGGTTGATCTGGTCATGGCTGGTAGAAATATGCAACTGACAACAACGGGTCACAAGATCCAATAAGGTTGCTTTGAGCTTTGAGACCACTGCCTCCAAAGCTCATTCATAGTAGAAATCAGTGGCAAATGAAATATCCATCCAAAGAGAAAACTAATAATCTTTTTAAATAAATCATTCTGCAATCCTATTTTTGGGTCACATTTTGGAGAGGTTAGAGACAGGAACTTGTTGGAAAATGTTTGATATATTACCTGTCAGATAACAGCATGGTGTGTAAGATATTAGAGTCATGGGCAACCTTCCTGTAGGCCACCACTGACTTGGTCTGAATGCTGTACACATACAGGCCGCTGCCCACAGCTGCAAGGATGTGCTACAAACCACACAGACATTACATTTCTTTATGGATCACAATAACAAAACAACACAGTAACAGTTTGTCATGATACACAATAGGAACATCCACTCATCCTGTCTTCCTCACCTTTCCGTTGGTGGTCAGATGCTGAATGGACATCTCGCTGGGTTTGGGAGCGGCCAATCGTATTTCAGCCTGAGTGCAGGCTTGTGACTCCTCCCACAGGATGTGCTCATAGGCCAGGATGTTCCAATCAATCGCATCCCATAAGATCAACTCGCCCGCATGGGATCCGCTGGCGAAGAACCCGTCTGAGGAAGATAGACCAAATGCGATTTCTCAATATCTCACAAACTGAATGCAGCCGCTATGATTTTCAATGATGATTCAGAGTTTCTGACAGACTGACCATTGACGTTGATAAGAGCTCGGATCTGGTCCTGGTGGTCCGACAGACAGCGGATCTCAGCCATTGACAGAGAGGAGTCAGTAGAGAAAGTCAGCCTGTAGATCACTGCAGAGAAGGAGAAAAATATTTATATACTGAAATGAATGAACAATCTTGTCATCAGAATCTGTCTCTTACCTATCTGTTTATCCATTGCAGCAGCTATGCAGTTCTTAGGCAGCTCTATCAAAGCAGTTATTCCTGCAAAATGCCAAAAACACAATGACAACATGATCAGTTTGTGTGCAAACAGCAGAGTCAGGGGTGAGTATAGCTGGTGCAACAATTAATTGATAATTAATTAAGTTTGTTGAGACAGTTATTTTCCCCTTTTGTTTCTCCTTACCAGTGTCGCTGTGGTTCTGTTTGTGACACTGCAGCTGAAAGTCTTTGTTCCACACACACAGTTCTTCCCCGCCGGAGACCCACACACACAGCCGCTCCAGCACCAGCAAACACTGAGAGAGAGAGAGACAGCAGCATGAACACACACACACACACACACACACACACACACACACACACACACACACACACACACACACACACACATACATCAATGCACGTAAACACACACACAAAATATCAGCGAAGAAAAGAAATCAAATGTAATTAACCTACAGATGCTGCAATTAACCTTAATCTATGATCAAGACGAGGCAATTACCATTTTTATCTTAAATCATAACTGACAGAACAACCTTTAGTGTCAAACATTTTAATTAGTATGTTACATATCTTGGCAACACAAAGTTAATTGCCCAGAGTTGGATGACATGACTGGAATATCCAAGAAAAATTAATGTGAAGACCCAAGACGTACTTTATACGTTCTTTATATTAGTATGTATGGAGCACTGAGCAAACATTTCTGGTGCTATTTACTGTTATAAAACATCCCTTTTCTTAAAAACTACTCTCTATTTTTGATCTTTAATTTTTAAAGATAAATAGGTTTGCCTGTGTGATGCATAGGAATAGTAAGTAATAAGAGTAGCATCATGACTTTTATGTAAAAGTGACACTTAATCAGACTATGAGACACACGTGCAAAATTGCCATTTATGTAGCAAGGTACATGTTTGAAAGGAGCTTATCCATTACCTTTACAGAAGACTGAAGATCTGAAATGGTCTGAACCCTGTTGCCTGTATCAGGGTCCCACAACTGACAAATCAGATTAAGGAAAATCACAACAAAACTGAACACAACAATTACATATGAGTGATTTGTGTGTGTGTTTAAATATCAGGACGTTTTCTATGTCTTTTTGCTATGAGGATACACTCAGACTTCGATCTGAGGAGGCTGTGAGGAGCGAGGTGTGCGATGTGAGTCCATTATTACAGGTGAAGGTGGTTATGGCTGTTATTTGCTGGGAATGGCCCCGCAGCTCCTGCAGCCTCTCCCCGGTCTAAAAGTCAGGAAAAAATAAGCAATTAGTGCCACCGTGTTGCGTGCAATTTCACAATGCACTGATATAATCTTCTTGCAAAGCATTACCTCAACATTCCACACCAGAACGAGGCCGTCGTCCCCCGCTGAGGCACATCTGGAAAACATAAGATGAAAGGTATGAGTTGTTTCTTGCAAGTGGACTCGTTCGTGACAAAAGTACTTCGCTGGAGATGTGCACTTGGCAGGCTTCATCTTTCGTGAGCTCACTAAGCGTAGCCAAACACACCAAGTTAATCTCTATCCCTGTGAGGAATTATTTCCCGTAGGTCCATCTCCACCTGAGAAATCTTAAAAAAACATCTGTCCTGGGGCTTTCCACCTTCACTTGCCCTCTGACCCTCAACCATCCACACTACCTATTCCCAAAATCAACAGACAGGATGAGCGGATAAAAAAAAGAGAGATAAAAATGAGAAGAGAGGAACTGTCGAGGATACATTTTCGGACTTCAAAAGCAATCTGGAGAGAATTTTCTGGCCTTTGCCCCCGACTGTGGACCCGTGTGCAGAGAGGACGAGACCCAGAGGAGGGGGTTATTACTGAAGGAGACCAGGCGTGAAGAAACCCCCACCTCCTGACACACACACACACACACACTTAGTTCTGTTATAAATCCCAATCTGACCACTTATGCAGACCCACTCTACCATGCCAGTGTGCAGCATGCTTCCACAAAGCCGCTCAGAGAGGAGAGCAGGTGCAAACCTTTATATGTGTGCGTGCATGTGTGTACGGACAGCATTAAAAGGCTTTGGTTGTACTGTACTGTGCACACACACAATCACATAGTGGTGATGATTGGGCTCTTGTCATGCTCTGTAAGTTTTCTGTAGGTGAGGATCTCCTGTCAATCACAGAGGGGATAGAGGCCAGCCAAGGGTAGAGAGGAGAGAGGTTAGAAAGAGAGAAAGACGGGGGGGGGAGGGGTTGTGGTCTGCTTACCTGAAGTCATCAATCTGCACCAGAAATCGAACAATGTCAAAATGTCCTTTCAGCACCTGCAGCTCAGTGAACCAGTTTTTGGGCTGTTCCTCTCCAATGCACAACACGGGGCTTTTCTGCAGACACAAGAGAGAAAGTAGTGAGACAAACAAAGGTAGACAGTGGACTCAGTGTGTCGAGCAGGGACAGACAGTGCTGGAAGGTACTCGCTACATTTACTACAAGTATATTCAAATTTTAAAAGGGACTTGTTTTATTTAAGCATTTAAATGTTTATACTTCTGTTCAGAGGAAAATATCATACTTTTTTTACTGAACTACAGCTAGTTAATTTTAAGATTAAGCGTTTCCCTTTAAAACAATATGACAAACATATTAAATAAAAATGCACTGTTAAAGATTAAAGCAGCGGTTCCCAATCTTTTCGGGTTGTGGCCTTGTACCAGTTAGCAGTTTCACCAAAGACATTTCCCTTCTCAGATGATGTTATTTCCAAGGCCCACAGAGGTCAAATTATCCAATATTTCCCACACAAAAAAAAACAAGGATTAGAGTAAAGTCTGCAAAATGACTATCGATCTGTATATCAGAAGGTTTTCTTTCCTATCCCATTAATCATCTCCTGATCCCTCAGATTTATCTTTGACCTTTTAGAGGTTGAGAACTACTGGACTAAACTGCCTAACTGTATATAAAGTACTTACTAAACCAGCTACATGCTAATGCATCAGAAATAATCTAATAATTTAATCTAACACATATTTAGACAGTCACAGGGGGCTTTTACTTTTAAAACATTTTGCTGATGACACTTTTACTTCAGTGAGATTTGGATTCAGGACTTTTACTTGTAAAATAGTATTTTTAAATTGTTGTGTTGCTACTTTTACTGAAGCAAAAGATCTACGTCTCATTAATATTGGTCTTTTAATTATTATTTTAATAAACTTTTTTCAACTCACTATGAGTATGAGGTTTTAGTTGATGTTTATCTGGCTAATAATGTCATTCTTTACTGTTAAGTATAATGACAAGAACTCAAAAACGTGGTTACAATCCTTTTCAATGAAGGACTTTCAGCTACCTGTAAAGGAGTATTTCTTTTATTGTTGTACTAAAGGATCTCAGTACTTCTGGGGACAGAGTTTTGTCTAGTTTTAGTTTTATTTTCACACATATACAACAGCATAAAACCAGATAACATCAATAAAACAGAGGTGTCAGGAGAGGTCAAGAATTGAATCAGATTGTCAACCTGTTTGGTTTTATGAGAATGAATTAGAGAATTAAATCCAAAGAGGTTGCTAAAAGATAATGTGAGAAGAAATGCCAAAATATTATAGATATATAAAATATGATAAATGTTTTTTCATATGCTGAAAGAACGTTATCAGCAACACGTACTTTAGGTATCAAAGTACTCACAATGCAACATGTAAGCAGCATTTTAATACTGTAGCCAGCTGTGGTTGAGCTGCTTTCAATCATTTTATATACAGTTGGGTTTATTTCATTGTGTAACAATACCTGCAGGGGCGTTGTGAGGAATAAACCCAGATAAACTCTATTTAGATAGATAGATAGATAGATAGATAGATAGATAGATAGATAGATAGATACCTTATTTATCCCGAGGGAAATTCAAGAAGAGAGATTTACCACTACACCCTTAAATACCTTTTATTTTATAAAGAGATGCAAAATAATTAACGGCTGATAATGGGAAATGTATATTATTAGGAATTATCAGGCTCATTAAATTACAGCTGATAAATTATCGCCCCCATAATAATAATAATTTATTTTGAATTCTTATGCAAAAAGATTGAAGCCAAAGAAAGTTTGTGAATTTTATGGTGACCTTCAAAAATAAATGAACATTTGAAGAAGAACAGTGACGTTGGTTAAATCTGGTTAGAATATAACACAGAATATTAAATCATCCATCATTGCTCACTATAAATTAACCTAAGTGTATAAAAACTACAGGTTATGTTATTTTTCTAAAAAGACCAAAATGTAAAATTGATGAGTTATCTTATTGGTATCGGCCATGAGAAGCAGGTAATTATCAGTTATCTTATTCCATTAAGTTACCTATTTGATAATTAAATTCAAATAAGTTATTTAAGATAAAATAAACTAGAAGAGGATTAAATTAGAGTTATATAAAACCCATATTTATATCACACACTGAAAGAATGATCTCATTTTAAGTATTAAAGTAATCACAATGCAAAGCTGATGTTGAGCTAATTTTACTCATTTTATATACAGCATATATATAATAAACACACATATAATAAACCCAGGTAATCTCAGTTAATCCACCTCTTTAAAATGAGAGTTTCCTCATCTGTTTTCAGTTTAACTAACAATCAATGAGGGGAAACAAGCTTTGTGTTCACCACTACAACCCCTGAATACCTTCCAGTTCATATGCACATTATAGATTGTATTTAAATCTCCATCTGCAAACATAATCTGACATAAATGTAATAGAGTACAATATTTCCATCACGTTAAATACCAAAGAGTTGCATTTCAGTACAGTACTTGAGTAAATGTACTCAGTTACTTTCCACCACAGGTTGCCAATCTGACTAATCTTTATTTGTTTGTTTGTTTTTTTTTTTGCAGATACACGAAAAGCTCATGAATAAATAACACAACAACACATAAACTCATAAACAAGACACATTGACCAAGCTTACACCCAAATATAAACATAATAAACATATAAACACACGCTTACCTCCACTGAACCCTGAGCTTCTCGACCACCAAGAATCCACCGAAGCATGACTTAACGATGACCTGAGGGGAACAAAAATAAACCGGTTTAATCACATTTAACCCGAATATGAGCCCAAAAACAATTAGCTTAGCATGAGCGTTAGCATAACAAAACAAGCTACCGGTCATTAACGTAAACAAAAGACACCAGAGTCACTTCCGCTCGCTCAGATATCTTCGGTTATCCGGTTAATCTCTCCAGAAGATGACTGAAATGTCACGTTAATGCGGTGGTTGTGTGGGCTAGCGGCTTTTCATTAAGAGGTGTTTCCAGTGAGAGCGACCACAACAAACCACTCATGTGACTCGAACTACGGAAGCTTTGGTTGGACAGGATTCAGTCAGGCCGATACATATTTTGGGAAGTGAGTGTAACAACCTGCTGCACCACAACAAATGTTTGTTTTTGTTCATTAGTCGCTAATTAATTGCTTTGAAATATATATTTTTTTTAAAAATACATTAATTTGTGTCATATTTTGGATTTTTACACAAAAAAATGTCAAAAAGTCTTTAAATGATATCCCCTATATGAAAAAAGCAGAATAAAATAAGCCCAATCAGAAACTTCAACCTGCCCAAGAGTCATAAAAGTAGCTGAATTTTCTCTGTAACTCAATAATGATTCTTTTATTTAAAATGTTAAAGTCTCCACTTGTATGAACACATGTAAGCATCTACAAGTCTGTTATCACAGAGCTTTAAACAGTTTAAACCTAAATTACATTTGGTTTTAATGGTTAGAAGTTATCAGTCATTGTGTGTCTAGCCAAACAAACTCATTGTGCATTGTCAATCTCAATAATACTTAATGATAAATAATAGTTTATATATATATATATACCACAACTCATATGGCTTCAAAATAAAAACAATGAACAGATAAGATAAGAAGATATTATTATTATTATTATTACAAAGGGAATAATATTGATACTATTACTAATACTACTTGGAGGAGAGAAGATGATTTTTTGGAATATATAAAGTTTGAGGAAACCAACCAAATTGTACAAAAAGTAATGAAATGATCACAACCCAGTTAAATAGCCCTTCTCTGTGTATATGTGCACTGGAGGAGGAACTGCAATGTTACAGCACACAGTCAGCTGCTGAGCATCCTGGGTTTAAACGGGTGTCATTCTCCTTTATACAACTAGATGGCAGTGTGTAACAATCCCATGAGATCAGAGGACGCTTCAAACCTCCATTAACCAGGAGAAACCAAGTAGTCACTCCAAGTGTTGTATCTAAATTATGAGTATAATTCATGAAAGACAAAATCAAATCATTATTTTGATGCTCGTGCATGATTTAAATACTCTCTGCCCTACAAAGCTTCTTACTTCCCCTTCTCCATCCTATGACTTCTGCATTCATTTTGACCTGTTTTTCCCTCCATATCTTCCTCCTCCATTCTACATTCTCCTCCTCTCTGTGTCTCCCCTGTTAACACACAGATACACACACAGACACACACATACACACACAGTCACACATCACCCTAGCTGTGTCTACTCCTGCTCCCCCGATTGAGACGACACGCAGTGTAGGGCCTGTGACCTTCATGGTGGCTCAGATCTGCGGCTGGCACTGATTTCTGATTTAGTGTCGATCCGCCGCGCTTGTCAGGGGCTGCGAGGTGCTTTCCATGCGGTAATAGAAAAGCTCAAGGGCAGCTAGAGAAAGGAGGAGGGTTAGGGAGAGGGATTGGTTGAGGTGGAGTGAATGGGTTTTAGATTTGGGGATGGGTGATGCTCTGTTTGTTTAACTATCTGTCAGATGTCTGAGTGAATAGGTCAAATATGTAGACTCTGGAGAAGTGTTCTGAGTCAGTGTAAAATTAATTCAAAAGGATGCGAAGGAATGTGATCCAAGTACAAAGCAACAAGACGACAGGCTTGTCAGCAGCTCTGTAAGGATGTGCTAAATGCTAATGTCAGTATGGTCCTATCTACAGCCAGTTTTTGATTTGTCCATTCTGGCCTACTGTAGAAACATGGCGGTCAACATGGCTCCATGTAAAGGCGACACTGTGGTGTCTATAAATAAAAACAAGGTAACAAACAGCGATTCTATATTCAGGTGATTACACACTAATGCAAACATATCTATGAATATAATATTACATTTCTGCCAATAGATCCTCCCAAATGTTACACACGGGACCTTTAATGCCTGTGACAAGTTTTATGCCAGTTTCTCCAATAGTTGTTGTACATATTTCTCTCAGAGCCAAAAGATGAAGTCAGGGGATCATTAAAGTCAGGATTTATCCTCTGGGCACAATGAATCTTTCATGGTGAATCCTCCAGTAATTGTTGAGATATTTTAATCTGGAGTGGTGGACCAATTCACCAACAAACAATTTCACTCAAGACCACAAACATCAGCCTCATTGTGGCGTTACTGGCACATTCTCAAAAACTCATCATAGGGTTAAAATGAGAGAAAAGATAAAGAGTAAGAACAGAAAGAGGAGGTGAGGTAGAGATTCAGGAGGAAGAAATGGGAGAAAAGTGGCTCCTGAGTGCAGCGGCCTCGGCCTGGTGTAGACGAGGTGTCAAATATGACCAATGGCAGGAATCAGCTAAGAGGTGAAGTCATGATGCGATGGCCACCAAAAAACACTCGTAGCACTAAAGACCAGAGTCAGACGGAAAAAGAAAAGGAAAAAAAAGTCTGCCTGCTCCCTCTGCCTGCGCTGTAGTGCCTGCTCTCATCCCCACCTACAGTATCTGCAGCCTGTAAGGGAAACAAATGGTTATGATGATGGAAAAGGAATTAAGCTGTAATTTAACAATGGGCCAACAACAGTATTCAATAACGGGCTCCCTCCCTCGCTGTACGGAGGGCTCTTGTAGAAGAGAGAGTCTCATTCTTGACCAAACACACTTCACTGTCCCTCTTCATCAGGCTTTCACTGTGTTCTGCTTTACCTACGGTGGCCTCTGTCTCACATGAGATCTCAGACCTCAGCACACAGGGTAGCACCGTCACACAGCTAATCATATACAGGTTTTGTTCTTAAATCCTGTTTCTTTACAAAAATGTGACTTCCCCCATCAGAAGTCCACTCATTCTCCACAAATCTTCAAAATTGGGTCGCAAATATAACGTTAGGTCTGAAAAGGAATTCTAGAACAGCTGAGCACCGTAGTCTTTAGCAAACATTCAAGCTGGAGTAAACTGTGTATCTCTTTGGGACTATTTTCAGCTGCGGATTAATACACATTTGTTGTATAAATTTTGTATTTACTGTGTACTCAGTGCCTGTGTTCATCATAGTGAAGGGACTCTGCAAAGGTTGAGTTATTTGGCGTGGATGAATAAAATATTACACACTAACAATACTTGTTTGTAGGATCACTTCACTGTTGGTTTTGGCCTTTTCATTATCGTTATTGAAGTTACACAATAAAAAAGTAATTGGTGGCTGTAATCAACCTTTCCAGAGACATCTTCATAGTGCGATTCCAGTGTAACAGATAAAAGACAAAATCTGCAAGAATAAGTGCAAAACAAGCATTCAGAAGCTCAGTAGAAGCTTTGACACTTCGGTAGTCTGACAAATTAACTCGGTCACAGTCACAACCTTTTCAGTACAAGACTCCCTCTTTGCAGAAAGGAAACACATTCTGGGGAAATAAATACAGTCTAAAGTTCATATGAAGGGTCAACTGACTATGCAAAAGGTAAAAATATATGTTCAGAATGGCCACCATGTAGAGCCCATCTGGTAGAGATGGTGCCCCGTGCACCAAGGCTGAAGTCCTGGCTGCAAGCGGCCATGGTTCGACTTCAATCTGTGGCCCTTTGCTGTGTGTCACCACCCCTCTCTCTCTGCCCACTTTCCTGTCAATCTATCCTCCTTAATCTATTAAAAATGAATGGCCACACTTGAAGGCAGGAGGAGACAAACCTACCACCATAGAGTGAGGGTAATTGTTCAATGGACAGTCTCTCCTCAAAGACATTCATGATGTCGCAATTGGTTGTGCACGCAAAGTGAATGTAGTTGTGTGAAGAATAAAAAAGGAAGCTTATTAGAGGAATTTAATTCTCCTCTTTGGGCAAACTTGTCAAGTCGTTGGTTTCAGACAGTGGTGAAAATGTTCTTCCTGATCCTGGTGTTGAAAATGGGGGTTTCAGGCTCTGTTCTGGCAAGCACTTTGTTCCAAGCATACTCGGCTCTACTGAATCAATACTTTAAATGGTGAGTCACCAAAAAAACCAAATTAAATTTCTCACTTCCCACTTCTACTGTTATTTAACAATGCAATTAGATTTTACAGATAGGTTTAATTTGCAGGTTTTGAAACATCTGTCACTGAGAAGTTTGTCCCCATGGAACAATGGAGATTAATAGATTTTTCTTTCTTTCTTTCTTTCTTTCTTTCTTTCTTGTGCACAAAAAAACTCGAAAAATTCAATAGCAACATGACCTAGTTTTTCTAGATAATCGCACTGTCAACAGTTTTCCTATTTCTTTGGTAGTTCTGATGAAAATATGGCTTTGTGTTGTTGTTTTTAACTGATCCTTTAAAACTGTGTGATGACACTAGAGACCTAATTAAAAGAAAGTGGATGTGGATCTGATTAGAATATATATGGCACATAATCCTGAGGATCATGGTCTAAAGCTGACCACGGAAGATGCCTGAGTGTATTCAAGCTTGTCACTTTGATTTGTCACATGAGTATGACTGTAATTGCTGTGTTTCAGTCATCATAGGTTAATTATCAGCCTTGACCTATTGCATACACACATAGAGACGCGCACACACTTCAGACATGGGGATGGAAGGATTGCTTTTGTACAAATCCAAAAAAGTTAGAAGACATACAGCACCGTAATGTAAAGCTGCCAATTCTCTTTTACTCTGCATCATCTTCCTCTCTGTCTAACTGATCATCACTGTCTGTCTCACACCCCTCCTTCCCTTTCCCTCCCTCCCATCCTTCCTCCCTCCCATCCTCCCTCCCTCCCTCATTTGGTGACCCACTAATGTTCTGTTCATTTTCTCTTATGAATAGATAATGGGCAAAAATCAAATCTCTTCATTTGCATGTAATACAATTAAGACCTTTTCAAACAATGACAAATGGAGGGAGCAGCGAGATGTCAGTCAGGCTCGTCAGCGAGAGAGCAAAGACAGCATCGGAGAACCCTTCCATTTTAACGAAAATTAATAAAACCTTCAAATGGAATTTTCTCGCCGCCATCTGGCATAACAATCACCAAGACACTCCTAGATTCTGCCTGTCAAATAAAATTAAACTTCTCATGAATTTGGATTCATAATGTGGATGTGAAGCCACCAAAATACCTCTAAGGTAAAAACGCTAAGAATTTGATTTCTTAGATCAATAATGATGGGATGTGCGGCCCAATGTGATTCCAGAGACACCCAGGTGTTGTAAGTATTGGTAACACGCATTCACATTTTATAAAGTCTGCCTCAAAACAATGTTTACACCTCTTCTTTATTTGGCTCTTCTCTCCATACTGGCCCTGAAGAGATGACTGTATGCTCACATCACAAACATAAAAGTGCTATGGATCTTCTCAGCCCTCAGTTCAAAGTATAGGATCCCATTTTTAGTCTTAAAACAAGAAACCGGTGACCAACAGTCCTTGTTCGGTTCCGAAATTCTTTCCTAAATTCAGCCAAAGCTAAAGGTTATGTATATGAAATGAACTGGATGTCACACCAGCGTCTCAGATGAAGTACAATGGGATAAAAAAAATGTATAAAACCGTCTTTGTAAGTCTTTTCACAGTATTTCCAACAACCACCAACACTGGTTTGGTCAAAATAAATTCTTAATTCACAAACAGGACAGGGTGGACTGTCTTCTTGGACTCTTATCATCACTACAGTTTTTGTACGGATTAAATAAACAAGACATAACATATGTTTAGTGGAGCTAATAGGCAGGTTTTTACTTGCACAGCCAGGCTAGCTATTTCCATCTGCTTCCAGTCTTTAGGCTAAGCTAAGCTAACCGCAAGCTTGCTATAGCTTCACTGATAGCAGGCAGACACAAGAGAGGTATTGATCTTCTCATCTATCTCTCTTATTTCCCCAAATCTCACACTGTTATTGTTATTTTGTCAACACAATCACAAACACATGGACCTTAACTGTTTTGCTTCTAATACAGTATCCTAAAATAAATTCACATAATTTCATTCAGACATTGCCTTATCATACACAAATGGACATAAACACAAAAACCATATACGCTCACACAAACACATGCATGAGCACCTATACATGCATTTAAACACCACACACTACACATGTGCATTTTCCCCACACACACACACACACACACACACACACACACACACACAGGAAAATTAATGAGCTCTCATTCATAATCCAGGATAGAGAGAGCCATATTCACCCTTGGATGGTTTATTGACTGATTTCATTTATTTGTGTGGAATAAATAGGAGGTAAACATTGGCTCGCGCTCACATTTTCCGCGACACACTCGCTGCACAGCATTCTGGGAGAAATGATCCCACCAACAGCAGGGTCACTGATTGGCTACCTCGTCAGTGTGTGACAAATTACCCAATGAGAAATAGGTTACCCATTTCCACAAACTAATTAACCTGGGTGATAGTGAAACAAATTATTACATTTATGTAATATTATTTCACATCTGTCGCCAGACTACAAAAATCTTTATCCCTATGCTTCCCCGCCCCCTGATGGCTTCTTCTTTGTGATTATGAACACATCCAGACGCCACGACAGGCCTGTACATACTGTATGCATACATGAAGATTGTATTATTTACTGGATTTAAAATAGCACTTTAAATAGAAATCTATAATATTTAAAAGTTGGTGTTTATTTTTGGTCAGTCACATAGGTTAACATGTACTTAGAGCAGTGGTTGCATGGGGATCAAGATAAGAACAAATCTGAGGGATCACAAGATGATTGACAAGATAGGAAATATGTTTCTGCTGCATAAATTATGTTTATATTTTCTTGGTTTTTTTTACAAATCTTTGTTGGTTTTTTTTACCTCTAAAATCTCTTCAAATAAACAACAAAACTCATATACTGTATGTGCCAAGGGGGCGGAAAGGTTGGGAACAACTTAAAGCACAAATCTGACTTCTTCTTCTTAGTATGTAACATTTAAGAGGAGTTATTGCTAGAAATGGAATATAATATTCATAGTTATGTTTCCATTAGTGTATAATCACCTGAAAATAAGAATCTTGTGTTTTCATGACCTTAAAATGAGCTGTTTTTATCTTCAGAGGGAGCAGGTCCTCTTCTACGGAGTCCACCATGTTTAACCGCCATGTTTCACAAACTAAACGCTGGCTCTAGATACGGCCTTAAGTTTCGAGGTCTCTGAAGTTTCTCCTACGCGCTCAGAATGTGAACCGTATTCAACTGGTTGCAATCTGCGACTTCACCACAAGAAGCCACTAAGTCCTACACACTGGTCCTTTAAAACATTATTCATGGTTCAAAAGTAAAAGAAAACCAGACAAAATTCCACAAATTCATCTTTCGAGTCAAAACCCGACATTACCCACAATGCAACTCGGCCCCCAACAGTTGGAGATGGTGAGCGGCTAATGACGCCTCAAGCAGAGATGAGGAGTGAGCTACTGAGGCCTGGTAAGCTCATTTCTTTCTAACTCTGTCTAACCGCCAGATTTTAAGACTTCAGACCTAACTGACGCTGACTCAAGTGACGTCACTTGAGGCCCTTTATCAGACTTCACACAGCTTTCTCTGGAGCATCAAAAGACTTTATATATACAACTTGTTTCACATATGCAGCAGCACTCAACAAGACCTGTAAACATACTTCAATGTAAAATCAGAGTAGGTTGAACAGGACAAACAAACCCAAACAAAGACACTTTTTGTTTCCTCGCTCAGCTTTTGCCACCTGGTAGCACAAACGTTCTGCATGTGTTACCGACAACTCGCTGAAAGATTGATGGCTGGATCTGCTATTTCTAGATGACGATGGAGTTCTCTGTGGAGGAACAAGATGAACCCAAGGTGGGCGGTATAAACTGATTAGTAGGGTTTTCTTTCCATCATGCTGTTTAATTTTTTTTCTTTATAAAGGTCGATATAAATGAATTAATGTAAACTTTAAACTTGGGTCTGACTTTAGAAATTGAACCAACTTGGTCTTGTCTTTGAGTTCTATAATATGAAAGAGTATTTAAAGATTTCATCAATTACATTTACAATTAGACCCTATGATAAAAACCTTATTATTATTAAAAGTCTTATGCAAAGAGTAAGTTTTGATTGTACTTAACTTGTACCCCAGGTGGTATTTCTGCAGTTGTTAGGGAGTATGTATAAAGATTGTGGAGTAACTCTAATGCTAAATGAAAAACACATATATGTGCACATGTTTGTGTTCAGGGGGAAATAGATGTACAAATGCCATTATGAATTGTTATGCGGATCTTTATTTATTGTCATCATAACCAACTAATTAAAGCCTATTACAGACATAGTGCCTCGCACCAACCTGAGTCAGTTGTAAAAACCTTAACCCCTTACTTTTACTATTCAAATGACTAAATAAAAGGTTAAATTATCCAGCTTCTGCCTCTCCCAGTGGTTATAACAGTATGCAAACAGGACTGAAATGACAGCCTAAACCTCAATAATTCCAGGATAATATTATAACAAATCCATTTTTATATTATCATAGTGTTTAATAACTTATAAGAAAGAGTCCTTTGATGGTCTTTGGACGCTCACCTGTCAGCATAAATCCAGTATCAGTCTCTTAGTCTAGTTCTTATATTATGTTATGTCACATTACTGTAAACTGCCCACAGCTATCAAAGTTACTCATGATACTCCAGAAAGAAGTTTCTCCAATGACAAACTAAAAGCTTAACAACACCACCACAGAACAATAACAATGTCCACTTCAATCTTCTGGTTGATGAGTCCATACATGTGGAGTTTCATTAGTTCACATGTTGGTTTAACACTATTTAGTATAAATTGTGATTACGTTAAACTAACCAGACCTCTCTGAGGTACAAATGCCTCTTAAAGACACTAAACTTAAACAGCTGCAGACAATATTGTGGAAACTAGACTGAAACTAACCCTGTCTAATTGTTAAACCAGTGAGAAGTTGGGATAAGATCTAGCACAAGAAGATTAACAAATAATAATAATGATACTATTAAAACCTGATAGTGTTACTGTCTGCCTGCTGGCCAGAACCAATGGAGCATTTCCTCCATAAAACATACATTTCCTCATAAAACCAGAAGAGAATATGTCCACCTTTTCTCATAATTATTATCACATAATTATTTCCACATTATTTGGAGTGGGTGGCCTCTGATAGCCCAAAGTGAAATTATGCACTTACCTTGTAGATCGCACCCAGAAGACCAAAGCACAAAGTCGGTCCCTCACCTCAGTGACAGACACCTGTCAAGATGACTATTAAAACTGAGACGGAAAAACAAATAAGGCTAATGAAGAAAATAAAGAATTTGGATCATATGGTTTGACTGGCTACGTACATTTATGGATGATGAAAATAATAGCAGTGCAAACATCTGTGACCTAAACTAAGACTTTATCTACTTCCTTTGAAATTAAGGTGAAATAGTTATGGTGTGTATAATGTGTAGCCTGAAACAAAGAACTCAGCAACAGAATTGACTAAATGATGAGGAACGTGTGTCAAAATATCTGCATTTGCTACAAGGAAGCTTTCAGTTTGTCCTTCATGTCTGAATCAACTTTCGGTTATTAAATGAACCTGTTTGTCATTGTTTTATTATTAATCTATAAACAGGGGGAATGAGATTAAGGTCTTTTATACGTGGGATTAAGTATTTAATTCTTGCAGGTGTCACATAAAGCCTGTAGAGCAGCTTATTATACACTGTAAGAATTTAAAAGTTTATGAATTTCATTTTATTTCAGGCTTTATATTAACCCAGTTTGTGTTTTTAGCTAACAGATAAAATGAGAACACCTTTGGCCACCTGCTAATTTGTCAGTTTGGTCCTCACTGAGATTGAGTTTGACATCTCTGATTCTTGCCTGAATTATTTGAGCATTTTGTGTGGAGAAGCTCCTTGATTACCTCTTTATTCACTCCAGATTTTGGAAGATACTTTTGTCCACCTAAAAGAGACCTTTTCATAAATGCAACACAAGAATGATCTCGTCACTGTTTTTAATCCGAACCGGGCCAGCACCCTGGAGCCACGGGCAGAGATAGACGACGACTCTTTACTCCATTAAAAGTAGCAAAACCAGTTTAAACAGCTTTAAAACTACAAGTAAAGACATATTCAAAATGATAGTTGAAAGTACGGAAATATTATCAACAAACTGTACTTAGATATTATTATGTACTGTGTATATCATTGATTATTATTATTATGTTATTTATATAATTATGTGTATGATTATTATTATATTAAGATGTAAGCTGCATGTTGTATACAACCATGTTGTAGCTGGTAAAGGTGGAGATCATTTTGACTTCTTTATATAATATTGGTTTGTTTACATGTAAACACTACATCTTTTATGCATATTTTATAAACTGCTCATGTGTTTTTAATGTGAAACTGAAATCTGCAAAGTACTAGTTGTCACATAAATGTAAAAGTAATATTTCCTTCTGAAATGCAGTGAAGTAGAAGTATTACGTATCATAAAATATGAAAATAAACTATAAATACAACACATTTGTAGCTATTTCACAGTCCTGTTGTGAAAGAAGATAATAGAAGAAACTTTATCAAATTTGACTTTATTTGTTTAATGCTGGTTTAGCTTTAAAACTGGCCTCATCTTTGCTGTGGAAGTCATCCTGATGTCTTCACTGTCTGTAGATGAGGTCACTCAAAGTACTCATCAGCTGATGTCATGATATGATGTCATAACATTTGAAGGTTGAATTATAAATTATTGTTTAAATTGGAGGTTTAAATTGAGAGTTGAGGCGTGAATTGGTGTGTTTTAGACTAAATTAAAGCTGCATATAATTTTTTTCTACATCTCGGAAACAATGCATCTCTAAATCTGGTCAGTTTGAATATTTGAGGGAAAAATGGAAGGATTAAGTTTTCCTTTATAGTTTGACATAATTCCTGTAAGAAACCACTTTAATTGTATTATGACTTTAACATTTTGGAGATACATTCACTGTTCACTGATGCCTTTATGTCTTTATCTTGAGCCCTTAAACTACTTCAAGAAAGGAGGGTTGATTCATGATGTGACATAATTGAAAATGATTTTTATTTGATCATTTACATTTAATTGATATAAACATGTCCATGAAACAAAATGATTCAAACATTTAAGAAAGTCATATTTGATAATAAGCACAGACATAATTTTGGAAACATAAGTTATCACAAACTGACCAAATGGGAACAAGAGTGCTTCCGCTACACAAAACATCCTATATAACAGATTATAGTTAAGTCAGTTTCCATGTCTTAATTTATAGTATTTCCCTTATTTTTTTTGCCTTGGACAGCTCATGCAGTCAAGTCCTCTTCCATGTTGTCCTGATTCCTGTCATATCAGTCTCCTTCTCTCTTCTGGTGAATCTCTGGCGTTCTTTTAAACCTCCAGGTGTCTTGTTTCTGCACGTCCACTGCGCATCCCTTTGGCCCTTCAGGTGCTGCATGCTGTGCAGCAGTTGGAAAATGAATCTAGTTTTGTGTTTCAAAGTATCCACAGAATTTGTCTTCAAAAACCGTCAGTCACCAAGCAAATGTCACTGAAAGCCCTGCAACAGTAAAGGCGAGGGCTGCATGTGCCAAATAAATAAATACAGAACAAACCAATAAGTTAATTTCAAATAGACAAATAAATAGTTGTCATAGGCTACATGCGAAATAATAAATTATAGCTTAAAACAGAACCAGTCCTATGCGTGATAAAGGCCAACAGGCCTGATAAATAGCTTCAGTTTTCCCTCTTGTTTGTGATTTGGGAGGAAAACGTGCCAGGTGGACAGCTCGGCCATTTGTTATTTGAACAAGAATCCTGGTTGTATTTTTCCCGGCGCACAGTTTGGATGGATTGGATGAATAAGAACTAAATGCAGAAGCTCTCTGTGTGAGAGAAACAAAAGCTCTTTACGGTGGCCCTAGGTGAAACTCATGGATACTGTGTGCTCCAGCGCTTTGCGGCGCAGCGAGGCGATGCTTGTCCCTCTCCAGACATCACTGTCCGGGGAACTACACAGCTGAGGCGAGCCGGTCACGTTGGTCGGGCCCGACAGGGACGCGGGTACCATCCCGGGGAAAGTGGGTTGGTAGAGGTGTGACTGAAGCCCGGAGCCGTTCGACGACATGTTGGATAGACCCATGGAGTTGGGCGGCGGCCCGGCGCCGAGGCTACACTGTGACAGGGACTGCGCCATGGCCTGCTGGCGGCCCAGGGCCGGCGGTAGCTGCAGCTGAGACACGCCGGGCATCCCTGCCGTGGCCCAGCGGGTGTCGTTGGCGTGAAAGGAGCAGAGGCTGTCGCCCATGGCCGCTGCTGCTGCCGCGGCGGAGGGGAACTGAGGCAGGCCGTGGTGCGTCGGCAGGAGAGTCCCCGGAGCGCGGAACACATTGGTGGTCTTCTTGCGCTTCTTCCACTTGGCGCGTCGGTTCTGGAACCAGACCTGCAGACAGAGATGTGATGAGTTAGGAGGAGCAGGTGTAATGGCCGCCGGTGCAATGACAGGTCATGTTATCAGACATAAAAAGGTTACGACATCAGGCTGTGATCATCAGGATAATGCGAGCAGCCCACAATAAATCTGTTGCAGAAAAACAATGATTTATGTTTGTTTCGGGATCTTATCCGCTTATAGCAATGTGCCATTTGTGCGTAAAACGTCCCAATTATTGGGGGAAATAAACAACACGTGCGTAAATTTAGTTTATTTTCTCTGTTTTGATCCTTAACACCGAGAATACATCTGCTATAACAGAGGTCATATCTCAATATATGATCAGCTTTTATTTTTTACACTAAATAGCTGCAAAATGTTTAAAATCTAGAGTGAATTTTAGAATAATTTAAGTCAGTTTTGCTTCAATACAACAGCAGCATTTCCATAAAAAAATATTACAATCTTCATTCATATTTTTATATGTCATTATTAACTTTTAAGAGATGCAGAAATTATGTTTTTAACTTATTTTATTTATTTTCTTGTGCAAAAAAACCCACAACATTTTGAATAACATAATTTAGCCTCACGTGATTTCCACTGCTTTGGGAGGAGCCACAGATAAAATAAAAAAAAAAAACGCACCCACATAATAAAGATAATGTTATTGCTGTGACAAACAGTCTGCTGGCAAACACACTTTTACTCCGGGAGCCCTTGAGCTCCTGTAGGTCTGGTTGTAAGCGGGCCTTCTGATGATTAATGTGAAGATTTGCTTGAGAAAGTGGGGCGCAGTAATAAGAACGGGACAATCTCACTCTCCCCCCCCACCCACCCCTCCCGCGTAGCCAGCCGTGAAATCCGGCCTGAAATGCATTACACTTCAAAGGAAAGAAAATGCAATTTCTCATTCCGTTTAAAAAGACAGAGTGCACTCTCAGCGCGTCCGGCATTAAGACGTGCAGAGCGGTGACAGCCCCCATCGCTAAACTCAACCTGGACCTGCTTCTTATTCCAGCCCGCCCCTAACAGCAGATGAGCTTCATTTCACTAATTCTTATTTTATGGAAATAGTATATAGAAGCTGAACTGACTGGCGCGGTGGTAATAATGATTATTAGGGTGTTATTTCACATGTGAGCGACCCAAGTGACTTTGCCATTGCTGGTTAATAAGGCGGTGGCGCCATAACTCCTAATGTATTTTTGTATTTGTGCAGCCTGGAAGTGACCGAGGGGCAGGGCAGCAGGAGAGCAGGACACAGACTCCAGCTGTAACAGTGGATTCAGGTTCTGTTTAAAAGGTGGATTTCAGTGCACTGTCGCTTTTATCTGAAGCGATTAACGAGTGTAATAAAGCTGCAATCATCATTTGGCTCCCTGTGGACTCATTACATGAGATGGACACAAAATGTGGGCCAATTTTGGATCAGACAGAATTTAGAGGTTATAGTGTGGTCTTCAGGAATAACAGCAAGTTCCTGCGTTAAATAAATAAATAAAATATGAAGTCAAACAGTTTTTGGATCAGAAAATATCTGGAGAAATAAAAGGATGTTAACAGGATTTGTTGCTGCTACAGTAACGACCTGATCTCAGGCTGTAATGGCTCCTGTGGCGTTGAAGGCTCGTTGTGTATTTACGGTGTATGACAGAAGCACGTGTGTGTGTGTGTGTGTGTGTGTGTGTGTGTGTGTGTGTGTGTGTGTGTGTGTGTGTGTGTGTGTGTGTGTGTGTGTGTGTGTGTGTGTGTGTGTAATACACAAGGTCGCCGTTTCGAATCCGGGTGAGGCTCTTTAAGTCCAAACACTTGGGCAAGGCACTCAACCCGCACACACACACACACACACACACACACGGAACTCCCGCAACCTGTGTGCTGTATGTTTTAATTTATTGGTTCATTTATTAAAGCTCCTGTAAGAAATACTACATTTAATTTCAGCTGTTTTGTTTTCTCTTTTTTTATAAATGTATTTATTCCGAGATGTAATAAAAATATATATTTTAGTAGTTGTGTTTTTTCCTATTGTAGAAAATTATTTTAGTGTAACCGGAAGCCAAATGAAAACGATAAATAATAAACATTTCTTGTTGTTTATTTGAGCCCAACATAAATAACTTTTTGTTTTTTATTAAAACAATATCAGATTTCCTCCAAAAAAATAATTTTACTTTTGGTTTCTTTAAACGCCGACGGCTGAAATTATTCCTGCATGAAAAAATATATAGCAATTTTATTAAAGCGATTTAACTCATAGATTATTAATAAGAAATAAAACGAGCATTTTTTGTCTCAAATACACAAAGTAATCAGAACAAATCAGCCAATTCACAAAGTAAGTACGCAAAAGGCTGTTCGGAAGGATTTAATTCCACATTCATTAATATTTATTACAGCATCTTGCTATTAGCAGGTTTTTACTTTCGTCTTATTTTTTCTGATTTGGTGAGAATTTATTTTGAATGGATTTTTAAAAGTACAAACGTATTCTGTCCTCATTGTAGCACATGTTTGATGCTGCTTTTTAAATTCTTTTATATGATCTGTTTATCAAACGACACTCGGGTCAGTGTCTGTGCATCCTAATTGTGTCGTTGAATTTCCTCCATGTTGATTAAAACGGTTCCAGCCGCCCTACCTGCACTCTGGACTCCGTCAGGCCGATCCTCAGCGCCAGCTCCTCCCGCATGAAGATGTCTGGGTAATGCGTTTTGGCGAAGCTCCTCTCCAGCTCGTTGAGCTGCGCCGGAGTGAAGCGGGTCCGGTGCCGCTTCTGTTTCTGGGACTGCTGCGCTGCGGACTGGTTCGGGTTGTTGTTGTTGTTCTGCTGCTGTTGCTGCTGTTTCTCCTGCTCTTTGCTGTTGACCTGCACCGGGTTGGATCCTCCGCCGCTGCTGATATCATCGCCCGGGAGCATCGTGGCCCCTTCCACGCCGTCCGGGCCCGGGCCGAGCTCCCCGGAGTGCCCCGGGTCAGGTCCCCCTCCGCCGAGCCTGCACTTCAAAGCCTCCCTGTGGCCCAGAAGCTCCGCCGCGGCATCCTTCATCCCTGCACAGACAACCACAGCTGGTGAGATTTGGACAGAAAACAGTTTCGCTACAGGAGGGAAAAAGGGACATGTTAGGCAAATACTGCGAGACTTTAAAGTGCACACATGCAATATACTTTACAGGCAAAAGAGAGGAATTAGGAGTAGCTGAAACATTTTTACTGCTGCAGTAGAAAATGAGAGAAAAGCTGCACATGCATTAAACCATCCAGTGGCAGATTTAAAACACAATTGCAGAAATTAAACAAGTGACTGCAGCTCTGAGAGAGACAAGTACAGCATGCACATTACAATCTGCTCCTTAAATACTCTTAATTCAATTCGACCACAGCGATATCTTAGGAAATTGTTAAATCAAATTATGCAGTAATATAATAATAATAATTACTTTTCCAATGAATTAAGCCAGTTTAGTTCACTTGAGTCGCATTAAGATAATATAAGAAGCAAATTGACAATTTTCTGAGCTTGATTTTAAGATTAGAAGTGCCTCCAGCTTACAGTAGAGTTGAAGACCGGAGTTTGGTGATGATAACTCACCGAGGCGAGCATCCAGGAGGTCGGCATGAGATAGCATTGCGCACCGCTCCAGGGCGAAGTGCTATTCCAAAAAAAAAATCTCTATGACTTTAACCTATTTAAGAAATATATATAGCCTAAATGAAAGCAAATTCGGTTTGTGGTTAAAAGGGAGGTTCGTTGCATTATAATGTAGTTTAGAGAAATGGGGAGGCGCTTAACAACGGAATGAACCCATGAGCTTCTCCAAACGAGGACCAATCAGAGTTGAAGCCTGAGGTATGTCAGCTTTAGCCCGAGAGCACCCCTCCAGCCTCCCAACCACCACCACCACCACCACTCCTCCCCCCACCCCCCACCTCCATCCTCCATCCTCTCACATCCACAAGTTCATTCCTCCTCATTCCTGTAATTGGCTTTGATTTCTCCTCCAAATTACATCCAATAAAATAACCTGATTTAATATCTGTGTGAAAGCTTCGACCCGTTCAAGAAATGTTGGATCACCACAATATTTGTTTAATTGTGCATGCTGTTCTGCGCGCGCTCTCACCGAGAGAGCCCCTCGGACGGGAATGGGAGTTATTCCTATGAGTGGGAAGCACATGGCTGCATTAACAGACAGCACATTGTACAGCTAATGTAACACCTTCACTGTGAACCTGAGTCTATAACAGCAAAAACTACATTTATTATAACTTAACTATTATTATTATTATTGCATATTTCGACCTCTTTACGACACTTCATGCCTCTTGGAGACCAAGTGAACCTCTTCTAATACCCTTTGATTTCCCAGTCAGCCAAACAACAAACTTTATATAATTCTAACCAGGCTCATTTTCAAGGCCATTAGGCTTTTATGTAATTAGTGCCAAATCTATACGCCTCTATTGCAAATATCAGAGTAAGATCAGTATAAATTAGGGGTAATTTACTAGTGTTTAGGCCCAACTGTCAAGAAGGGAGGGACTTGGTTTAAATGATGTGTGAGCAAATTAATTCGGCGGAAAGTGGAGGGAGTTCAACACGAGCTGTGAATGCTTCCCTGTGATAAAGGGGCCACAGTTAATACACCTGAATAACGTGACACCTGAACAGATAGAGGAACACCTGCAGGAGGCCTTTTTATTCCTCATATTTCATAATCGGTCTAAATTAGGGTTATGTGTTCTGAATGAGACAAGAAAAAGTTATTTAAAATCAACTTTAAAACATAAAATAAAAAACGAGCTCCCATTGTCGCCGAACGGAACGCCATTAGAGTCAATTAGCACAGCAGCTTCTCTGGCCACCAGTCTGCCAAATATTTAAGGGGCAAACAAAGAATCAGACATGCTTTCAGACAGATGTCGGGACGTTCAGAGGGAGCAGGTTTTTATTTATTATGTGCTGGAAGAAGGGAAAAAAAAGTGGCACAAAGGAGGCGTCCGAGCGTGAACCCGGGGCTCGTTTGGGTTCTTTTCTTCCATCCATCCAGGCTTCAGTCGTCTCTGCTCATCTTTTATTTGTCTGCAATCTGGTGGCATGACCGACCGGCAGGCAGACAGACAGAGAGAGAGACAGACAGACAGACAGACAGACAGACAGACAGACCGGGAGGGATGGATGGATGCATGGAGTGGAGAGCGGGGAGTCTCTCTCGGACGCATCGGGGGCATGTGGAGCAGATTTGCGCTGATGTCTGCGTCTTTCTTCGGGGGAGGAAAAAAAGCAGAAGACGCGCACTTGGAGATATTGCTTGTCCTCTCCTTTATCGGGGCTCTGTTGCTTTAGAAGCTGGACTTTGAGGTAGACTTTAAGAGGGTTTAAAGCTGGAACCGAGCGGTTGTTAAATTTAAATTATATTCTGTATGATATAGCTCCGTTTATTTTACTAAATTATTAAGACATATTTGTGTATTTGTGCACAGTCTCCGCTATTCGTGTGAATAATTATGGTATAAAATTGGGAGTATTTTCCTTGTGGTCGCCTGTTTACTGCGTCTGTTGGCGCGCTGAAAGCCTGTAAGGATAATTCAGAATCATCACATTGCGGGATGATGGATGGCGCGCTTCATTTTACGACTTTTCAATAGCTCAGTGCTTTTATAGCTGTACAAACAAAAGTGAATGACTCCTCCGGTAGCAGCAGCTCATAGTTAACCCCAAAGCACACAGAGAGGGGATGATGAGGTGTCAGGGAGCGTGAGATATTTGTGCTGTGGTCAGAGACAACAACAACAACAACAAATAAAAATGGAACTGATTTTTAAAAAAACATTTTATTTAATATTTACAAGCCAAAAAAAAGGGGGGGATTTAATTTTTTTAATGGTGCATAAGTGTTGTTTTTTTCTGAATAAATCCATGTATGATTGCTCCAGACAAACACTGGCTGCCTGTAATACAATTCATTCAGCTGCTTTTAGTTTGTATAGATTGAATCTAGCAAGATTTCACGCTTTATTTGGGAAACGTGGGCAGTAAAAGAACATTTCACTCACTGCATTTGAGTCTTAAAGCCTACGTTATTATTATTATTACTGGTTTATTTATTCATTATTGTTATTTATATGAGCCAATTTGCTGTTGGATAAATTATTCTACCTGGAAGTTGTTATTCCTATTAGTATTCCTATTGTATTTACTTTAACTAATTCAAAGGCATCTTTTCACTTAATGTTGCCAATAGATTCTCTCTCTCTCTCTCTTTCTCTCTCTCTCTCTCTCTCTCTCTGTGTGTGTGTGTGTGTGTGTGTGTGTGTGTGTGTGTGTGTGTGTGTGTTGAAGGTCTTGCTTTTGCTGACTTGATAAGGCTGTAATTAGGGTAAACAAGGACCAGAGCCACAGTGAGCTGCATTCCCTCCCCGGCAGATTTCCCACTAACATGCTCACATCAATCTTCTCCATGATATAAATAAAAATAGAGAAACAAATTCGCCCCCCTGCAAGTTTAATGCGGTGCATCTGAGTGGAAAGTAGACATTTTCACGCGTTGTGGAGACGAGGAGTGACTTTTAATAAAAACAACATCAAATATAATACTGTAAAAATGGCGTGTTGGGGTTCTGCCCCTCACATCCCTGTGTGTGGTCGTCTCTGGCTGTGGCGGGGCTCGAACCCGTGACCTCGTGGGTTACAGTACAGCCTCTCCAAACCACTATAGGCCCTGGTGATTTTTTTTATTTCTTTTTTTTACCCCCCTCCTTCCTCTCTCTGATCCGCAGTCTGTATTCACTCAATTAGAGATTTCTGAGGAGGAAAAACAATCGATCTTCCATCTGCACAAGCCTCCAGTTTAACAAATGAGATTCTTGTTTCATGCAGCTGATTTGGTGACAGTCTGGGGGGGATTAGGAGTAATAAGTTACCGGGGTTGAAGAAGAGGAGGGCGACTCGGTTGCAGCCACAGCAAGCAGCGGGCTGCTCTGCGTCCACTGCGGCCAGCGGAGGAAGTTTGACGCGGACAAACTTTAGCGGCAGACCGGGGGGTCTTTAATATCAATAAAGCTGCAAATTATAAAAATTTCAACAAATTCAGCAGTGGAATAAATATTCAGTTTCCTAAATAAAGTAAAATTAAATCGTCTTTTTAATAAAATGCACTAAATTAGACTATAAAAGTAAAAGTGAAGATACCCTCTGTTAGTATTACATTAGATATATTACATTAGATATATAATCCTATACTGGATTATTATTAATATTGCATTAACATGTAAACTGCTTCTTAAAGTTGCTGGCTGCAGTAGAGCTCATTTTACCCATATTATACACAGTTTGGTGGATTAATTCACTGTACATAAATAGATTGTATTTTGTTGAGCTCATTATAAAATCTAGATCTGTAAAGGAGTCTAACTAATAGCTTCCAAATAATCTTTGCAGAGTAAAAAGTACAATATTTCCCTCTGAATTGTTGTGGAATATTAAAGTAAAACTAAAATCCTGAAGTATAATTGTGAGGTATTGAGCTTTAAGTACAAATGTATTAGTTACCTTATGAGCAAATGTGCTATAGGCTCTCATTATTCTCCCACATTACTAGATTGGAAATGGCAGCTATAGCTTTTCTCTGAGGTATATATATATATATATATATATATATATAGCTATATGGCAAAGTAACCCCACTATATTACACAAGTGATGGTGCAAAGTTAATTTCTCAAGTACTGCATTTAAATGTACATTTTGAGCTAGTATTCTGTTTTATAGTTCATTAAATTACCTCCACCACATTTATCTGACACCTATATAGTTAATACACTTTTCTTTTTTCAGATTAAAAGAGGCTACAAGCAAAAATATCCATATAATCAGTTTATAAAATAAGATGTATTTCAATAGAACTACATAAAATGTGCTCCATCTCCTCTAGCAACATTAAAATACTGCTTTTAAGTTAATGCATTAGTAATAAAAATAATATATATAATATATATAATAACTCCTCTAAGAGGTGCTTTTATTTTGATGCTTTTAAGCACATTTATCTGATAATACTTCCATACTTTTACTTGTAACGGAGTATCTCACAGATATCACTACTCCAGTGTAAGATGTGATTCTCCCTCCAGCCCCTGCGCGGGTCCTCCGGTCACATAAACCCAGATGTAGCGCCCCGCCGGCGCATCTCATGCCTCAATTAGCGCCGCTGCCCTCTGTACGGACTCGATTAGGCCGTGATTTATCCGAAAGAAATATAATTATACCTCCAAATAAAATAATCAGCATTGAAGAGCGATTTCCTTAACGAGATGGAGCGGGGTAGATGCCACGGAGTAGCAGCGCCTCATTAGGGCGGTAATGAGACTTTGGGGTGATCCCGATAATTATCGAAATGTGTAAAATAAGGATCAAGTCAAATGTAACCTTAATTTGTCTGGCAATTGAGTTCATTTATTAGTATGGCTATTTAGGAAGGACTCTCTCAGCCTTTAATACAAGGTGTCGTTATTTTAGGGCCATTTGGATAATAGATGACAGGCCCGGTTTTATCATTCAAGGCCACAACCAACATTTGTCATTTGACTGACAGGGTTTCCCAGAGTGCTCTCCTCTTTATTGTAGGTACCAACACACAATCCACTTCACTGCTCTGAGCAGGGACACCAGCAGGAGAATACACAGTGCAATCAAGCCCATCAGTTAGTATTAGTGATCAAACCATCAGTTTATTAATCGATTTGTCGACTGAAAGAAAATTACAATCCCCAACAATTTTTTTTTTTTTTTTTAAATACTCGATAAATCATTTGTCATTTCTTTAAAGCCTAAAAATGCCAAAATGAGATCATTTGCTGCTTTTCAGCTCATTACAGGTTGAATATCTTTTGGGTTTTGGACACAAAACAAGCTCCTGGAAACTTGTGATGGGTATTATTTCTGACATTTTACAAACCAAACGATTAATCGACAGTGAAAATAATAGTTAATTGCAGCTCTGGTTAGTATTCTGGGATGTATCTCGATCAAGGGGTTAGAGGCAATAAAGGTCCTGCAGGCTTAACCAACTCAGATACATATAAAAAGGAATGAAAAAGGAATCCAAAAACACTTCATAAAAACACTGGAGCTACAGAGATCTGCAGTTTCTCACCGTTTACATTAGTGACCAGTGAAAAGCCTTCAAATAAATCCAGCAACGGGCCCACACCATTAACTGTGATGGTTATAACGGCAGAAAAGACAACAGCCAAATGTGTGTGCGTGTTTAATCATGTCTATGAAGTCCTGATTGTGTGTTAGTGTGATGAATAAAATCTTAAAAAGGAAAAAAATAAAACCCCCTCCAGTGCTCTACTGTAAGAAAATGAATGTTTTATCGTGTTCTTGTGGGATTTTTACACTCAGGAGAGGCAGCGTCTGATGTGGTGGCACGTTAAAGAGTAAACAGTAGAAATAATTACATCAAGAACAAGAGACTTTGAACGGATTCAGTATGCCTCCACGGTTGCAAACAGAGCCTGACGAAAGGAATGGACATTTAAAGCAAGTGAATCTTGCAGTGAGAACAGAAACAGATCAGAAATCATCCTTCAAGCTTCACTGAGTCCAACATGTTTCTAGCCTCTTTGTACTCCTCTGATTCGGCCAAATCCTCTTCGGTTTCCTGAAAAAACACAAACACACACAGTTTGGTTTTATTGCCCTTTTAGAAGATATACACCCAAAAACTACAAATTACTGCTATTTAAGAATAAATCCACAACTCTCCTCAACTCTTTGTGTCATTTAAACTGTTTGGATGTCACTTCGTTGCCATAAAACGTAACGCTTGAGGTCAAGTTTCAGTCAGCGTCATGTTACTGGGATAGTGGTGGGATAACGTGACTTTATGGTGTCCATGTCCTTTAATCAAGTGTGTGTGAGAGTTCCTGTGGTGGTCACCGCAGTGACAGCGCTGCTAATGAACGGTGATGAGCGTGTGCATATGCACATGTCGGTCTAAAGGAAGAAAGAAGGGCGGGTGAGTGATGGGGAAGGGGACATGTTGCTAATTCCGGGTTAGCTCCCTCTGCCTACCATTCGGCTCTCATGTGAGTGACTCACACCACCAGCTGCCTGACTGTTGCTCCGCATTAATTGAGATGACCCTGAGACATGCATGCTTATGTTTGCTTCTCACCATATCAACTTAAATCCTGGAGGGATCATCACACAGCGGTTGGACGGAGAGACCAACATATGGTAATTTGTGTAGCGTATACTGGAGGCGGTTCAAATGTTCAGCTCACCAAAACACATTTTCCAGGTTGTGTTATGTAGCCAAGAAGACAACTTCTGTTTTATCTGATCTAGCTTTGTGATATCTCCCATTAACTGAGGCCAACGTATTGAGAGTTTTGGTGCTTTTTGAGTGCCGTTGTTGTTGATAACAGCTTTCACTGAGCCTGAAAACTGTCCACAGTGAAGTCTGTGGATTGTCCCACGTAAGCACAGCATTGTTTCCAGAAAGATTTGTTGCAATCCAAGAACAAGCTCAAGAAGATTTAACTAAAAACAAATCACAACAACATGTAACACCATCTACTACAGTTAGCTACCACAGTGATTTGGACTATCTGAATTGTTTGCTTGTGTACAGGACAAACAAAATAAACCTCAAAGCTGAACAGAACATTGTTTTCGTTTACATTGAATCAAATAACTATGCATAATGTGAAAGAGGTTGCTTATGGAGACCGGTTTCACACATTTACTGTACAGATATTTATCAGTGTTGCTCTTTTTCTGATGTCTAGAAAGGCAACTGTTGGCTAACATGGTTGCTGTAACGACAAAAAAAAACAACAACAATATGTTAGGACAGGACAGTTTCCATAGAATGAGCCTTTTATATTTACACACACCACAGGTCACCTTCTATGGAGTCCTCCATGTTTCTACAGTAGCCCAGAAGGGACTGTTGTGAGTTGAAAAAGGTTTTTTTTTTTTTTTCTTTACACGTCCACTGAACAGTGACAGTGTTACTCACTAATAGCTGAAGCAGATCTGCGTGTGCTATGGTCAGACGGCGGTGGCAGTCTGGGATCATCATTCTGGACTCCTGCAACACCTCCAACTGAAACCACACACAGAGAGACCACATCAGCCACCACCATCTTCATTAATTGGACTTACCCCCACCACTGCTCCCGTTATCGTTTTTCATTACCTGCCTTCACAAACAAAAAAAACAAAAAATCAACACATTATCAAACATGTATTTTCCAAGTAACATTAATTTAAACAGCTAGATACAGGAATATTCATTCTCTGTATTTCACTGTGGCCTTGTTCCCGACAGAAACATGCAGGGTGTCCCACGTAGTCTCTGCTGTGGTTAACATCTCCCAAACAAGCCGGCGGTTATGAAAAATGTTATTGAGTTATCGATCGAGCAGGGAGTTGGGCAGCAGGGGACCACCTCGATCTGACTGCACACCTGGATAAATGAAGAAACCCTGAGCCGAGGGCACTGTGATCAGGCGTAAAGAGGTATTACTACGCCTGGAGTGAAACTGTGTTAAAGCCTGGGGAACTTTCACAGCCGCGGCTAATGTGGAATTCCCCCAGCTGGCACCCTAAAGAGCAGAGAAGAGTTGGCTAACGCTGTCAGACACACTCGCTCATGACAGATGCTTCCTCACCTAGCCCTCTGTCGAGCTGGAGAGTCAAAACACGGACGCAGTTACACACATGTACATTTCACGGCTGTGCACACTAACAGGCGCTCAGATGAACTCATACACGGGCAGCCTGGCAGACTAACTGACACACTGAGAGACGGTAGACAACTAGTCGAGTTGGTTGCCATCTAGATGTGACAAGGTGAGGCGGACTAAGCAAAGGAGTGCTGGAACAGAGAAAAGTCATGGTGCCCTCCCAGTGCAGTGGAATGATCCCATCAGTGCTGGATAAAGATGACACTTACAGCGTATTGATTCCATTAAAATAAAAACCTCTAATCCATCCTGCCTCAGACCTCTCATCTCCAACCATAATCCATCTGGCCTCCCAATCTCCCCATTTAACACCAGCCAAGCCTGCTGCTCAGCCTGAGCCGCCGCTCTATGAATGAACAAACAAAACAAAACACACACAGAATTTTAATGTTACCAGTAAACATAATCAGAAGCGGCGCCCGCTCGGCAGTTCCTCGCTGCCTGAAACACGTAGAAGTGAAATTCAAATGAACTGGGAGCCGGTGCTGGTAGAAGCATGGAGCCGTACTGGTGGACCATGCCAACAGATTTTGGTATTGTCCATATGTCGAACCTTTTGGGGTTAAAGTGAAGCATTTTAGATTTTTTTGTTTGGAGATTAAATAGGTTTGTGTAACAGTTATATCTACCTGCTAATATAAGCAAATTAAAAGAGCTCCAGTCAAACCTCAAACAGTGAAAAACAATGCAGAGACCACGATGGAAATATGCCATTTTCTGTTTGTTTAAGGTATTAATGCGAGGAAGGTTAGATCAGAGGAGCAATGCGAAGACTACCTGAGTCAGTCATGTAAGTTAAATGTTCGCTACGTCAGAACTTACTCAGAAATAGTCATAAGTGCATTAAATTTTGGCAAAAGCCACCTTAAGCAAGCATAAACATATTTTTTTGTGACTCCACCAAACTTTTCCAACGTGATTGTTCAAAATGCACAACATACGTTAGCTACAGTTGACTTTCTACGCTCCATAGATAAAAATAATTTACACCCTTCGACTACAGAAAAGACAAAGGTGAATCTACAGCCTTGCTAGTAGCTCTGTGGGGCTGTAGTTGGGCACAGCTGCGCTAAATGCTGCATTAAGCTTTCAAACATGCCAACAACAAAAACAGTAAAATGCTGATGTTTAGCAGGTATCATGTTTTCCATGTTCACCATCTTAGTGCACCGTGTTAACACAGAAACACTAATTAGTACAAAACTGAGGTATTTAGCCTATTCAGTAACCATTATTGGTACATTAATGTCTGTATAATATTTTATAGCTATCTATCCAGTAGAGATATTTCAGTCTGGACCACTGATGAATGCTATTATTTAACATTCTGCTTAATTTCACTTTTTCTATCTAAATTCCCGTGTAATGAACTGTACCCGTGTATCTGTCTGTGTTAACTGACGACGCCATCCTAGCCCCTTTATCCTTCTGCATTTCAGTTTCTCTCCGCAAACAGATAGAAGTCAACGTTTAAGATGCCATCAAGACACAACACGAGCCAGCAACGTGTTAGTCTGTGAAAGCCTGTACTGCTTTCTCCAATGCACGTGAAAATGATGGAAAACTGTAGACATAGTGACAGAGAATGGAGAGGAGGTTAGGGACACTAAATTACCAGCATGTGTCAGTAATTATCAAACTCCTCTAAAGTAACATGATATAATTACATCTGCATCAAGCAAATTACAAAATCACTAATGATTCTCCTCTCAAAACCTAATTCTTCATTATCACTGTGGACTGACCTCATTACATGAACGAGGGGCATCTCAAATCATCGAGATAGAATTCACTTCCCAACTATGGGAGCGCACAACCCCTTCACTTAGTGGCCGAGATCAACGGGAAAACTGTCGGGTGAATGTATAAAATGGATAAAGCAAAAGAGTTTTCCAAATGAAGACACATAATTGTTGTAAAAGATCAAAAAGAGGCGAAACATAAGACCCACGTACCTGTTTCTTGATGACATAATGATCTCCTGCCTCGGCTTTCATGCGCTCGACCTTCTCCTCCTGCTGCTTCGCCTCGGTTTTGTACGAAATCTCCTCTTTCGCCAGCCTGCAGACAATGAGGACAGGAAGAGAGGAAAAGACAGTTCATAGTTAAAGGCAGTGACACGGTGTTGTTCCATCAAACGATGAAACATAAATGCACACAGCCTCCCAGACAGTTAATATAGGCCGAACCATGAAAAGGCGGGCTGTGATGGTCACCTTTCACAGACAAGGCCATCCATCCTCATTCTCGCCAACGTTCCTCTGACTGAGGGGACACGGTGAGATCATCTCCCGCAGGATGGCAAGATACACACCTCAATAACAACCAGCGAACACATCATTCCTCCTCACCGTTGCCACACAACAACACTAGCATCCACGTGGAGATCAGCCTTAAATTACGCTTTGATATGAAGTAGGTTTTGCTCTAAAGCAACTTCAGGTGGGATACACATGCATATTTTAAGAATGTCCCTGAATATCTGAGAGAAATGCTTCCCATAAATTATTAATATGATGCTTATCTGACATGAAAAATGTTTTATTTCTGGAAAAAACTAGAAATAAACACTGAAAATGTATTAAAATGCAGTTGCTAAACTGACAAAATAATAGCTTTCGTGCCATTTACTTAAAGGTAAACAGACAAAACTATTGAGCAATAGGAGGTAATGATACTGAAATGAGACTGAATATATTTAACAGATTTCATACTGCATGCGGATGAGTCTGTAGTGACTGTAACTGGGGATGCACAATGATATCGGTACACCATCGGTATCAGCCAATCAAGGCTTTACAAATGAAACATTGGCACAGATAAGAAGCTGATAAGGTGGCGCATGAATTAAACTGTTAACTAGGCTAAATGTTTGACAACGGTGCAACCAAACATGAGGGAACGTGAGGCGAAGCCGTGTTGCTAAACCAAAAAGAATAGCCAAGTTGCTGTTTGCAATGATTACCTCTCTTAAGAGCCCTCATCCAGATTATTGGGACAAATTTGCGGAGAACAAAGAAAGATACATCGGCGCATAATACATGCCAGTTGTCTTTTTCAGTCCTTTAACCAAGCCAGAAAATATGACCACTTTTTGACTTTTGAATTTGAATTAAATGGTTAATTGATCAAAAGTGTTGGCAATTAATTTTCTAAGGATCGACTAATTGGTTATTCGAGGACTCACTTCAGCACTAATCTGATCTGATCTCTAATGACACTGACAATGAGTTTGATCATAATTTTTGTTTCCGTAGTTTGTAAAGCAAACTGAATTCGGATTAAATTTCAAATAAATGGGCGTTAAAATTCTCAATTTTCATCATATTCCAACTTTAACTTAAACTATATGTTCAGTAAACATAGATAAACACAAAACCTTTTTCTGTCCTTGTTAACTGTATGACACCTTCGAGCTCACAACTTATCACTGACTCCTTTATCCACCTGAATCGCCTCCGACGCGCACACACACACCCACATACTACCAGTCCTTTTTAGAGATTAATTGATCATCAATTTAGTCCCTAATTTGGACCAAGTCAGGTGGTAAATGGGCCTCTTTTCCTTGATTGTTAGTGAAAATGGGCTTGAGTACATTGATAAATTTTGATTATTTATCAATTACGGGCCAAATGGAACTAAATCTATTAAACAGATTCCGACCCTGATTGGCATAATGGAGTTTGAAAATATCGCTATTGATAATAATTCCCAACTAATAGTCTTTTTCCGGCAGTGCCTGCTTGTCGGAATGACAACACAAATTTAATTTTTCATAAAAATCAGCTGTGTGTGCATAAGTGAGTGATCCTTCATTAATCAGTCACATTACTGGAGACCCCTTCCCTCCGTGTTGCAGTGCTCCGTGCTTAGCCAAGGAAGCAGACAGCACTCTGTCATATTTTACATCAATTACCACTCATTCCAATACGATTCCATCAAGAAGCTTTTTAAACAGGAACCATATGCAATAGCAGCTCCCGCCTTCCACTCTTGTGCTTGATGCAGAGTGAGAGATGTCACCTGTTTGGAGTCAAAGAAAGGTGGCAAAGAGAGGAGGAAAGATGGAGGAAGGAAGGCTGGAACAATTTGAATAAAACTGAAGGACAGTCTAATAACAAAATGTCCATTCCTCCCCCCTTCCAGTCCTGATGTTAATTTCTTATTTCTCCCAGACTTGGAGCGCTGTGTGAATGAGGGGTGGGGTCGTGGCTGGTTTTAAATAGACCTGCCACCTCAGGCTTAATGGAAAAGGCAGCTCGCTGGAAAATAGAAAAAAAAGGGAATTAGAGCCAGCCGACACACACATTCGGCCGCCTCCTCTAGCACTGTATTTTTGAGCCACGATGTAGTCTGTGCTGGGACCGGAATGACAAAGGCAAATTACTGTTGTCATTTTATTAAGGGCATCCGCCTCGCTAGGGCAGAAAAGGCACTGACTGGAATGTGCAAAAAGCCACTGGAAATAGGCCCGGCTAAAAGAGCAGGCAGGTTTCCTCTAAACTCCAATATATAAAAAGGGAGGAGGGCGGCGAGCGAGGAAAGAAGGGAGAAAAAAGGGGAGAGACAGAGGACAAAGAGTCTGTACGGGAGGGACGTGAGATTATGAAGAGACAGAAAGCAATGACAGTTTGTACATTTAAACCTAACAGCTTGATTAAGGGTCCATGTCAAGGTAGTAGTGTAGAGTTTTGGTGTAGTGTGGGTGAGATGTAATATCTCCTATGTTCATATAGAACGTTCTCAAGCTCAAAAACATCAGCACAGTGAGGGACAGTACACCTATTGTACTATGTGTACTCTGGGACATCATCCTCCATGGGAAATCCAACCACCATCATTACCACCTCGGGGAGCCTGTTAGTAATCTGACCCTCATCAAAACACAATCGATAGCACATTACACTATCGCCATTGACAGGAGGGAATTAGACGTCTGCCTGAGCGACGAGAGATACTCTCAGTCCATCACACAAACTACTACACTAAGCCCCATTATCCCACCACACCTCGTAATATCTACAGTATTTTCTATTCCAGCGTGGTAAATCTGGTTATTGCACAAATTTAGGGACGTGTGCCAAGTCTATTAATAGGCTGTCTGAGACTGGATGATGAGCTTGAGAGGAGACTCAAAAAGCACATGTTTTTTTTTTCCCATAACAAATCTGTCTAGGAAAACTAATGTATTAGAGTTTCTGTATAAGTATTTGTTATTATTTTCTACTGTAAGAGTCAATTTTCCCTTTTTTTTGTCCCTTTTTAAGTCCAAAATAAAGACAGTGAACTCCTCAGATACATCTATCAGCTGCTAAAAAACAATGCAAACACTGGTGAAGTGAACAGAGAGGAAGACAAAACTGATTAAACTAGTGAACATGCGGCTCAGGGAACATACTTAGGCTTGGATTTGGACATTGATAACATATTTCGTATTTGAGAAAGGTTTTAGTTATTACTTAGTTATTTAATCACTTGATTCATGAAGGTGAATCAGATGTTTTATCACATCTACAAGCAAACAGTCAACTGATTGATTAGTTCATTGACAGAAGATTGAGCTGCAACATTTTTGTACAAATCGTTTAAGTTATTTCTATCCAAAAAGTGACATAAATATACTGATTCCAACTTGTCAAATGTGTTTATTTGCTGGTTTGTTAGTCCTCTACAGGGATTTTTGTAGTATTTTATTATTCATACTTTCACTTTGAGTTGTTGTTGACATTTTGTGAGAAAGGCCATTGGAGGCTGAGTGTTAAACTGAATCATACTATAAATTACTTCTAATTTCTTTGATTCTCAATTTGTGCTCCTCCGTATGTAAAAGAGGTGGACGGTGAAAAAAACTTAAGTTGGATACTATTTACTGTATTACATCACCTCATCCAACAATGACCCAAATTCCCTCACATCAGTGTAGTCTTTTTTTATATCGCTCTACCAGATTTCTAAACGAGAGAACTGCCTACTTAATTTGCACGTTAAAACAGATTAAATGACTCCAAGGGGCACAAATGGGGCAATAATGTTGCCAAAAATACCAAAAACATAGACCTCGGCGGTGTATTAAGTGTTTCCAGATTTACTGTATGCCACACAGATAAAGTCTTATAAGCAGTAATAATGCAAATGTGGGATGGGATATGAGAGATTTTGATTTCTGTTAAGGCTGCACAGTTAATCTAGATATTATCGAAATTACAATACAGCAATAAGTGCAACATCCAAACCACAAAAACTGATAAAGCTTTGATTAAAAAAAAGGTAAAAATGTGTCACAAAACAGTATTACATTGAAGTACTGTGCTTCAGCAGAGCGGCTGTGACCTACAAATCCTGTTTGTTTTGTTGTTTACGTGGGATGGACCTAAAAGAAGGTCAATAAAAATTACATTTGTGCTGCAAAAATAATCATTCCCACACGAATCTGGAATCACATCACAATGCAAGTCCAAATTATTGCAATATCATGTTTTTAACCATACCGTGCAGAAGTCATAACTTCTGCCCAAAATGATATAAAATATGTTTAATTTAAAGACAGCATCAAACATTAGAAGCACTTACAGTACCCCCTACACTAGGCCTGACATCCAGGTGTTCAGCAGCAGTACAGGAGGGAGGCTTTCCCTTATTGTGGCAACATGACTGTGCAGCTTTTATCCTGAAGTGACTCTCACATCCACAAAGACTGGAGCGAGAGGGATGTTGTGCTATGTGCTAATAACAAAACAAAGCTAAAACAGCTGGTTTTACTTAATATAATTCAAAATAAAAATAGTTTAGGGGCCTTGGTTGCGAGGGCCCTGCTCCATCAGCATATATGACCTGTTTGGGGAAACAATGCAGAAAGGCAACATGTTCACAGCGGTGTGGAAGCTAACGGCTAGCACGATGGACGTTAGTTTACTTAAAAACGTTATAATTATATTTTATTTCGAGTATTTTGTGCTTGTATTATCACGGTAGAAACACCAGCTGGGTCAAACAATGAATGAAGCGTGGCCACCACAAACAGAAGAGAAGAAAACCGCGTAGCCGGCTACTAACTCACCACAGGCCGCGCCGAAACACCGGAGTAGAGTTAAAACCTATCCGACAAACATTGCTCCGTGCGCGGGGTGCTTAAATGCCGAGTCGGCCTGTCCAACCAGCTAAGCGAGTTAGCCGCTAGCCTTAGCTTCAACGCAGCTCGTTTGACATGCTGACTCATGTTTAGTGGACACAGAAAGGCAGCCTTACCTCTTAACGATACCCGTTTTAATCTTGATTTGCCGTATTCTTGGATCTGCCATGGCTGGAGGTTGTGAGTAACGTTATTATTACTCTGTTGTAGGCTAACTGTAGGCTAACTGTAGGCTAACTGTGTGTGAACGCTGAGCAGGTGGATGTGAGGAGTGACGAGCTGAGCGCAGATAAATCGATCTCTGGAAGAGGATGATTATCGAGCGTTTGGATCACAGTGACAGGTTCCGGTGTGGAGGGAGCTCCTTTAGACCATGTTTAATCTAAAGTAGTTATTATTATTATTATGGTAATTATTATTACCAGCTGCGACACACATTAATACACCAATAATTATAATAAAGTGATATTATATTATTATGAAATGGGAGGTTCAGTGTAAAGAGTATTTTGGTACTTATTGGAGCTATACTTCTTGTTTTTTATATTTTATTTATTTGGTATATACATATTTTTACGCAGTGCAATTGCTACTGATATAATATAATATAGGATAAATAATAAATAATGCATATTTGTCCTATTTGTGGGTGATGTTGTGGTTTTTACGTACACCAGGTTTTGTGTTTATGCTGTCACATATTTGGGTTCAGAGCCTCTCTTCACTCTCTACTCCACTTTGGGCATTTGAGTGCATAGTCATGAGACTGTTCTGTGACATTTGTTTTCGTCTTTGTTGTTTTCTTGACGATGTCTCACTAGTAACGCTGCTGTTGTTACCGAGCAGCAGCGGCGGTAAATGGAGAGTCACAGGGTTTGTGTCAGCTTCACAAGTTTTGGGTAGGGCAAGGTGGAGGGCCTCACTCATCTTCAGAATAACAAGAAGTTTGCTGCAGGGCACTAAATTCTGATTCTGATTTGGGTGCCCAGCTGTTGTTCTTCCACACGGAGAGTAGGATAACATCTCTCTCTGAAGGAGTTGTGAGAGGAGACCATGAATTCCCTCAGAAGAGCTGAAAGTTGTCAAGGAAAAGATAATCTGGGATGTTGCCCTGTTGTAGTTTTTTCATGGGAGGGGATATATACAAACATGGGTATTAATATACAGTGTGGAAAATCGTGTGTCTGCAGTATTATAGGTGTATTTAGATTAAGTTTAGGAATCAAGGCCCTTAGCCAATTGACTATTAATCTTTTACCTTCAAACTAAATCTTAAAATGTGTCATCAATACGTAGATAGCCACTATAAGAAAGATAATAGGAATTAGAAACGTAGGCTTACTGTTACAACACAAGACAAGAATAGCCTCATCAGAATGAACACAAAATGAATTTAAAGCCAAAATAATTGTCTCATATTCTTTTAAAAAGATATCTGTGATATCTGAGGAGGTTTTTAACCTGTAACAGATCTCCAATGTTTCACTGGTCTCTGACCATCAATCATATAAACTTGGAAGTCTATTCAGTGGTAATTGTTATAATGTTATTAAGTAAATTAAATGTATTATTGTAGAATAATTGTATAAAACAGATTTTAGTTGACAGTAAAATAACTTCTACTTCTTTTAATTCAATGTATTTGATTCATAAGAGGTGATAAGTGCAGGTGCAATATAATGTGGTAATGTTGAATTATCATTTAAATATCAAATAAGAATAATTTCTTAAAGAGTTGTGCTGAGGTCAGTTAATGTGTCAGAGAGTCTTTGTTTCAACTATTGTCAGATTTAGCTCCTTTTCAGTTTTTTCATTGAGTAAACTGATGACCCCTGACTAAGTGACATATTTTATAGGTGTTTCGTATTAAGTAATATTTAATGCATAACAGCATCAACATCGAACAACTGATGAACTGTACAATGAACCCAAATAGCGAACACAATAACTACAGGAACTCAGTGATTTGGATGAATTTTTAGCAGATTATTCCCTGTGAATATCACAGATCAGTTTTTCTGATATTTTTAGGAACTTTTTATACAATTCTCTGTATTGTCACAATATTATCACAATACAGACAATACAGAGGTTGTGTGTGTGTGTGTGTGTGTGTGTGTGTGTGTGTGTGTGTTCTAACAATCATACATACTTAATAGGCTTCTTTTTTGATAAATTCAGTGTTTTCTTCTCTCTGACACTCGGCCATTGTTGACCAAACAAGGCTGTTCAGTAGAGTGTGACGGCTCTGTGAATACAGCTTGTGTTCACGTCTTCAATGTTAAGCTCTTAAAATATAATCTGAACTTTAAAAAATAAAATTTCATCACAGAAATGAATGAAACGCTGAGCTATCGGCCTACTGTGTATATTTTAAAAAGTTTTCTTACACCCCTTAAAATCAAGAAGGCCTTGCGACGCCATGTTAAGCTTTGGCGACCCCTACTGGGGGTCCAAAACCCCAGGTTGGGAACCACGGCTCTATCACATTTAAATTATAAGCATTACAGTAAATGTTTGTTTATTTTTATCATTATAATGCAATAAATTACTAAAGTATATGAACCTGTGTCTATCTAATTAATCTAAAGATGTTATTTTTGGGAGTGCACTTATACTTGATGGACAATTATTATCACAACCTGCCAGTTACGTGTGCATCTTGTTCACTGTAATATATCCATATATAATATAGATGTACTGCATTCGCAGAGCAGTGTATTTCTTGCATTAACTCAACTTTTAACATTTAATATCAATAAGCATTCAACTCTATATACAGGCAAATATTTGACGCTCCGTGTAGGTTTTATAAGCCTCAGAATAAGCCATTTTCTTTATTTACACAGTATATCACTTAAGCTAAACAATTGACATGGCTGATAAAGCTGTGTTACAAAGACAGCACATTCAATATAATTTGAATCTTTGTGCATCTGATATTGATTTGTGTGATCTATGAAAAAAGAATCAATTTCATAGAATTCTTCAAGGGTGCTTGTGTTAAAAAATATATATACATTTTTTTTTTTTATTACAATCCAGTCTTCAGTCTGCCAATACTATTAAAAGTTTATGTTACTCAACTGCTTTTCTGCACCTTATGGTAACACAGCTTTTCCATATAGTAGAGTACTAATTATATACAGCATGTTAACAACAACTTTAACGTCTTTAATTTCTCATCACAGCTGAATATAACAACAGAACGTACAGCTGATGAGCGGAGCAATTGTCAAGTCAAGGGTGGAGGAAAGGAAAGCAGCCTCTGTTATAAGAGGGAGGAAACTTTCCTTAATGCAAAGAAATACACAAAATAGAACCACATTCTCTTCATTAAAATAATTATGTTAAATACGTCCTCACCATCATTTTGTCATAAGATTTGCAATATTATTGACATTAGTTTCAAAAAATATTGTATCTTGTCACCGTCAGAGTGAAAATCTGAGTATAAAGGTGAAATAATGATTAACAGTGCATGATCATAACATTGTCATATCAGTGTTAAGGTGGTGATTCTGTTTCTTGTAATACAATTAAAACAGTATCACAGTCTGATTATTTTGCTATTTTTTAAATTCATTTTTTCACATATCCAGCTTCAAAATTCAGTATATTCAATACTGTACATATTGTAATAATTTCCAGCAAATATAAAAAAATTTGCTGCAGGCTTGAAAAAACAACATTTATTTCCTGTGAAGACATTCATTATTCCACCACCAGAACTTCATTTACACGTGACATTATTAAAGCCTGCAAATGGAAGGAAATTAAATGCTGCATCTGTTGTGAGAGCACAAATCTAAGTTCAATTCCGCAATAAATTACAGATAAAAATAAACTCATCTTTATTAAACACAGTGTTCTCAACACTTTGAATAACCGGCAAAGACGAAGCTTGCAGGTAAACAGTCATGAAAAAGTAATATATCTTGAATTTTTATCAAGGTAAATAGACATACAACTTCATGATTGATACAGTAGATGTGATCAAATGTGCTTAAGTGCAATTTCAGGGACTTGAATGCTTTCATTTGATGCTACTTCAGACTTCTACTCCACTACATTTATCTGAGAGCTTTAGTTACTTTGCAGATTCACATTTTTTTTGCACAAAACCAGCGATGAGCTCATTAAATATGAAGCATTCTTATGGATTAAAAAACGTATTAAACGTAAAAAAGTATATGAAGAAGTAGATTGCTTCACCCAGAGTAAATAAATCAAGACAAATACTACAGTAATATAATGTAACACAGACATTTCTCTGCATAATGAGAATACTTTAAATACATTTTGTTAATAATACATTTACTTTGGTCATTTTCAGTGCAGTATTTGTACTAATTGAGTATTCCAATTTGATATTTGCTTATTTTATTTGGGTAAAGGATCTGAACTTCCTTTAATTACTACTTCCTCCCTTTGCTCGACACCGTGCAGATCTACTATCACAGTCAGGGTTACAGAAACATGCAGGACCAGGATTCCCTTCTAATGCAAAATAATTATAATGAGTTGCCATTAATTTATATTAAACCAAGACTAAACAGGTTAACAGAAGAGGGTAGAAATCAGTTCATTCTCTCTGCAAACCGGAACGATCTAATGATGTTTGAGATTGGCCATGCATTAATGCAAGACATTATCTCAAAATATTACTCCAACAAGAGAGATATGAGATTATCTAATATATATTTTTGTCTCCCACAGTAGACATGAATAAAATATGGCGCAGGTTTCCGTGTGTGTGTGTGTGTGTGTGTGTGTGTGTGTGTGTGTGTGTGTGTGTGTGTGTGTGTGTGTGTGTGTATGCACTGATGCCTCCTCCAGGCCTTGCATGCATGGCAGCAGCAGAAATCCTATATCGTGCAAAGCTCATGTGATTGCATCTGAGAGGTGGGAAAACCCCGGGCTCCTTCCCCTGCAGCCTCATGGCCGTTGATTATTGGTATTTTCCGAGTTTTCCAAACTAATAAGTGGCACTATCAAGCATTTGGAAGCGCCGTGAGACTACAGACGGGCTGCTAGACTTAATTGATATTGAGCGAGGCGCTGGTAGGCGCGGACGGGGCCGCTGCTGGGTAATTTGCAGTTTAATCAGCGTTTGTAATGAGAGCCGCTGATTAGCGCGGGGTGGAAATAAAAGAGAGTTACAAGGAACGTCTGTCAGAGTCCGGTGATAATTCACGACTAATTGTAATGATTAGAGCAAACTGGATGACTTTGGAGTTTTCTAATGCCTCGCCTGTGTGTGTGTGTGTGTGTGTGTGTGTGTGTGTTCATGCATGCACTCGCAGTCTTTATATGCGTTGTATGTGAGCATGCGTGCGTGTGTGTGTGTGTGTGTGTGTGTGTGTTTGCAAGCTCCTAAAAATATCAGATATCAATTCACTTTGGCAATGTTCTCCATCAGAAATAGCGCAACGCATCTGCGCGCGCGCGTGCGTAATAGTGTGTGTGTGTGTGTGTGTGTGTGTGTGTGTGTGTGTGTATGAGAGAGAGAGGGAGAGAGAGAGAGAACAAGGCAGAATCAGAGAGATTTGATTATCAAACAAAACAGCTAATTTATAACTGGGGAGGGCGGGTGGGGGTGGTGGGGGGGGTCATTGATGGACTCTGCAGCAGTGAGGGCGCGAGATGTATTCCTCGAGACGTGCCTCGGCCACTGCTGGAATAGCAAATGAGAAATTAGTGAGATATGTGTGTATGAACGCCGTCGGTCAATTAGCGAGAGGCGAGAGGAAGAGGAGGGAGGGGGCGGGAAAATCAGCTGGTCCTCTCACACACACACACACACACACACACACACACACACCGACACCCCCTTCCCCCCCCAGCCTTCTGTCTTCAGTCTCTCTCAGAAGCTTTATGTGATTTTCCTCTGAATTATAATAAAGTTGGGAAATAACATCTCTGACCGTGATGACGACAGAAGAGGAGTGCTGTATGATTGGCTGCTGAATCTGATTGTATCACACAGGAGGGGTTAAACTCACACCTTTAAGGGGTCAGTTCACTCAAATTTACTATGTAACAAACAGGATTATCAAGCTCAAGTTTTACTTTAAAGCTGACACAGATTTATTGTTAGTTGTACAAACTGATGTTCATATGCAATTAAAAACTGCGACATACACTCAGTAACAAATAACATTAACACTGGGCCTTGGGGGGGGGGCTTTCTGCTTTTGGGTACTGGGTACAGTTAACCCATTTTTTTGCACTGGTGCCATATTGACTCAGTGTGCTCATTAGCTTTAATAAACTGTTTGTTCTGTGGATGATGAGCACAACAAGACAACACCTCCAACCAGACTCATCCCTCAGTAAAACAGAACATAATATAAAATAAGCAATTTGTTAAAGTAACATACAATAACATTAAGTACAATAAGTTTTAAAAGAAAAAGTTAAAAAAAACTGGTCAAATAGATGAAGAGGGGGGCCTTTGTGGTCCCTCTCTCCATGTTTCCTGTTGCTCTCCGCACTGACTGTCGAAGGCTAAAAATGTCCAGAAAAACAAATTCAAATACATGAAATAAAAACAAGTTTAAAAGAAAACAGTAAGACTATAAAACAGGGTCAGTTTACTGCTAATTAATTGCTTTAGAGCAGAAATGAAGTCCAAATAAAATGCCAGCAGCTCCTAACTCCTGCTGTGCTGCCAAACATTTTTCAAACCCACAAAAACGTTATTTAAAATTCTAGTGGAGATCAGATGAAGTTTCCAAAGATACCAAATATTTCCAACATTGGAACCATAAAAACATTGAAGCTGGAACGAGTTGATACAAAATCTGTGAGAAATAATCTCAAAGCTTCTATGAAGGAAATCATCTTACTGGATTTATATTAATATAACTTTATTATCAAGCTGAGGAAATGTGGGGTTTTCTAAATATCTATCTATGTATTTTATTTAAATTTGAAAAACATTTTTAAAACAAAATTGCTAATATTGTCAGTGACGTACAGGCATATTGATTAACCTTAACATGTAAATAGGCTGCATTAAAGTTGGATTTCTTACATTTGTCGACAGTATTTGTGCATATAAATATCCAACAATATTTTGTACAAACTTGAACTCTTCTATATTAATATTTTGAGTGATTATCACTAAAGATTTCTATCCTGTGTCATTATTCTTGTATTTTGGGTTCCTGGCAGGGGTGGATCTAGAGGGGAGTCTTAAAAAGTAGATATTAACATATACAATCTGTTATGGTGATATTTCAATTAAAAATGACATTTATTGTAACAATTTACTGGCCTTAGATATTTATATTCAATGCTTTACTGATGAGCCACAATAAGGTAATGTTTTTGAGTTCAAATATTTTAATTTGGAGGCTTTTCCAAGCAAATATTGATAGTTATGATTGTGATTAAATTAGCATACAGTTCTTAAAGACTCCATGTCACCCTCTTACCACCCCATCAATAGTTCTCTAGATCTGGACCTGGTTCCTGGCTGCTTTATACTTGAGTCTTATAGCTGAGGTTGTGTAAGAACAACTCAAAAGGTGCTAAACAAAGACAGAAGTCCACTTTTTATTCCATCCTGAATCTTTGGCCTATAACTGTGAACACTGTGCTGACAATGAGACCTGTGATAATAAAAGTCTTTCTCTATTTTTAGTTAAATGAATCAGTTCCTCATTTGTTGCCAGGAGGCCCCTTGGTGCCCCCCCCCCTGCTTCTCGGGGACCCTGTTGGCTCCTGAACCACCCTCTAACAAAACCCCCATTAAAATGCATAAGACCTCCCTGGGCACTGCAGCAGCAGCAGCGGCAGCAGCAGCACGGATGACCTGTTTGGTATCAGGTGTGATGTGCCACTAAAGTGACCTTCTCCATCTGATCCTCTGGTCGGATACACAGGGAGACAGAGCTGGACGGGCCGGCAGGAGCCCACGATCGATTCTCCAGCGAGAGGTTATCTATACGTGGTATTTTAATGTCACGGAGTCAGGCCAAATTGATAGTGATAAATATTTGCCGGAAGATTAGGTGAGGGGAGTGTGTCGAGGGCGCTCTATCTCAGACCTGTAACCCCGGCAGAGCTGTTCCTCTCTGTGTCGGATTAGCCCCATCCATCCAGTGTCAATGGCTGTCTTGTTGAGAAAATCAGTGAGTAAACACGGCTGACAGAGAGAGAGAGAGAGCAGTGTGTGTGTGTGTGTGTGTGTGTGTGTGTGTGTGTGTGTGTGTGTGTGTGTGTGTGTTAGGTGGTAGATAGGCGGCTGATTACTCATACAAATAGACTCCAAACTCCGCCTGGTCCCTCCAGAAATGTGTTTTCCCTCTGTTCACCTCCTCTCCTCTCCTTTTCCTCTCCAATATTTACTCCCCCCTAACCCCACCCCACCCCCTGCTGTCTCCAAGGATCCCCCTCCCTGTCCTGCTGTTCCCACTTTGTCCCCCATCAATCACTGCGGCATTGTGTCCTGGATGTTATATAGAGTGACTTAATATCCCCTCCTTCATCTCTATTCACTCCCAAAACCGTTCTCCACGAGGGTCCAACGCTGCAGCCGTGTGCGTGGTTCTGGAGAAGGGTGATGAAGAAGGGGGGGGCACAGGATGTAACACAGAGACCGTCTACATATGGTGTTCACTAGTTTACATGTAATCTAATGACTCTCACATTTAAATTTGATCTATTCTGGGCTTTTTTTTATTTATTGGGAGATCGTATCAAAGCTGAGAAAATAATATAAACATCCTCTATTTGTTAAGGTGGATTAAAAGGAATAGAATATGCTTTTTTTTGCTGAGAATTAGATGAGAAGATCGATACCACTCTCGTGTCTGTATGAGAAATATGAAGCCACAGTCAGGACACAGTTAGCTTAGCTTAGCATAAGGCCTGGAAACAAGGGGGAACAGCTAGCCGGGCTCTGTCTGACGGTACTCACTGAATTAGTGAACTTTAGACATGCTGCTAGGCGGATTTTGTAACCTTCAGACAGGCTAGCTGTTTCCACCTGCTTCCAGTCTTGATGCTAAGCTAGGCTAACGGTGTCCAAGTCTGCAGCTTCATATTTAGCAGCAACCGTGTCTCCTAGAGATTGTGTTTATTTCTAAATTGTTTTACCAATTATAGTTGTGATGAACTTCATCTCTGCCTGGATGATAGCGCTATTTGTGTGAAACATTCAGGCTGCTGTCTGTGGGAACAAAAGCACTTTGCGGTTTCAGGTAAATGTTAAACTATTTTCTAGACTATTTCTTTATTAAATTAGACTATTGAGCTTAACCATTAAACTGTTTATTAACACTGTAGACACTGCAAGTCGATACTTTACTGCATTTTGTGGAAAACAAATTAAATGTGTTCTCAGTGTGTTAATAGAAAACATAATTCAGTTTGCATTATATTTCCCTAAAAATGTATTTGTTGCTGAAAATAAGTTGTATACAAACATAATTTCTAGGATACAGGGTTGCTAACCGACAGACATCTCAGCACAAGTGTAATTCCCGAAGAGTACTATGCTTTTTAAGAGCCCAAAACATGGCGACAGGAAATTTGGCACAAACAAATCTAACAAGTAAAGCAGACTGTCACAGGAAACAATAAATGAGGCTAAAAGACTAAAGTTAGTATTGTAAATAAACTCATTTTAGTCCCTATTTAGTCACACAAATAGAAAATCATTCAATTTGCTCTGTGATTGTTTACTACTCAACTTTGCTGAATGTAATCTAGAAATATTCTAACCAGGAAATTAACGTGAAAATACTTTCATGTCATTCACTGATTGAGTAAAACTTCTGCAGCAGCACTTACAATGAGCTAAAAAAAATCCTCTCTTGCAGTTAAACTCGCTGGAATATGTTTTAGCCTTTTTGCCCTCTGCGAAAAATGAAGACATCACTTCTCCAACGCCGTCCCCGTATTTTATGAAGGGTCCCTGATAAATAGGGCCTCCCCGCTACGCCTGGGTGGCCACCTTCATTCCGCACTTGGCTTGTTTACATAGCACCAGGACCATTTCCACGGATTAAACAAATCACTGCCCGAGGGGGACATCCATAATCCGCTAACGGGTCACCAGCAAGACAGTTATAAATGCCTGTGTCTTGTATTGGGGGTAGAATAGATGTCCGTGTCCAAAGATGACCTTCCCTGAATGCAGCATCCACTGCTCCCTGCAGTTTATTATAGGAGAGGGAGAGAAAAGAAAGAAAGAAAGAAAGGCTTTGTCACAATTTTTTTTTTTTATGATATTGTTATTAAATGGCTCACTCTAACAAAAAAAAAAAGTTTATTTCTAAAATCAGCTTCACTGAAGAAGGAGGCTTGGTGATGAGAGCCCATCACCTTTTATCAGCCTCCATCACTCTCTCAAAGACTTTGTGACACCTTCAGTAATAGTGGGAGACATTTTTCCCACAAATAGAAGGGCCAGTGAAGGAGATCAGTAAAATATTGTGTGGATCTCGGACCAATTTACTTCATCATTCCACATTACAGCCTTATGAATTGTTCAAATTTGATAACAAGCACTCAATTCACTTTATTATGTAAGTTAATTTAGACTTTGCAGAGAAAAAAAATAGTTGCAGTGACATTCAGTGGATCCTTGAATAAAATGTAATTTGTGTGAGAATTTGTTGTATCTGTCACAAATATTCACAATTAGCGGCGGTAATTATTTGATAGTTTCTGCAATTACGGCTTAAACGGTTAAATTTGGATCTGTGTGGAAGCCTAATTGGCCTAAATGCGATATTTTGCATATTTGCATAATGAGGAAATTGGTAGAAAATTGTGTTCATTCATTTGTGAAAAATCCTATGAATTTTATGAATTTGAAAGGTCTGTTCCTGCAGTCTGTGACTTTGCTGGCTGCTCCCCGAGGAGGCCGGTGGAAAGTGGGGCACAGGCAGAGGGCCAAATGGAGGAGATTTGGAAGAGAAAGCGGGAAGAAAGGGAAAGGTGCAAAGGTTTTTATAGAACTTAATGTTTGCAGTCTGGTGCCAGTGAGAATTCTTTTTTTATATAGTAACAAAAAGTGCTGTTAGGCGTTATTGAAAGATGCTCAGGTTGCTACGACTGACAGGTTGGTTGATTGATGTGTGTGTCATAGCATTTCCAGAACTGATACAACATCAACTTTAGATTTTTCCTCAACTAACAAAAACAAACATTTAATGTCACGTCTTTAAACTGCTTAATAAATGCTGGTAAAGATCAGGTAACTCAAGGCATCTTTCCAGGTTATATATAAATGCTGAGTACCGATATTTGTTGGGTTTTTTTGTGCGTTTTAGCTTACTTTTCCTGGACATTAGAGCTGTTTCCAATTGTTCTTTCTCTTCCTCAGTCTTCACGTTAAAGCTGGTGACTTTCAACATTTTTCTCATCGTCAACAAATCTCCCGAAAACCAACATCGAATTGCTTCTTCTAACAGGTATTGTGTGTGTATCCGAAGCTGTGCCGTAGAGCTCCACTGTTGTCCAAAAACTATAAAAACACATCAGTGAGTAACACACTTTTACACTGGGAGACATGTTCCTTCATTACCACAAACACACACACACACACACTGTTGTTTATTTTGACTCATTCCTAAATATTCACTAGAACAAATGTGGATTAATCCGCCGCTGAAAATAGTCCCCAACAAATGCACTATTTCCTCCTGTTTGAGTGAGATTTGCTTAAAACTAGAGTGTCCAGCTGTTTTAGGAAATCAAAACTCAACCATGTATTTGTGATATTTGTTTTTAAAGAGTCACGTCTTCAGTGGGAAGCAATGCTCTCGGATGTGCGAGCCACAGACAGGGTCAGAAAGTATTGAAAGAGGGACTAACATACCATTAGTTTGGATTCGTTGACGACTACATTCATCTTTTTTACCCACACTGCATGGGTTTTTTCTGTTATATCACAAGTTGAAATTCATGCCACGAAATAAATAACGTGACCACTTACAATGTTAACGTAACTCTTTGTAAGTACAGCTTCTGACTCAGAGAAATAACATTAAGTTTTAATGTAAAGTGTTTCATCAATATGAAGTTTACCAAAGTTCTGTATACTGTGCTATTATCACTGTATTCCAGGGTTTATTATCACCGTGACAACCAGCCCTATTAAGCAAAATGAGACCTGGGAAGCACTGAGATAAGCATCAGGTCAGCTTCAAAGCAAATCTACTTTATAAATAAACTTTAGGATTTAGCACTCTGCGACTGTTTAGTGTCACCTACAGTATGTCAAAGGTCAGGTGTTACTAGCAGCCATTATTGAGTCTTAACATCTTGTTGCTTTAATCAAAACTCCTACACAAATAACACCTACTAATCTAAAGCTGAAGTTTTTCCAAAGAGTGTGTTAGTGCAGCACTTTGTTAAATCCGTATAGGCTACAATTCTCACAATTCAAAACTCAAAAATACTGAAAATTCTCAGTCTCAGAGGCATTAACAGATCATCAGACAATGAGTCCCTATAATAGGAGATGCGGGTGATATCTCCTTAGAGCTACTTTGCTTCCAAACATATTTAAACTGCTACTACTATTATATAATGTATGTAAATTATTGGCATTATTGGCCATGATATCTATAGAATAATTTGAATTAACAAAAAATGCTATCAGTCAAATTCATCTTTAAAGATCCCCTCCAGACCTGTATTACGACATACACAAATGGTCTGCTTGAAACAATAATGTGTGTCTGATGTGTTTCTTATGAAGTATAAATTCATAAATAACTCCAAAAGCTATAAATAAGCAAATTGTGTTGATTTCTAAAGTTTTCCTGCTGGACACAAGATGTCTCCTGCTTCACTGTAAAGTCCATTCTGTGCACTGGCTTCAAGTTTCTACATCACACTTGTATAAGTTACATACCGGACCAGGATTGACCTCCAAACTATTTGTGATGTCACAAATCATGCTCCTAGTCCCTTACCCTTAAAATCTGATTTTCAATGAGCTCAGAGAAACTTTCCACTTTCAGCAAATGAATGGGAAAACATCCTTCTAGTGTCAGAGTCTGCACAGACAGCATTCAAACATCACACTGTGGGAACAAGAACAACCCTTTGAGTGGAGGGAGAGTTCTACTATGTTTGTGTGTGAACCACAAAGAGGGAATGTAAAGAACCGATTTAAGAGGCGCAGGATTATTTATACAATGTTATCATATATTCTTATCAATATTTCTTTTTTTTAAAATCACGATTATCATCAATATCAGTATATATCTCAACATCCCTAGTTCAAATGTTGTGAGTTTGTGGTTTGAAACAAGTAAAATATCACACAATTTAGATTTAAAAAAGTAATTTAAAACTGTGTTTTACTATCATACGTTAATTATCTCTTTTAATTGTTGACAAATATGTTAATTAACTTATATCTGTTTACAACCATATGAGAATGTATTATAAAACATTTATTTTATTTTATATACTGCTAAAAATTAGGTGGGGGGTGTTAAGGTAAAGTGTTACCAACAAACATGGATAATGTGTTCAGGTGCATCCCTCCGCTGTTTGGCCTCCCTGTTGGTACGAAGGAAAAAAAAGAGCCCCTCAAAACTCAGATTGCGTTATTTTCACCTTAATGAGAATCTGGTTGTTTATGTTTTGTGTTTTGAGGATCATCCACATTAATTAGAATTTGACAGATCCAATTAAAACTGTAGGCCCATAATGACGCTATGGGGTTGCCACCAGGGGAGCAGCCTCAAAACAAACAGCACTAGTTTAATGTAAAGGTTGAGGGGGCCGGATCACAGAGCCTTGAAGAGGAGGCAGGAGTGTGTGTGCGAGCGCACGTGCACGCGGGCCTATTTTCCCGTATAGTCGGCTCTTCTCTGCCATTCCCCAGAACCTCATAAAGCTCATAGACAATAATGATCCTGCCATAGACTGTAATGATCCCGCCATTTCATGGGGTATTACACTATAATGATGATAGTCCTCGACATTTGCATCCCATCCAGCCTTTAGCTGCCGAGCTGCACCTCCATCTTACCTGGCACGGGTAATTTATAGAGCAAAGGCGTGAATAAGCCGCTCTGGAATAATACAAGCCACACTTAGAGTCAACCGCAGAGATTTATTATAGGAGTGTAAACCCAAAAGGCAAATAGAATCGGCCCGCTCGCGCGTGTGTTTGTGTGTGTGTTTGTGGTCGGTGTTCAAGAATGAAGACATCCATGACAACCCGCCAATGACAGCACATAAAGGATGATGGGGAGGTGGGTGTGAGACCTGGGAGGGGAGGGTGGGAATGTGGGTGTGGTTGAATCATAAAACATATTTCTCTGCCCAAAAAAAAAGAAAAAAAAGGGAGGAAAAACTCCACCATAAATATGTTCTTTGCCCGAGAAATTTTTCACCACTACTCTTTACAAACAGAGAGACACGTGCAACACAAAGACGACACACACTCAAACACACACAATCACTGGAAGGAGGGGGGGAAAAAAAACAACAAGCCTGTGCGTATTTTACTCTGAGAGTTAATGGGAATAAAATACCTTGGTGGATGAGTGCAGATGTGTTTGATACAAATAGTCATTTTCCTATTTGCTGCCTCATTGAGCATGATGAATGATGGGAGTCAGGGAGGCGGCGTGATGAATGGCAGCACCTTGGCTCCATTGCATGCCCTATTGATTCTCCTTCTTTATTACTCCTACAACCCAGCTGGCTGCTCCTGCCCTCCCTACACTCTCTCTCCACTGAGGGGGAAGGAGGAGGAGGAGGAGGAGGGAATGAGAGGGAGGGGGGGGTTCTTTTTCCTACTGTAAGGCCCCACCTCTTACAGGAAGACATGTGTGTGTGTGTGTGTGTGTGTGTGTGTGTGTGTGTGTGTGTGTGTGTGTGTGTGTGTGTAAACATGCAAGTGAACAAGCATAATGTGTATGTGTGCTCGTGGGCTGCTGGGAGTTCATGGATAGGAGGCGGGAAAAAATGAGTTTTCTGATTAGCGGATTAGAGGCCAACAGTCTCTAATAGGGAGCTGCTTAGTTAGAAGGAGCTCTCAGATGACAATGATGGGAGGGGGGGGGACGAAGTGAAAGCAACACAAGGAAGAAATCAGGGTGGGCTTTAAAAGTGTGAACGGAAGGGATGAAGAGGGGACACGGACAAAGACTTTGCATAACTTGTCCCAGGGATGAGATGAGATTACGAGACGTCATTTTCAAGCATCTACAGTCCACACGTAAACATTAAGATGGTAGAAGTTGGGGAGGGAAAAGAAAAATACGTGTATTTGTACTCAAATTGTGAGTAGTGGTTGACGTTACAGTGATACTTAAAGGTCCAGTGTGTAGTGATCTAGGAGTGTAGTCGCAGCTCCCGAACTTCACCGTCCTTCCAAGCGTAAAGGAGAAACTATGGTTGGCCGTGTAACACGGCAAAAACGAGAAAGGCCCTGTGATCTGTAGAGCCAGTGTTTGGTTTGGACTCCATAGAAGAGGACAACATTTAAAATAATAACATTTAAGTAGTAAACTATCCACAGTCCTTATTAAACAGATAAAGATGATACAAAACCACCACCTGTGGAACAATGTTTGAATGAATATGATTGATATTTAGAGCTGTCTCTCTTGAGCTGCATTAAAGGATGGTAAAACTTACTTACTGTCAACAACCATGTACTTTCATTTGTGGTCCAAATCAACTTCAGCTCTGGTTCTTTGCAATGTGACCTCAGTGTGAACAGTCATATCAGAATGTATGTGACTTTTGTGTAACTCTAGATTGACATCTGTCATGTGGGTCACTTCAGGAACATGCCCTCTTCACACTTGAATCTGCATTTAAAAAATAATGTGAACAGACAAACGCAAAAACATCTGATCTGAGGAATAAATCGGAATTGAGTGCTAAGGCTCGCAGTGTGAACGTAGCCAAAATACTCAGTAGAGCCACAAAATGTGGATTAATCTGCGGCTAAAAATAGTCCCAAACAAATGTACTTTTTACTCCTGTTTGAGTAACGCTTGATAAAAACTACGGTGCTGGAGTTTCAGACCCACTCCGCCTGTACATGGTAGGTTAGAGTAGACTTTGAGGTAAAACACGTGTCGCACACAAAGCCGTGTGAGTGACAGCGCTGCGTTTCCTCTCGGCGTGGAGCCTTTAGAAGATCTGAAAACACATCTTGCCAGGGACTGTAACCTCAGTCCCACAGGCTCTGTCATAACAAAGGCCTGTTCATCCATCCGTCCTCTCATCTGAGTCCACATCTGAGAGGCCTCGGCCCGGAGAGCAGCTCCTGTGGGGTTTGGAGTGTGTTGTCACTGGTCCGTCTGTATGACAAGGGCTCCTTCCTGCTCCGGCTCCAGCTTACCGTGACGTCATTGGCCAACGGGATGACAGGGAGAGGGATTAGATAAAGGTCATGACAGAAGAGACAGGGGGGACTGGGAGACATAGTTGTTCCAATGTTCCATTTCAAGACTCTTTAGTTTCCCGCTGAAGTCCAGTATGAAGAAAGAGAGTAAGGTTTGGGTCAATTTCCTTGAACGCTGGCTGCAGAACAGCGTTGATTTCAGTAATTATGACAAATGTTATAGATAGGAACTACACAATACTATGAAAGATTGACAAATGAACTAATGACCGTTGGATGTATCTGCAGAATCTCACATTTTAGCTACTTATTAGTACAACGTGTTTCCTCTGTCGCCCCAAAATATCTCTTATTTCGAGGTTAATTCAGCTGTTTGAACTGTTGCACTGCCGTTAATAAGAAGCATCATGCATTCAGTGACAGGTCTCTGTTGTGAATGTTATCTGACGTTAGTGGTTCCACATTTATGGACTAATTTCATCCACAATCCAATGAAAATTAGACAAGAAGCAACATGAAAACAGCTGAAACAAACTATGAAAACATGCAGGCCACATTCCAACATTCATGAACAGGTAAGCTAACGTTACTTCCAGTTGGCTACTTGAATAAGTTTGAGGATTAATGTCAACAGTCAACCCTCTAAATTGTCCTCTAGATGTTCGCTGAAGAGATACCAGTATCTTATCTGATGTGTTAGCTTCTGCTCTCAAGCTAAGCACAGACAGTGAACTATGTTTTGGTCAACGCAAATTCTACCAATCCCTGTGAATTCTGCACAACCTTGCATTTTTGTCCCATTACCACAACTTTTCCACTGTTTTCACCAATCACAGCAGTCCCCCATGCAAAACGTTGAGCCACAACCAAACCACTAATGTGAGGTGAACAGGAACTACAGTCAGCGACCGGTACAGAGTTTATAATGACAACAGATGGAGGAGAGTCCATCTGTTGTACTGCTGCAGAGTCACATGGAAACATGGAAAAGTACTAACTTCCACTGACCTCACTATAGACGAAAAGACACCTGTAACCATGGCAACTGTACACAAGAATGATGCCGACAGCTGTACCCTCAAAATGCTAAGAAAAGACACAAAAATTAAAAATGCAAACAAAATGAGTGTAAAATGATGAAAACTAATACCTTTAGTTACTGAAACTAACTAAATTAAAATAACAAATTTTAAGCTAATTATCTTTTTTGTCAAACTATTGACTATTATTAACACTGCTGCAGAGCGTGTCATATTACCGCAGCATTCAGCAGAAAGCGTATTCCTGTATGCATCATGTACACTGTGTTCAACTATTTTTCAGTAAATCCAAATCCAATCCCTGATTCGAAAAACAATACTCATTGAAAATAATGGGCAATCTCGGCAACTGATGAATTAAATTTCGATTCATTTCCTGAATGGGCTAGGTAGAGATAGAAATGATCCCAACCAATAATATGCATACACATATTACCCTCTGAGGCACACAGACACCAACACACACGGCTGCTCCCACACACACACACACACACACACACACACACACACACACACACACACTAGCATGTACACACAACCATCTTCCTCTCAGCATGGCCTGTGCGAAGCTTCCCAGACTAAATTACAAATGTTTCAGTGGATTGGAGTTGCAGGACATAATGAAGCAGTGCGGCACGCTGAGAGGTAATTACCCAGCAGCACTCCTGCCGTTCTGCAGCCCTGCGAGGTGAGAGAGAAGATGAATAGCCAAAGTACAAAACCACTGACCCCTCAAAAGTTTCATTTACCATCTCCCCCCTTCTATCTCCCTCCCCCTGGTTTTGGGGAGCTTGGAAGAGGTAATCATCTAGGGACAGTTTTGGTAGGTTGATGAATGGTGTGTGTGGCTTTGGTGCTCGTATACACACGCACACCTATTTATCTGCTCCGGCCTAAACCCAGCCGAGCAGGGCTAGAGATGCGGAGCATGCTGAGCCTTATTGAGTCACCAGGGCTAGTTGAGCGGAGAGACAGGCCAGGGGAGAATGAGGAGGAGGAGGAGGAGGAGGAGGAGGAGGAGGAGGGAGGGAGGAGGGATGGAGCGATGGAAAGAGGACAGACTGCCTGGCTGGGAGACGTGGAGCCGATCAATTTTCCCCTCCAGCCTATCAGTCATGTCCTCTCACTCTGTCCGTTTCTGCTGATGACACACTTTCTCTGCCCATCGGCCCATTTCCAGGCCAGGAGAGCAAAAAAAGAAAGTCTAGGAGTGTGTATATGTCTCGAATGTGCATGTTTGTGTGTGTGTGTGTGTCAGTCAGAGACGGTGAGAGAGAAAGAGAGAGAGAGAGAAGGAGCACACACCTGAGGGTTTTCCGAGGGGAGCAGTGTCGAAGACGGCGGGGGCTGGCTTCTGTCAAAGTTTCCTCTCCCCCAGGAGTGTGAGCAGAGGACTGAGGAGCGAGGAGGGGGAAGCAGAGCAGAGGCCCCTCAGGTGAGCCCGACTCAGCCTCCTCCTCTCCCAGGCGTGCCAGCGGAGGTGGCAGGATCCAAAGCCTTGTCAATGCATAATGCATTAGAGGCCTCCTTCTACTGACAGCCCCCTCTGCCGCCTTCCACTCCAGCAGCCTGCCCGCTAATCAAAAACGACACATCCGAATGTCCAGACATACACACATGCGCACGCTCGCACACCCAAACAGACACACACACGGGCAGAAATTTACTAATCAAAAAGTGTATTTCCTAGAGGCCGACTCCCAAGAGAAATCCAGCTGGAAGAAATTGGAATAATTTATTAGCTTACAAGTTTTCGTTGACAGTTAGCCCGAGGCTATTTATCTCAGTAATAGAGAACGTCTCCAATGTGGCAAAATTGACCAAATCAAACAGCTTTGATCAGAAAATGAATCTGGCAAGGCTGTCTGTCTCTGGGTGTCCCATGAGGCGAGCGGGAAACAAACAAAACTGAGAGACAGAGAATAAGACGGAGAGAGAAAGAGAGAGATTATTTAACAAGTGACCGCGGGAAGAAAAAGAAGAGTGAAGGATAGGTTCACGCTGCAAGTGAAATCTCTCGCTATAAATTATTATTAATTCAACAAAAGGGGGAGGGCTGGAGATATTTTAAAATGGAGGATATTGCTGGATAAATAATGTGACAACGGCGGAACATCAAAGCAATTTGTAGAGTTTACAGTCTCTCTTCATCGCGTTTGAGATGGCAAAAATTGTCCTGCTTTTTCATATTACAGCAACAGAATGGCTAATTCACTTTGTCAGCTGCAAAAAAACGGTGAAATGGAGAAGACAAAGACGAGTGTCTGACAGAAAAAGTCCCATCAAACACTGCACACGCCCGCTCCTACTAAATGCTTTGGATGCAACAATCTGTGCACTCTCGTGTCCACTGTAACACAATTCCCATCCGCAGGCTCCTGGAGGGATTCGTAGACACTTCTGAGCCCAAATCTATTTCCATTCCTGCACACTGTATCTCTGCCACTCTGTCTCAGTCTCAGTGACAAAGACACTGAGGCGAGCTGTAAAACATGCTTTTGACATGATCCCCAGGCATGCCTCTCACGGTGAGGGACACATTCATTTGTCGGGGAGACTGACAGACAGTTCAAAGGGTCGTCAGGCTGACACCGAAAGGGGACAGTAAACACACCACAACCGTCTCAATTAGCAGCCGGGCCTTTTGATTCACAGCCGTCACGCAGAGATCCCGGAGATAGGTCTCATTATGTTAAACGCATGTCAATCACACTCGCCTCAGGGCAACAACGTGGAGGAGGAGGAGGAGGAGGAGGCAGTGATGGAGGGAGAGATGGTAGTGGTTGTAGAGAACTAGTGCCTGATGAATTACATATTTGCAGTGTTTGAAAAGATCAAATAAGTTTCACTCAAGCAGAATAGAAAAAGTCAACTCAACCTCGCAGCTGACTGGAGAAGTTTACAGAACAACAACAAAAGTCTTTCCATAAGTGGAGAGCCGCACGGTAAAGAAACAATGATTGGATCACAGTGGGAAATTTCTCCATAGACTGGCATTAGCATTGACCCCCATCCTCCCTCCCCCCCTCACCCCACCCCTCCACCTGTTCTGCTCCACACCTCCTCCCTCTCCTCGTCCTCTCCAATCTATCCGCCTAATGAATTTTTACCTGGCACAGACTGTTTTAAACTCCATTTGGACTTGTGCCTACAATTACCTCCTCAGAGTCTCCAAAGTAACTGCGCACAGCCTAATTAGTATGCATTATCAATTAACAAACTTAATAGCTGGCAGATTGATTGGATCCTCTGTAGAAGTGAGGGGGAGGGGGGGGCAGAGCTGAAGCGAAACACAAAATGAAAAATCATCTCCCTCCGCACTTCTCATTTCTCTCACACACAGATTCATGTATGTATGTGAGTGTTGAGAGATGTGAGCAGTGTTTTATATAATATTGTAGCCGTGAACTCAAAAACTGGGTTTTTATGTGTGTGTCTTTGGAAAAAAATCCATAAAATATTAAAAATAATAATAGATTGATATAAAATCTAGACTGCGTTTACGTAATACTGGCGCACTGGTAAAGATACAGCAGTGGGAGAAGTATTCTGATCTGGTACTTAAGTAAAAGTAGTATTACCATGCTATGAAAATACTCCATTACATGTAAAGCTCCTGCATCAAAAACTTGACACATGCAGATGTATTATTAGCAAAAAGTACTTATTATGTAGTAGAACAGGTCCTGTCAGTGTTACATTATTATATCCTTTATTATTGGAGTAATATTTCTGATAATATTCCTACTGTTGTAGGTGGTTGAGGTGAAGCTCATAAGACAGTTAGGTATTTTAATTTAAAATATTACATATTCTATGAGCTCATCAAAGGATTTAATATGTACAATCTTAATCTACAAAGTATCTAGTAACTATTGCTGTCAAGTAAATGTACCAGAGTACAATATTTCACACTGAAATGTCCAACAGCAGAAGAGTAGCCTTAAATGCAAATACTCAAGTACAGTACAAGTGCTTCAAAATTGCACTTAAATATAGATTTTAACTTGAGTTACCTTTCAAAATATACAGATAATTTCATCATATAAATGTAATAAGATGTGTAGATATGTACATAAACCCAGTGGTGGAAGAAGGATCCTTTACAAGCTGCAATACTGCAATATAATAATACTCCATTACACGAAAATACGTATTGTTAGTTAGTAAAAGTACTCATAATGCAGCTAAACTATTGTATGTTATATCGTTGGTTATTATTAGTGGTGCATTAAAGTGTAAGTAGTATTTAACTGTTGTAGTTGTAGAGCTAATCTTAACTGGACTGTTCAATCTGTAGCAATGTAGTATATCTTATGAGCTCATTGTAGGTTTAGTGTATCATATCTTAACCTATACAAGCATCTAGAAGTATAAAGCAGAATAAAATGGAAATACTAAAATGCCTCAAAATTGTAAGAACAGCACTGAAGTAAAAATGTATAGATTATTCTACTTGATTTAAGTGTCAATACTGCAATAATAAAGTAATCTATAACAAGTAGAAATCCTGCATTAAAAGTGTAGCGAAGCGTACTTCCAGTATGAAAAGTAAAACAGCCCCTACAGGTGTTCGTACTCTCGGATTATTATTACTGATGCATTAATGTGTGAGTAGTGTTTTACTGCTGTAGTTGGTTGAGGTGAACTTTAACAATTTAATACACCATCTTTATAACCTCATCATACGTTGTGTGTGTATTAAATCTGGACCTTTAAACTAGAGCTGTCACAGGTAACAAAGTTTCCTTCTGAATTAGAAACATAAAATAACACAGTTAAAATACTCCTTATACCTAAGTATTTAGTTACATTCCAGCAGTACCTTTCTGCCCATCTATCACCAGATTTGTCAGATGTGTCCTTTCACACCACAAACTCGAGGCCCTGCTCTGTAAACATGAGACGAGAGAGTAAAGAACACTTCCTGTAATTCAGAATTAGGAGCTTCATGAAGAAGAAAGGCCGGCTGATGGAAGCAGCGGCTGGTGAAAAATGAAAAACCGAGTCTGCTTCCCGGGAGGCGCTAAGTGGCAGCCATGGGAGGCATGTTAGGCAGAAGAAACCAATTTGTCAGGGAGATGAAAATGATAGTTAAAGCAAGCATTCATTTTCTGGACATTGACGTCGCCATTAAAATGTGCTGTCTGACATAAAAGTCGCTGAATGGATGGGAATGTCTGCATTTTTCACTCTTCTCTTAATTAATGCCACCTGTTTCCCCTGAAAACCTTTTAGACTCACTTGAGAGGAAGAAAACAGATCGCCTGCCATGTTTCTGATGCTACTGGCTGGAGCCCGAATGCTCAGCACAGATCCAACAGAACTACTATGTTAAAAAAAAAAAGTCTTCATTTAATCGTATTATTTGGGTGCCATGTGGCGATATTATCCTGTTGGTCTGTGTTAAGGTCTGTAGCGTGAGGCAGCTACTTAGCAACACTCTTCCAGTCCAGACTACTTAACGGCAGTGTGTGTTATGAGGGGAAAATAATCCACCTTAATACCGCTCTTTATCCACGGCACTAATGCTTGAATAACATTCATAAACGCATTACCAAAACATGTTTGACAGAGTCGTTTTAGATGCAAATTGGCCAATACGTCCTCGGCTTTAAGTGCGCTGTCCATGGTGCTAAAAATTAATGCCGCATTGATTCTCCGCATGCGCGTTGTAATGAATCCCAACAATTTCACCTGATTCCAATGGTTTGATTAAAGGGACTTGCTTATTTACATAAATATCAATAAGACGACATTATGACAATTACCCGCCCTATTGGCCACAAACTTTATATGCTTGAAAATATACTTTATTTTCATTAGGAGGCATGAAATGCAGCCATTAGTGCATTAATTAAGGCCACTATAAACAATTATCTGGGTTAGTTTTTCAGTTATCCTGTAATGGGTCATTGTGATAGAATCAACACCACAGTGAGACTAATTTCTACACAATGCCATTTAGGACAGTGAAAAGGGCGGCAAGTCCTGCAGCAAGAAAATGAACAAATAGAATAATGTTTGGTCTTTTATGGGAGGTTTTCTGTGGGAGAAATGGTTTCTCAGCACATCAGCAGTGGGGGGGTCCAGAGGATGAAAAAAAAAAAACAATCCATTACCCGGTGCAAACACCGGTTGTCCAGATAGTTCATAGCGCGGTAATACAGCGGCAGAAATGTGCTGTAAATGCAGGGAAGCAGCGAAATTGAGGAGTCACATACAATGAGCGTCACCTCATGGGGGGGGAACAGTGGCCTCGGGGTGGGGGTTGGGGGAGAGTCAGGGGGACAGACTCAGCAACACTTCCCATAACACTGCAGAAACTTTGAAGAAATAAGAGAAACTTGTGTTTCCTGAAATGTAAAATACTGCAGTAATTTGGAAAATTCCTAAAATAAAGTTATGAAAAAAGCATGATTTGGGTCAAAATGCACACGGGGGGCAGCAAAAACACAATTTACCCCCTGATTAACTTGTTAGTTGACTTGATATTAGAGCTAAAGTGATTAATTGAAGATTAGTTGAAGTAAATTAATCAGTTTTTAAGCAAAAATACCAAAAGTTCTCTGGTTCCAGCTTCTCAGATGTGAGGATTTGCTGCTTTTCTTTTTCTTGTTATGAAGGTAAACTGAATATTTTTGAGGGTTTGGGAAAAAAAGCCATTTGAAGACGTTACTAGCACTTTGGAAAACAAGATGTATTTATGATTTATCGAGGAAATAACCTGCAGCTTAATCAGTAATTAAAACAATATTAGCTAGACCTCTTTGCTTGATATTGAAATATTTATTGTTATACTGTGACATATCCTGCACGGCAGCATCTTATATATTCTATACCCCAATAAAGCCAATAAAAGTACTCGGATATTTCATTTAAAGTAACAATCTTGGAGATTTTCGTTGAAACAATAAAGTTGTTAAGTGTCTATATATCGCCAAATTTAGGTAACACAATGTTGGTTGAGCCGACAGATGAAAGTATTGCCATATTTATAATAATATATATAATATTTAATATTTGCGGTTTTACAAACTGGGTGTCATTCCTGGAAAGAAAGCAGTATTACAGTATTTTCTGTATTGTATACACACAAAAACTGCTGAACTCTGAGCACAATCTTATTGTTTTCACTTCTAAATCACAATTTTTGCAAAAGTCTAAAGACATTTGTTCCGGGAATGTCACCACGGACATGTTCATACTACTGTAAATGTATAAATCCTGCAATACTTTCATCATTGGGCTTAATTAGCATTATGTTACCTCATTCGGGGATAGATAGTGACCTAACGAAAACGGCTTGAGTTATGGCAACTTCTAATAAATGTATCTTCAATAAATTAACAACATTAAGTTTGGGGAATTAGCTTTTCCTCTACAATCAAAGGTACTTTTTGATTACCACTAATTTAATAATTAGTAGCATAAACACAAGTATTTTTAAGTTGATTAGACTACTCGTAAAAATATACTTGTTCCAAATAGTTTTTCCCACGTTATTTATGTTAACACAACTCGTCAAAATATAATGTTTGGAACTTTAAAGGTTTATCTAACTCAATAAATAAGAGGTTGTATCTGGCGACCACACATTTATTTATGATAGTACGTAATAGTACGACGGAGTATTAGGGCAAGACTAAGAAAACATTTATTTTTTAGGAAATTACGAGAATAAAGTCGTAATGTTACGAGAATAATGTAATCGTTTTAATGAGAAAAAAGCTTTAGCTCAACCAAACATTAGCCTCAGCCTGAGGCCAGCAGCCGCTGTTTGTCTCAGTCGTACCGTACAGTCAACATGTAAGATAACGTATTGATCTTTTCGTCGTTAAACAGTTTTGCTGGCTGAGCCAACAGGCTGACAGTTCTCATAATATTACAACTTTATTCTCGTAATATTACGACTGTATTCTTGTTATTGCAATTTCCCAAAAGAAAATTACGTACAATAGGTCCTCTGAATTACTTCAAAAAATCTTCAAGGTTTAAGTAAAATGATTACCAATATCGTAATGTAAAAGTACTCCATTACAAGTGAAAGCATTAAGTTAAGTATCTTTATTAGGCAGCAGAATGGCTCCTATTATCTATTATATTAATGAGTTATTATTAATGACACATGTATGTGTAAGTAGATTAATTAAAGTAAATTATGTTGCATCTGGTGTAGGTGGTAAAATGTAACTGAACCTAACAATACAATGTATTTAATAGGTCCCTCATAAGTTTGGCAAAATAATTTAACCCGTATCTGCCAGATAAAGTAGAAGTACCTAAACTATTTGAGTATTTGGGGTTAGTAACTTTGCACAACTGATAAAAAAAAGTGCATTTTACTTGAACTAAAGCTTAAAAATATAACAGATATACCATCGACAGGACAGTGAAAGTATTGATGGCGGGTCCCTGTGGTGCATATTGTGTCCAGGCCATAAAGGATGTAAATCACACACCAATCAGAGGAAGAGCCCACAGGTCCCTGTCCAGTTTAGCTCTTTAAATTGTGTCTAATCGACTGAGAGCACGTTTAAAAGGCGCGGATGAATGACTTATCACTACTGCTGATTCGATTTGTGGAGCCAAAATGAACATTTGAGGGGTTTTAAAGTGGCCGGAGGAGGCTCTCAGCACAAAGCACCTGCAGCTGTGTGTCCCTTTTTTTTTTTTTTTTTTACAACCAAAACCAGAAGAAATAGTGGGAATGATCAGGAACCAGAATCAGGATTTTACTTTGAAACATGAAGCAAAGTGTCAGGAACCATAGAGAGAGAGAGGTAGAGAGAGAGAGAGGTAGAGAGAGCATACAAGGGCATGTGCTTCACTGTTGTGTGTGAGCATGTGGCTCCTTCATCGTCAGGGTTTTTTTTTTTTTTCTTTCTCTTTCTCTCTTTGCACTGATGTATATTTCGTTGTCCGCGGGCTTAATTTTGATTTATAGTCCGTCCATAAATTAGAAAAATATGTTTTAGAATTCCATCCCGCGGAAAAAGCAGGCCCGTGATGTCAGGGGATTGGGTGATATTTAAGATGTCAGAAATACATATTGGATTAGTGCGCTTTGTTCCCCCGCAACAGCAGGTGTTTAATCATAGCTGATGGCTGGAGCGAAATGCGTTAGGACAGGCCAGGCACCAAAAAACTGGAGCTGCGTTCCCATTGCGATAAATCATACGGCCCAATGTTGTTACATTCACACTCAGATGCCCTCCCCTTCCTCCTCCCCTCTCTCTCCCTTCCTCCTCCCCTCTCTCTCTCACACGCACGCAAACTATACCGCATCACGTGCCGGCCGCGCGCCTCTCACACCTTTACACCTGCCGGGGTTAAACCGATTGATCAGCAGTGTAATTGAAGCAATAGTCCCATTATCTGAGCCCTGATGCGATGACAGTGAGACAATTACTCTCTAATATTCATTTAATTCTTTGGTCTAATCAGGACAACACTCTGCTTTAGGTCAGTTGCTCTAAATGCTTTTATATTCCCCCCCTTTTCTCCTTATGTCAGTGAACGCAGCAGCAGCAGAGGTGAGGTCTGCTGTCATTTCCTCATATTAGCACGGATGAGCAGTTGTGGACAAACCCTACTACAGGCCTTTTTAAGCTCATATAAATCTAAATGGCAGAAATGAATGCAATCCATCATGCCAGACCTTCGAGATAAAGACACTAATTCACGCCTTTCTGGAGGCCTAATCGATTTTTTTTGTTGGTATTTTGCCTTTGATGATCACGTACAGGAGGTCATGTGAACATCTCCCCCCCCTCCACCTTTTGGACCCATCAGCACCATCTTTGCGTGCGGTGCGGCGGCCGGTGCGTGGCCCGGCTGAGAGGCTCTGTTCAGCCGGAATGGATGAGAGGCGGGAGCCCAGAGGGCTGCGGGGAGGGAGAGGGAGAGGGAGACGTTTAGGAGAGCAAACATTTTCAAGGTCACCCGGTGAACTGGAACCAGGGAGGGGAGATGCATGGAGAAAATAGTGCGTTTTGACACCAGCGCGCCGTTTGATTAAAAGGCAAAGTAATGGGTTTAAACACACGCACCGAGAATGCCGCCAGACTCTGTTGGCTTTTTTCCCCGCAAATTACTTAACGGTGCAGTGATGGAAATAAGGTTGTAATGTTTGGTAATGGAAAAGAAAGCCTATATATTCTTTTTTTCTGGTCTTCTTGTTTTCTGACATACACAAAATAAATTGACCCGAGCTAATAACCACGGCGCATGAGCCTTTCTTTTCTCCTCCTCCTCTTCTGTATCTGTTACCCAGTGTGGGAACTGGAGCGAGTTTCTTTCTTTTGCCTTTTGTGCTGTTTCCATTTTCCATTCGTTACTATGAACAATAATGGTCAAAATGATGAGACATCAATCTTGTAGTGGAACATTAACAGCGTGTGACCGCTGAGAGACAAATAGCCGGTGTGGACTTGAGAGAGGGATTAAAAGAAGTAGAAAGAAAGAGCAAAAAGAAAAACGTCAAGCTTGCAGTTCAAAGCGGAGTTGTGTGTGTTACAGAGAGCCTTAAATGCCTCATGGTAGGACCGTAGAGGGGGGGGGTACCTGCAGAATGAAGGAACCTGCAGAGCAGAACAAAGAGGATTGCAAAACACACTGGAAGATGATTTAATGCTGAGTGCGTGGGGGGAAACAACCTCAAGCATATTAGCTTCCAGAGAAAAGTGCTAATCATGCATGCTCGCCAGTGGGAATACCGCCCTGCGACTCACAGCCCACGGCCCGCTGAATATAGGCTTTATTGAACATGGAAATTCGATAATCAAAGTACCTTGAAAGAGAGAGAGAGCAGGAATCCACTGAGGGCCGCAGAGGCCGCTGGATTTATTTCTTTATTTCAGAGTCTGTCTGTCTGTCTGTCTGTCTGTCTGACGGCCGCTCTGTTTATCCTGGAACCACCTCTTCAATGAGTCTCTTAATTCCTCTCTAATTCCGCGTGTCAGGGCCGTGTATCCCCGCTGTCCCGCCCAGTGGCCCTTTGTCGCCCCGTTTTCAACTCTCCCCAGCATTACTCAGCTCAATGACACACGGCAAATTGCATTTAATAAATTAGCTTAATGGATTCGACGATCGGTTAGCGGGCACAGTGTTTCCTCTGGTTAAGCAAAACATTTATATCCCACAATCCCTCCTCTCTCCCTCTCTCTCTCTCTCACACACACACACTCTAATTTTCTCTCTCTCTCTCTGTTACATCACACACATTTCTGCAGGAACAGGAACGCGTGCGTAAAGGAGCCCCCACCTCCCCTCCCCTCTCCTCTCCTCTCCTCTCCTCCCCTCCCCGCCGCGCCACGCGCAATCATCTCGTCCTCCTGATTCTGAAACCACCCTAATCCACTCATGAGTTCACGTGCCGTCTCCCTTCAGCTCGCGCTCATTTCTCGATGATGTCTGGCAGTAAAGGTGTCACTCTCGCGCGCTCCCAAACTGTTTCCTTTTAACCTCTGCGTCATTTAAACCCGTGCGTAAAGGTGATTCCAAAAACACTTCAGGCTATATATCACCACCATCATCATCACCACCACGAGCATCATCTTCCTCTCCTGAAGGGTGGTGGTGGTGTTGGGGGGGGGGGTGATATGGGAAGCCACGCTGACTGCACGCGGTTAAATGTCATGACACCCCCTCCCTCCCTCCCCCCCCGCCACAACAATCCTTTATGGCCTCTGCATGTTTGGTTGCGCAAAACAATCTCATCGGACATTATTGATGTTACAGATGTTATAGTAATCAAATTATCGGCCTGTGAAGGGCCCCTCTGTCACCGCGCCGTGTGATGAATTATAGTAAAGGTCACAGCCTGCCGGTGCTTTATGGAGGCTTTGTACGGTAACGCTCAGGTGAGCGCCTCCAGGGCCTTTGCGGGGCGGTGCCGCGCCGCGCACACACACGCACACGCACACTCGTTATTCGTTCAGGTTAAGGGGCACGTCTTGGGAGGAGGGTCCCAATTTTTTTCCCCCCATAACACAACTTTACCTTTTGCATTTACAGGTTATGGGAGCTTAAGTTCCCAGGAGCCTTTGGCACTGAGAGAAAGAAGTTAAAGTGAGAGAGAAGAGGAACTCCAAGTCTGGTGATATTTTACTTCCTAATAATCAATAATCTCACGAAAAGAGCAAAACCAACAGTGGATGTATCTACTAACACATATTGTGTCTAATATATGTTCTTCCTCTGTGCCATAGAGCTCCACTGTTGTCCAAAAACTATTAAAAACACATCAAGGAGCCACACTGTTGCACTGGGTGACACGTTCCTTCATTACTATGAACACACACACACACACACACACACACACACACACACACACACACACACACACACTATTTAGACTCACACACCATGTTGGATTTGGTCTTTTCATGGGATTTTACCGACACAGAATCAAACCAGCTTTATCCATTAAGTGCAAAAAAATAAGTCTTATCTTCTCCACACACCCCCACGCTGCTGTTATTTATACACCCTTTACATTTTAATTAAGTTCTATACTGCATTTGTCTCTGTGTTTGTACTATGAGCTCGTTTGCATCTGCAGTCTGTTTACTTTGCTATATATCCTGATAGCTGCTTCCCGCTGGAAATTTGTACTTCATTTATATGAGGAAAGGCTGTGTATGGTGTTAGAGCTTTATTCAAATCTGTACCCCAACCAATATTGTACAGGCTGCGTTGCATAACTCAGTGGTTTTCACAGGATTAATGCCCGAACAAAAGTCGGAAATTAATCTCCAACAAGTCTGATTACAGAGTTTAAGTCATTTACTGAGCAAAAATGATATTTTCTGTTGCTCAGTCAAGCTTCTCAAAGTGTGGTTTTCTCTGGTTTATATCATTGGAAACTGAATGTCTTTGGGGGAAATAGCTCATTTAAGATGTCACCTGGAATACTGGAAAATTGTAATGGGAATTTTCCCTTTTTTCTTTCTATTTCACAAGTTCGTCAATCAAACAATTAAATAAAAATCAACAGAATGAATGATTATTGTGTAAACATACTGCCATCAAGGTCTTTTTCTAGCACCCTTGTTCCTTCTCACACCGAAACTTTGTCATAAAACAAGTTAATTTCATAGAGATTGTACGTTCCATCTTTACAGCCACAGTCCAGATTCCTACAGGACATGCGGAGAATATTAAATTAAACATTTCATATACAGGTAACGACAAATTATTAAGTGATACAACAGACTTACTTACATAAGACTTACTCAATACTACAGTTATTCAGTAAAGGGTGTTTCTTCACAACTTAATGTGAAACTCTTTCATTAGAGTACTTTTGCATCACATTTATTATCAACAACACATGATAATCTTATGTCTTAATAGTATAAATCAATATTTAAATGGATTAAATGTTTGGTTTTATTCATTAAAATCCAACAATATAATATATATGATTCTGAAATGGGCCATTCTTCATAATTAGTACTTTTACTTTTGGTACTTCAAGTATATTTTGATTCTAATTACTTTTGCTGAAGCAACATTTTGAATGCAGAACATTAACTTATAACACAGTATGTATATATTATGGCATAAAATGGCGTAGATACTTTTACTTAAAGCAGCTACAAGGAACTTCCATTTTGTGTTGATTGTGGCGGCCCCTGTGGACAGAAGCGGTAGTGTTTCCCCCGCCTTGCTTTATTGGTTTCAAGGGGAATCCCACCACATCCGACCGGTGGCAGGCATTAAGAATATAAAAATATCCAATCTTCACCCTGATGGTCTTGTCTGTGTATGTCGGTCATATAGAGTAATCTTTATTAAATGGAGACTGTTTCATAACCAGTTAAAAAGGGTATGAAAGGGTTTAAGTGGTAAAAGTAGAAGTAAGTAGAGTACATCTTCCACCACTGAAACATTTATATACTCCTAGTAGGGCTGAAGTCCTGATATTCCCATTTCAACTGCTGCATACTGTGTTTGAACCCTTCAGATTTTGATGCTTTTGACTCAAATGACTGAAGCTGACTCAGCTGCTTTACAGTTTACAGGAGAAATAATGGATTCTCCTTCACTGGTCTGATCGAAGTTTCCCCACAGGAACCGGAACTCAGAAAGGATTGTCAGGTGCGGCCAGCAAAGTTTACCGTCTTTGAAAACTTAAGTTATTCTTACTTTTAATTGATCTTTTATTTAGTCTTTTGACCTCTTTATCTCAGTTTAGAGACTTGTGGAGTCAAACTGAATCCTCAATCAGTGATATTGAACTTAACATCTGCAGTCTCACTGCCGCCTTGAGGATATAATGATTACTAGGTACATTGGTTCATGTTTAAATGTTTGAATTACAATGATTATTTAAGGACGTAAAGTTTCTGTGCTTTTGTACAGCACATTTACTTTGTTTTATATATATATTATATAATATTTGAATCTTAGCCATTGATTGATATAAGTTTTTATGATTAGCAGCGCTTTTTATTCCTTCTCCAGTGATTATATGAGTTTATAATAAACTATATATTGTATATCAGAAAAAAACTGACATAACCCCATCAGGCTGATGCTGTGTATTTATGTCTCATGTATGATCGTGAAGTTCATGGCTGACATATGACTTCCAGTGGCAGCCACGAAAAGGAAAAAAAATCAATTATTTCCAGTAATGTTATTAATCTATATTTGCCCGTAAAAGGTGGGCAAACATGAATCAATTATATATTCATATAAATTAAATAAACAATGTGTGCTTTGTATTCTTTAAAGGACCATCAATTCAGTGGCAGAATTTTCCTCACAAAAGGAGGTGAAGTGGCTGGTTTGGAGGGAAGCTTTGGCTGTCAGTCCAGGCCACATTAATCCAGACGCAATTAGGTGTCAGAGCTGCTGTTCTCACTTTGATGGTAGCCTTGGGCTGAGCACGGCGGAGAGAGCCCTAATCAGGAGAGTAAACTCCGCTATATTTCAATTTGGGAGGGCGCTCTTCCGCTCCGGGGGGCTGTGGCACCGGTGATAAATAAAACGCCCATTTACTCCCTCCGTTCGCCTACCACAGACATCCAAACTGCACTCGCCACCGGGCCCGTAATCATAGCCCGCATTTGGACGGTGAACATAAATCACACAATTGGAAACGCCATGATTAGAGATGCCAAACTCAAACAAATGCAGCGTGTAACCTTGTCAGCCTGCGCAAGCTGATATCAAATCATCTTCAATGAGAAATGAAACAAAATGGAACAATTGACACTCATCCAAAAAATAAAAAATCAACCCTCTGAGAACTTAAAGCTGCACAATCCACACAGCCACGCCCACCGCCACGGTTGTAATCTTAACCTAACAAGATTACAGCCCCCTCTCGGTGTAATCCCTCAGTATTATGACACATCTGCTATTAACAAAGGTGACAAAGGTGGCTGCACAAGTGGGCCAAGCTTTAAAATCCTTTCAAATGTTAACCAGCATGTTCCTGAAGCCGGTTAAAGTGTTAATTGGCTGATTGAGTCCATTTATGTAATCCCTCCGTTTCACCGCTGCCCTCAAACCCTCCAGAGCGCCAGTGGATTTGGGTGAAGTGCTGCACGCGATCTCTATTCAAATATTTCCATATGACAACTGCTCGTAGGCCACTCCAATTAAAGGCCAGTCACTTTCTATTTAAGGGGCCTCAAAAGATCGCCGCTGTGTGCGTGGTGCAAACAAAAGGATCTTCCCAAAGCATTTAACTCCCCAAAAGTGACTTGGGACGACCCGGGACCCGCCCCCCCTTCAAAGGCCATCTCAGGGGATTAGATGCTGGATTTGGGAGGAGAATTGAGGTTGCAACATTGCCTTTCTCCCCCCCCCAACACCCTCCCACCACCACCCCTGTTTCCTTTCTCTCCGTCTCTGCTAAAGAGGGGGCTGCATGTGCGTGTTCAGCACCGTGGAAATGAGATGCGCATTTAAATCTGAGAGCGGGGTCCACCGCCTGTGGCCATGCGCTGCCAGGAAAACCTGCCCGCCCGCCCCGCCGGCCGGCCTGGGGTTAATTAAGCAGCCTTCAGAGCTGCGGGAGAAAGAGAGGCCAGGTTTGATGCAACTCTACATCTGTGATTTCTAGCAAATTCATCCAGTCCCCCGCTCCTCAGCCAGCACCCCCTACGTGTGCAAGGGAGGATTTTTAACTAGCAAATTAGCATTCAGATGAGAGAGCAGTGCGTTATAGAGCAGAGCGAGTTACAGATTATACAGTTGTGACATTTTAGAGAAGGATACTGATGACTGACACAGTCTGTGGTCTTAGTGAGACTAAAACTTGAGTCTCTGTCCCAAAGCAGCTTCATTGACTGACTCATGTGTTTGGATATAAAGTCAAACCAACTTCTTCTTTCCCCAAAAAACAAATGTCAAATCAGGATGAAGAAATATTAATGTATGTGGAACAATTAAGTAATATACCACAGTTTATCTGATATAAGATTAGTCTTACAGAAACAACCCCCATCAGTCCGATACTCAGCCAGACATTCGGTGTTGGAATGTAACTAAGTATATCTACTGTTGCACTGAAGTACAAGTTTACTTCATTTCAGAGGGAAATATTGCACTTTTTACTCCATTTATTTGACAGCTATGGTTACTTGTTACTTTTTAGATTTTACATAAAAGCATATTTTAATTTTATTAAATACAAACTCAGCATTAGATTAAACCACTGCTTCCAAACCAACCAGTTGTGTGTTTATGTCATGTTTCAGATTTCTCTGAAACATCTCAGATGGTTTCCTTTAAATATAAATTAAACAGCTGTTCAAGACACAAAGAGGTAAAATGATTTGATGATGATCTTTTCTCTCCCATGAATCATCTCTCCACCCTCTCTTTTAAGTTGTGAACCTCTAGATTAAACTGTAAAGTATAAAACTAGTTCCACCAATAATAGTACACGCTGATGCATCAGTATTAACAACCTAATAATGTCAGATAGAATAATAACAGTCACAGGGGGCAGTTTTCAGCAGAACTAGAACTTTAAAACTTAATTATAATAATTTTGTACTTAATTAGGATTCTGAATGAAGGACTTGTTTCTACATTGTTGTATTGATACTTTTACTGAGTATTTCTTCCACTGATGAAAATATTTGATTTACAATCACATAAAAGAGAGAAAAGCAACAAATACTCACCTCTGAGAAGCTGCAACGAGACAATGTTTGACAAATGATGATTAATAAAACAAACGCTGATTCATTTATTCACTTTGCCTGGTTTACTTGGTTAGTGAGGTGTTGACATGAGGTTGCAGTGCGGCTGTTGTATCTGTTATTTTATCCCAAAAAGTTGGTGTTGGGACAGAAAATCTGATCCAAAACATATCACATAAACACAATATTTTACATTTGATCCGTGGTGTTTTACATATGTTGACAAATAAATACAGCCTCAACCAGATATAAGAGAGAGATGGAACCATAAGTATCTATTATTATTATTATTATTATTATTATTATTATTATTATTATTATTACTATTAAGGCTGCAAATAATGGTTCTTTTCATAATAGATGAACCTGCAGATCATTTTACGCAATGATTGATCGTCTAGTCTATGAAATGTCAGAAAATCTCACGATCAAAACTTCCCAGACCCCAATGTGTTTCATTTTGTTCAACCAACAGTCCAAAAGTCAGATTCAGTATCATGTAAGACGAAGAAAAGCTGCCAATAGTCACATTTAACAAGCTGGAATCAACAAATTCTTGCTTGATAAATGACCGAAACAGTTAATCGATCGACTCGTCAGAAAATCAACTAATCATCGCAGCTCTAATTCTTATGAATCATCCCAGGAACCCAATGAGCAATGTGTCCTGAAGGTAAATAAACAAACATAATGTACTATGTAACAAGAAGCAAACTAGCAGATAAGACTGCAGCGAATCATAAAAAAAAATAAAAAAGAAGCAAATTCAATTTTCTAAATGCGAGTAAATTCCTTGAATGAACAATACATTCATTGAGAACAGAAAGACACAAACACACAGAGGCACTCCTCTGATTTCCAGACTCCACTCTGGCTTTTATAATCATTGAGAGGACGGAGGCTGATGCGGATGCAAAGTGTCTGCAGGCGGAGAGGCCTGGCACTCTGCTCGCTGTGCTTTATTGTGCGCTCGCTGTCACATACAGGTCTTCATTAGGACCGTCTAGAGACTTGGTGAGCGGCTTTTGTGTGCGTGAATCACTGCGGTTTATGTGTCTTTTTGCACCACTAATATGCCACTATGTCAGATGGAGTCTGTTTTAGTGCAAGCCTTTATGGGGGCAAATTGGTGCCGAATAGGACGGCGGAGCACTTTAACAGCACTCACCTTCCCCTCACCCCTTTTAACTTATTAACTTATATTAACTCATTTTAACCTGTCAACAGCTCTGCATCTGTATCACAAATAAATCACAACAGTGGTTGTAAGGGAGTGTGTAGCTGGGTGCGAAATGTGCTTACCTCTGTGTGAATGCACAGGCTTTTTACCTCCTAGTCACTATTAATGAAGCCAATCTCCATTTTGACTGTGTGATCACTTTTTAATGCACTTGAGTGTTTTTAAAGTGCAATCAAATGTTAATTAAAGGCTGGTGGGAGGTTTTCTTAGAGGCTGACCGTAAATGCTCTTTCTCCGTGTTTTCTTTTGTGCGCGCTTTCACTACAGGAGAAACATAAGCATGAGTCAATTGTTAAATGCACCTGCAAGACGGCCCTCAGCGAGCTGTGTCTCTTTTAAAAGGACACAAAAATGGAAGGTAAACAATGTAATGAAAGCACAGCCTTTCAAAGAATTTGCAATGATTAGTTGTTCCTTGCTCTTTGAGGGACAGCGTAAAGTAGATCGGTGCATAAAGCCATGAAGCAACAGTGGACTGTCAACATTTCCTTTTTTAAGAAACTCATATTAAGCAATACGAGGGCTGTAATGTTACATTTAAAGCTAATTATTGTTTTAAAGTTCATTACTGCAAAACATCACATATCATATTGAGATATGATATGAAAAAAATACGTCTGTTCTGATCACAGTAATCATAATATTCTTGTACCACTGAGGAAGTATTTATTGAGTGCTTTGTTACTTTAAGTAACCCATATAAGTCAGAGAATAAAATACAGACGTGTTGTGCACTCTGACAGAATCGTCTCCCTCCTCATCTCCTCTGGACTGTAGATTGATAAATGTGGGACACCAAAAAGGAAAGTGAAAAATCAAATCAGCAGAGCTGAATGTGTCTGTCCCCCTAATGAGCCGCTGATTGAACATTTCAGTGGGGAAACATGTAGTCATTAGTCTCCATGCTCCAAAGAAGCATTTAAAAGAAACTTCAGTTGAGGAAAGAAAAAACCTAATTACAATACAGGAGACACAGGAATAGCTATGAAGCATCAATTTAAGCATAATCACCACAATTACGGTTCCCACGGGTCTGCTGGAGTTACACAGTGATTGTTTTGGGGGAGAAATTGTATTTGTGTGGATGTGACACCTTTTTCCTCAGATGTCACGCGTCTTCACATCATCGCGCAGGACTCGGTTTTAAGTAAAGTGCGTTAAGCTCGTCAAGGGAACGTAATTTTGTGTTGGCAGAGGATTAACTGTGTTAGCGACTTGTGAAATGATCAGTTACAGAATCTGTAATCTATTTATTTAGCCTTTAACGACAACAAGTCTTAGAGAGAAATCAGCCTGCATGCAAGCGTAATGACAGATTATACAGGTGCTACTCATTTAAAGGGCCAGTTCACACAAAAGTACAAGAATGTGTTTGTTTTTCACTCATCCCCTGGTGGCGTCGGGCTGTGCACAGACATTTTGGTTTTATTTCACAGGTTTTAAAGAAATCTGTTTTGGAGATTTCTTCTGCCATCTCAACACAACGGAGAGCTGGAATTAAAACCAGAACTTCCTGGTTCTGTTGGTGAAAAAAGCTGCATGTAGCTAGCTGGTGTTAACTCAAAAACATTACGCATTTCTGGATACGTTATTGAATGCAACTTTTTTTTAGCGAGGTTAGAGGTAAAAGTCGGAGAGGAGATGTAACATTAGAGGAGAGCGTTGGTGGATATTGTAGATATGGACAAACTGGTACAATGACACATGCTGCTAGTTAAAGTTTTAAGTATGACAACAAGTTTTTTACAATTTGAGTTTTATTTTTGAAGCTCTGACCATCATTTCTGCCCTGTATGAACATCTGTGCTTGTTGGAACTAATGTTGCACAATATGGTCAAAATTATAGTAAAAAACTGAGTCATATCACAGAATCTGTAAAACATAATCAAAAAATAATATTTTTTACAGATTCTGTGATATGACTCACAATTAGTGGGAATTATTATTTTTACATTTTCCCTCAAAAAAAACTATTGAAAATCGTGATGATGTGACATTTGTTGGCGTCTGTACCAAACACACGTTTTCTCAAATGTGGAGAACAAGATTTGTAGACCAGTGAATCTCTGCAGCACTACAGTACTCCATTATAAGGCTGTTGGACACTTATTTTGCTTTAATCAAAAGATCTCGATTTCGATAATATTGGGAATAATTGTGCAGCTCGAGTTGGAACCACAGTGTTTTTAGGAATCAGTCCAATTGTTATCAGCACTGACCTCACTAAGATTATGGGGAATCGTGACGTTACCGATCCATTCAGTGTCATTATAAAATGTAGTTTCAGTCAGTCACAGTGGGCTGCTGTTACCTGACATAAAAGGATCCACATGAGCTCCACACGGACAGGTACACAGATTTTAACTTCGGAAAAAGAGGGCAAAGAACGAAAATAAAATCCAAGTTGTAATAAACCAATTTTTCTTTGTTAAAATAATCTACAATTCAAATTCTAATAGCAAGTTTTTAAACCCAACGAATGTTTAACTTTTTCAAAGAAAACCTAAATGAGAGAAACTGTGTGTGTGTGTGTGTGTGTGTGTGTGTAATTTGGGTCATACTATACTTTATTATGTTTTATATTGTATGTTATATTGCTTTATTGTGCTATACATATTACATTTCTACATTTAACCTTATATTTTATTTCCCATATTATATTATTACATTAATATACTGTTTGCAGGCACTGTATGCTGCTTACTGTATTATTGAGTTGAGCTGCTGTTGTTTAGTTTATATTTTAATTTTATATACGCTTCTAATCTTAATCTAATTTAATCTTTTAATCTATTTATCTGTACTTATTGGAGTGTGTGCTGCTGCTGCAAGGTTGCTCTGATCTTATCTTTATCCTCATATTGATGTGATTGGTTAGTGAGAGAGCATGCAGAGTCACTAACAGCATTTTCTTGATGTAAACAGTCAATATAAGCAGTTAAGAAAAAGCTGACATGATTAGACACGTGTCATCAAAGGTAAATCTAATATCATTGTTATGACTGAAACTAAAATTCTCACTAATAAAGGAGGAGATCCATAACTTAACAATGCGGACTGACATTACTGCCTCTGATTGTGTGTGTTGTGTGTTTGCCTGCGAGTCCGTGGCTCGCTGTCAGACGACAGAACGAGGGGCTGATCAGAGACACGCTGGCTAATGAGAAGCTGCTCTCAGCAGTAAGGTCAGACAGGCGTTTCCTCAGCTGGGATACTCTGCTTTACCCCCCCTCTCCCAATGTCTCCCTCTGTCCGCTCTCCACTCTCTTCAAACACACACACACACACTGTGATAAGACCAACTGAACAGGCCCATCATGTCACTGTGCTGCAGCCCAGAGAGGGAAAGAAATCAAGCTGTCACTGCACAGCAATGTTGAGGGAGAGGTGAAGGGGAAGAGAGGCAGCCCCCTGTTCTCTCATTCCCTCCCCAGAGCCCATTATAGCAGGTGCCAACACGGGGAGATGGATCACACACACACACACACACACACACACCCTTGTGTATCCATCAGTATGAGGACACCCTGAAAAACTCTTCCCCATTCAAACTTTTCCCCTAAAATATACTTTACAGAGCTCTAGGCATTAAAGATAAAACTTAAAGCTAGCTTGTGCAGTCTGTAAAAGATTATTGTGAACATAAGACGAGTCATGCTGGCAGCTCGGTGAGGCCCTCACTCAGACACTGTCTGTGCTTCGAGCTGAACGCCAACGTCAGCAAGTTACAGCCTCACTTGCTTAACATGCTGATGGTTAGCAGGTATACCATGCTCTCCATCTTAGTCAGGTGTGTTAGCATGCTGACCGTTGCTAATTAGCACTGAACACAAAGTAAAGCTGAGGCTGATGGGAAAGGTCGTTAGTTTGGCAGATATTTGATCTTAAACCGAAGTATTGGACGGCAGAAATGTTGATGTCTGCCGTGAAAAAGGTCTATTAAATATCCTAACTGAAAATGGTGCAAGAGGAGAAGTGAGGAGATCCCTAAAGTTCATCCTGAGTGGAACGTAAATATCTGGACCAAATTTAATGGTCCAAAATGAACTCTTTGCTTTCTTTGATTTCTCTTAGTCCCATAAAGTTTTGGAAGCTGATGAAGCTCGATGGATCCATTTTTCCATCCTTGAATCTGTTATCTTGAACCTGGCCTAAAGTTAGGACGGGATGCGCACACCAGTACCTGTACCTGCCTCGAGGGAACACACGGTACCCCTACCACACAATAATTCACTTCCACAAGTCTTTCAGTCTTTTTGATATTGTTGTGGTATGCTTAGGTTGCCACGGTGATTGAGACTGCAGTTGTAAAAAAAAAAAAAAAGGAGCCAGCTAAGCGTCTGTTAATTTATATTATGGTGATGGAACCCAGACAGCTATTATCTGTTAAAATGTAAGTTATTATACATCTATTTGTCTCTAAGTTGCTAAATGAGTTGTTTCTGCAACTGTAAAATGATAAAGAAAACTGATTCATAAAAGAAAAGGTGAATTACTGGTTTTGTGAGAGATTATATCAGCAAACTCAGATGTAAAGTTCTTGTTGTTTATTCAAACATGTCCACCGCTCGCTGCTCTTTTTCTTTGTTTATGCTAATACTTAATTAAAATCACGAGGATGTGGGGCATCGTACAGTGTTGCGTGGGAGTAATGTGGATGGTGGGTTGTCAGCAGCTTTACTGTCGTCCTCTGGTTTGTCTTATTCAATGGTTCATAATTGTTGACCCGCCAAAACCAGCCGGTACGATGGCCTGCGAGGCTCCTGATGGACTAACAGTGATGTGTTTGGTTACACATGAACACAGAATCTGTTTTAGTTTAATGCAGGATGTCAATATATTTCTAATTCCTATGGTTTTACCTGCCTTAAGAGAATATTTTGCTCACTTGTGGGCAGCTGAAAGACATATCATCACCTTTAAGATGCTTATTTACACATCATTCATTCATTTAGAGTCCTGTTTCTGGCCACCTGATGAACATAAGTCTAATATTCACTTATTTTTGGCTCCGTTTTTTTATTTCTACCAACTCCTGAAGGAAATATCTGGCTCTTTAGCTGCCAAGTGCTGCACTATGTTCACCGGCGAGTTGCTATCTGTGTCTGTTTGATGCTGAGCAGGTGGTCTACAGTGAGTTTTTAGAGCTTTTTCTCTGAAAACAGCTGCCTGTTGCGGCTCAGAACCGAGAGCAAACTGTTCATTTGTGGGCCGAGCAGCTACACAACAATCTGAAACTCACTATAAAGCTTCGTAAAGCGAGGGCGGAGGAGCTAAACATAATTCTCTTCATTTAATACATTGCTATTGTAAAAAATATCGCTTATAGCAGTTTTAACTTCTCCTCTAGAGTCATCATTACGTCTTTACGGCTTTATGATCAAATACCTGAAAAACCTTCAGCCTCAGCTGTACTTTGTGGTGTATGTGGTAAACATGCTAGAGTGGATGTAGACTTTTACCTTTGTTTTAAATCAAACAACAAAGGAAGGAATTAACTTAAATGTATATATTAATTCTTATACACCCTTTTTCCTAATCTAGAAAATGTGACATATGTTTGTTTCTGAAGAGTCCAGATGCTATCTGTGCACATCACTTTGACAGAAAGTATTAAAGCCTTAAAATAGTGAAAGAATGTGTGTTTTTCTTGTGAAGTAACTAGTAAAATGTGTTTGAAAATCTTCTATGTGGCTGTGGATCTGTATGATGTGTGTGTGTGTGTGTGTGTGTGTGTGTGTGTGTTTAACTGGCAGGCCTGACACAGCTTGTGCGTGTGTGGTTGTGTGTGTGTGTGTGTGTGTGTAATGGGAACAGCTGGCTGAGGGAATGAGTACAGAGGGAGAGGTGATGGATGCGAGTGGAGCTCCTGTGACAGATGAGCTAACAGGTGTTCACCACAGCCCTCAGAGAGACGCTATTTATGAGCCGGAAAAGACAGCCAGACGCAAAGCACAGTACGCCACCGGCCTGCTCAATGCTAAAACACATCACGTACATCTGCACAACTTTACTCAACACAGCAGAACTGTCTTTAGGCAGTGGATGGGCTTTAGTTTGCTAAAGGCATCTTCACTCATCATTCTCACTGCACAAAGTCCTCGTACATCTTCTACTACAAAGAATATAACATGAAATAAATGTTTACAGCTACAATACACTTCATCCTGGATCTTTACTTGGCTGCTACTGCTCTTTAAAATCGGCCCTGCAGCTTCTGGTTTCACAAGAATAGAATAAAACACAGTATAAAAGTGTTTGTTTTAGGACTGAATCTGCGGGCGGATATGATTTCCCCATTCAGTAAGTGTAGCTTTAGCACCCGTTTGTGCCTCATGTATTACCCCACATTCAAAATCACAGAGCTAAGCATCCGTTTCCTTTTTAAAAATATATATCCCGCGATGTTTGAAAAAACCCAGAAGGTCATTTAACAAATCTTTCACCGGTTCTGAAGGTATTTCCTCTAACATCGGAATGAAAAAATATTCCATCTGTAGCATCAAGTTGCGATGGTAGTTGCTTCTGCAGGTTTACAGCAATCATGTATGTCCTTGCTCTTTTTGTACAACACAAGAGTGAATATTTTGTAGGAAAAGACTTAAGGTCAATATAGACAACTATAACTAATTTTAAAAGTTTGGTTCACGTTTTTTTCCAATCTAGTAAAAGACGTCTGTCATTCCCATCCACCGTTTTCATTTGAATTAGGAAACAGATTAAAAATCTTTTCTTTTGTGCAGCAGACGGAATATTTTCTTCATCCAGATGGTTAGAAGAGTCTTTGAAGGGTTCTGGAAATCCCTTCAGAATAGCGGTGAGTGTTTTTCAAAGATATTTATTATTCAGAGAAAAAGACGTAAAAGGTAAAAACATGAGCGGCAGAAACTGGAGCTACAGCAGCTTCTGTTGACTATTTCTGTCCTGACTGCCTCCTATTTGTTCAGGTCAAACAGGGAAAAAACATGGAATTAAAACTCTAATTTACAGGGAAGTTGTTTCATTAAGTGAAGTGGAATTGGCTATTTTATATGTTGAACACTCATATTTATGTGCATTGACATTAGCCTTGTATTTCCACTGTTGTGTAGTTTGGATATTCAGAAAAGTGTTAATATAAACTCGTACTACTACTCCTGGTTTATAGTATACAACACAGTCAAGGGTGTATGGATACATGGGCGAAGATGGAGAAGAACATATGTCAGCAGGTGGAGTGACAAATTCATCAAAATCATAATGTCATGAGTACATGGTATGTGCCTCAGCCTGCCAATTAGCAGCGCTCATCATTAACGATTTTGTGTTTCAGCCACGTTCAGATAAATGACCATCAATCACAGCACGGGGACATTGGAGAGAGACACAGTCAGGTTAAGTCAGACTGAGGAGTTATTATTAGCAAAGACCAAAAAAAAAGGGTTATTTTAATAAATTCACTTTTTATTGTTCAGCAAAAGCAATACAGATAAAAAGACCACGTTGATTTAAGTCTAACATATATGTTTGGTTTTTCTAAATAACATTATTTTCACGTAGAAGGCACTTATAATATTAATAAATGTGATTTGGGGGGGCAGGGTAAAGGTTGGAATGTAAACCTACATCAGAGGCCAGTTTGGTGGCGCAACAGCTCCCAAATGTTTATAATGTATTAATGACAGAAATAGCGCAGAGAAATCCTCCTTTTTCTTCTTTTCTTGGCACTAAGGAGATAAAATCCATTAATGGAAACACGGGGTCGCTTGGCTCGGGCACAAATGCCACTGAAATACAGTCGGACATCAATGTTTTAGTGGAGTATCTCAGTTTGTATAAACACTAAAGACAAATTGGCCCACTGTGAGTGTGGCAGCGATGTACTCTCTCTCCCACAATGCATGTACAGCTGTTTGTAAATAACGATGCTTGGCATTGACATTTAAATGGTCACCAGTGAGGTAAATGGCCAGTTTGTTTGACATTTTTGTGATGGACTAGTGTCACGTTTTACATTTTATTACCACTGCTATGATGCCTTCTGTGTGGTTTTAAAAAGGAGTTCATCACCTTATTCAAGATTTTCATTTATTCCTGTGATTCAGGACAATCTTTTCCAAAAGCACAGACCATAAAAATAAGAAACGCTGCTCGAGTGCGCTTCCATTGATTCCAGTTTATTCTTTGTGAGTGCTCAGGTTCGAGCTGTAGTTTCTGTATTTTGGATTAAAGTGCCACATGTTTGCAAGTACTGCCTGAATTGTCCTTAACCACAGAAATAAAATGTATGAACTCTTTAATAAAGTGCTCTTCCCCTTTACCTTTACTAAAGGAAGTAGGGAGGAGTGGAGGGGAGGGGACTCTACGCCTGGGTGAGGGCTTGTTTGAGGTCTCGGAGCAACATGGACGCCATGACGCTCTTCTCTGTGTTGATAGTAAGCAGAGCAGAGGAGGACTCCTTCAGCTCCAGCGACACCAGGACCAGAGCTCCGCTGCTGACCGTCCGCCCGGCGAACCTGCAGGTGGGGTCAGAGAATGTGGGTCAGCTTCACAAAACCACAAAGACACACTGATACTGGGCTGCAGACTGATACTCCATGAAGTTTTCCCATGGAGCAACTTTCTAGAAAAATAAATAGTCCCTATAAAAGCTGTTTTAATATTATTTCATGCACGTAGAACACACATATATCCAGAGACAGTTACGAGCTCAAATGTGTTGGTAAGATAGTTAGCGGAAGTAAAATTAATGGCTCAAAAACACTGCAATCGTTGCTCCAAACGGGAACTATTGGGAAGAGAAGTGTGGATCAGGAGTTCCCCTTTTCCACCAAATTGGCCAATATATGTTTTTTTGTAATTTGGGGGAAGCAAAGGTGACAAAAGTTGCACTGATCACGTCCAAATGTCAAAAAAGTTACAAAAAATGTAATATCTGCAAATATAAAAAAGTGTAAAAGCTCCATATCCACAGTGGTTGAAGTGAAAAATCCAGTTTTATAAAAAAACATTCAACAGTTGATCATTACTGAACAGGATGATGGAGCCTGTTGGTGTCGGGTATTTCATACTTTTTAAACAAATATGTGTACTTTGTGTTTTTCTAGCATGAATAAAACAGGTGTAACTGTAGTAGAATGAGACATATTTGTACACTGAACCAAGCCTAGGTCATTATTTCTGTTATAGTATATATATCTGTTATAATCTGTTATATTTATATTCTTGTTATAAAGTATATTAAATGTGTTTTAAACTGAAATTCAATGTGGTGCCTAATCTCTTCATCAATGAAAGACTTTTCCATTTAAAGAAAGTGTAAATGATTTTGTCATTTTACTGAAATTTCCCCTTTTTCCTTTCCAGTAAAACATAATTCACATAAAAACACCAGGATGTGAAGCCAATAGTTAATGGCTACATCAATGAACAACTCACATAAAACAAATATCAAAGAACAAATAAAAAGAAAGAGATGAATGTGTCGCCCAAGCGCAGGTCTACACACTTAACTCACATTTCTCACCCAAACCCATAAATCCTCCCGTTAAAAAATTCTCCAACACCTCACACCTTGTAATTACTCTAAATTAGTGAGCGAGACAAAGAAGCAAAACGATGTGACAGGAAATATAGAGAGCAGAGCAACAGACAGTCTATTATCCCAGCTGACTAAAGAGCCATTAGGGGTGAGACACGCCCTTCGTGCCCGTCAAACAGAATTTAGCCTGTTTTTATGGACTGTGGGTGTCTATGAGTCTGTGGGAGCCTCTGGGCCGGTATGGGGGATGCCCTGTCCCACCCGCTCCCTCTGGGCCATCGGGAGAATTCTCAGTCCACCGTTTCCTTGGATACCGTCCCTGCAGACTGGGGCCAAATCTGGGCACACATGGTCCCCATTGAGAGTGCTAACAAGAGGCAGACAGGGGCTATGACCCAGTGTGACCCTCTTTGAGGGGCGACAGAGCCGAGCTGAGCCCCCTCTCTCGCTCCCCTCTGGACCTCTGCATCTCTGAGCCTCACGTGGCTAACTCCCAGCCATCTGCCTCCATTTAGCACTACATCCCCGCAACAAAGACCCCCCGTGGCAGCCCGCTTAGGCCTGACAAACAGCCCACAAAGAGCCCCACTTAGGCCTGACTAAAGCCTGTGAAGGGCCCCCGCAGGACGGCCTCTGGACAGGCGCTGTCACAGAAGCCCCCGCGATGCCGTGCTGCGCGGCAGGAGCGACTAGCACGTCCACCAATTAGCACGCACACGTTAAAGAAACATGGGGGGGGGGGCACTGAGGGGACATGCATACACAATGAAACAGCGCTGGCTCACAAACCCAGTGTGTCTGGGTGCGTCTCTGGGGAGCTGCTAAATTACCATCAACAGAGGAGAGGGAGTTTATCAGGGAGCTCTCAGGGAGAGGAGAGAGAGTCCTCCTCAGGCTTAATTAAAATATTAGCCACTTCAGCAGGAAACAGAAGCCATTCAAGAAGAGGAGTCATTTCTCTCAAAAACACCAACCTCTTTGCTCTGTGCTCACTTCTTTAAATAATTCAAGCGTTGTATATCAATCCAAATTACTAATTGTGGGAATTCAGGATGTTCCCTCTGTCATAATTTGTTCCAACCTTTAAGAAAATACAGACAAAACAATATATTTTATGCCAAAAAAAAAAGTATGTCGTCATTTTCTTGACTAATTTTCTCTGTTTCCATATAAACATTCATACTGTCCAATGTCCGGTTCCCTCAGCCCTACTCTTGCCCCCCCTTTCTCAGCAGCTTAAGGTGTCTATGTGGTCCCTGTGGCTTTGCTAATGGATTTAGGATATAAATCTATCATTTACTCAGCCAGTTAACACTACCCTGAGGCTGCTTTCATTTTGTCTCAGGAGACGCTGCTGTGGGCCTTTGTTCATGTGTGGTAATAAGAACCAGTGAAAGAAACAAGAGCTTGTTTTATTTGTGTTTGATTTCCAAGCGTTCGAATATTCTCACTTTGTTGCTTGTGGTTGTGTGAGCGTTCAGGTGCAAAGACCTGATGTACATCACATCTAGAGCTAACACAACATCAGTGCATTTTTAGGTACTAGAAGGGAAAGATTAAGGACAAGCAGGCCTTAAACGGGTCATTGGTATTCTCCTGCACTCTTCACATACTGGGCTAAACACTGGATTAATTGCAGTGTATGGAAAGAAAAGCAAAGCATAACCCCTGGACTTAGAGCAGGCGGATTGGCATCGATCGGCAGGGCTGCGGCTAAGCATCACTCTCCAATTATCTGTGATTCTCCTCAGTGCAGAGAGCCTGTGTGTGCCATCTGCCTCCCCTCCACCCTGCCACTGCAAACACAAAGTAGGCTTCACCTTTACATTCGCCCTCACGCGGCGAAGACACAGGCCACCGAGGATTCTGCAACCCGAGAACGCAGGACTTAACCCACAGCGAGCGCACGAGCACCCAGCATCTTAAGTTAACATTCAACCAGCTTTGACTCTCTGGAAATGGAGCCGGTCAGGTACAAAAAAAATGACTACAGTGCATGATGTTTTCACCCAAAATCACAAACTCAAAAAAGCTGAGGCCAAATGTGTGACGGCTGCTGCTGGGTATTATTTTTTTCTCCTGGTTCTCGGCCAGGTGGACAAGTGGAGGAGTGTCCTTCAACTGAGTGGTCAGTGAGGCCAGAGCAGAGCCGAACACATGCGAGCAGACTCAGACCAGGCAGATGGCCGGAGCTATTAGCCCCAATTAGAACCAGGAACCCTCCACGCATCTCCAGAGCTCGCCCATACGGACAGACTGCAGTGCTGCACTCGAAGGGCAGACGGACGTGAGGGGAAGGAGAGGACAAACAGACTACAGAGGCTGCAGAAGAAGAAAAGGGACAAGAATTTAACTCAACGAGGATTCGGGATTCAAAGAAAATGTTCCCTACAACTGGGTTAAACATAAATGTGACCGCATATTGCATCTCCATTGCGGTCTATTAACAACCAACATTACATCTGACAATAGATCATAAGCTACAGTGTCGGCTAAAGCAATCTATAATGTAGAGACCAGACGTTTAATTAGTCGGTTTATAACGATAGTCAATTAGATTTTAAATGGGAATTCAACTTCACCGAAGAAAGGGAAAATTCTGTGTTTAAAGAAACATAATTTAATTATATCAAAGTGTAAAGTAAAGAGAAGGCATAGCTTATAAATCAAGGGGGTTCAGTTGTTGTTTTTTTTTGTTTTTGAAAATTAGGCTCTAACCAGAGGGATTGGCAATGCATGCAAAATTCGATCAAATTTGCTTTCAAACGGACTGAAAAATAGAGCACATTTATTCTATTCCGCCTGTTTAGACATAAACAAGAACAGCGTTTTCTACATTTGCTTTCCTGCTTGATTTATTGCCATCCTCCTTTCCAGCAATCAATTTCTGTGTTTCAGTGGCATCCCCCCTCCGCTCGGCCTCGGGCGCCTGTTTGGGAAAAGCAGTGCTGCACCCTGCTGATAAACAAAGGGAGTGCAGGGAGGCAGAGGAGCAGAGAGGGAAGGCGGGCTGTTGCCTTGTTAAGCCGAACCTGTGTTAACTGCAATCTATAACTCAAACTGTCTGAGGTCAGTTTAAAGCTCAGGCGATATGTGTTGTGAGCTGTATCATTCTGAGGCTTTATATTGAAATCTCATCCATTATTTCTACATTAAACCCAAACTCTCCCTCCGCTGAGGGCAGATACTTTTGTGTGAGCCGACCTGGATTAGAGGAGCTCTTCTCTGGGGACATCAGGGGAGAGAAAGAGGGGTCCTGGATGGAGGTCACCTCACACATCACATTTAATGCCAAGTGACCTCCACAATAAGCTCTCAGTGGGTGCATCCGATCAGATCGATCACTCTGCTCTGTGTGTGCGTTATTCAAAGTATGTACAGCAGCAACACACAGAAACACCATGACTAGAATTACCAGAGCTAAAACAGGTAGTCGATAGGGAGAAATTGAATCAATAAATTTGAAATCAATTATTGATTTCAGTATTTATCAAGAAGAAAATGCAAAATATTCTCTATTTTAAGCTCCTAAAATATGAGGATTTGTTGCTCTAATGTTTTGTTTAATTGTAATTTGAATATCTGGGATATATTGGACGGTTGTTGGATATCCTCTTTGACTCTGGGAACTTGCGATTGAGACATTTCTCACTGTTTTCTTACATTAACCGTAAAAATAATCAACAGATTAGTCAATAATGAAAATAATGTTACTTGAAGCCCTGCTATTACCCCACTCTTGTTCTCCAAGACTCTGTTAAGATCCAACTTTGGGATGTGGGCAGAGGAAGATAGAGTGTAAATAAAGACTTAAAGTAAAGTAAGTACTGTTGATTAATGTGAAATTGTCTTTAATTGGTCTGCAGACATTATAAAATAAATGGAAAAAGGAAGCCAAACAAAACAAAGCGGATGACAGAATAAGCCAACCGCTCCAATCTCAACTTAAAAGAACAATCACAACTACGGCTGCAACTAATGATCATATTCATTATTGATTGCTCTTGGTTGTAAATCGTGATGAAAATGCCCATCATAATTTTCCCAGAGCCTGTGGTGACATTCTTGTTTTGTCTGACCAACAGTCCAAAACCAAAAAAATATAGAAAAACAGGGCTGCACAAGTAATCAAAATATTGGCCGAGTGCAATAACCAAAATCTCAGAAGCGGCAATTTTTGTGCCAACAGTAAAATGTGCGACAGAACAGCATTAGAATAAAGTACTGCACCACAAATCTTGTTCTCCAGATGTAAGAATGTTTGTTTGGTACAGAGCAGCAAATGTCACATCTTCATAACTTTAATAGCTTTTTCAGTGAAAATGAAAATCGTGACACAAAAAATATAATTCCACAGTCGTAAGACAGAAAACTGGGAAATGTAAGAAGCTGAAACCAGTAATGTTTGGGAGCATTTTTGCCTTTAAAATGACTTAAATGATTCATCAATTAGAAATACTGCCGCAGATTACGTTAATGTTGATCGACTAATCAATGAATGGAATCATTTCTGCAGCTCTAGTCGTGACAAAACAAAAACTCAATCATATTGAATATCCAGAACCTGTGCAGATTTAGAGGAACCATCTGGATAAATTAAAACACAAAAGCATCCAGTCCTGCTTTCTTTCCTCTCAAATAAAAAGGCCGTCAAACCTTCTCGCTACATTTGAGGAGACAAGGACTGAGGATTTTGTCAGCGAGGAACGCCATCATCTCCAATAAATGGACCTCCTGAGGACAGCCTGGAAGAGCCAGTCATCATAAGGACGCCAGCGGACAATATGGAAGAGAGTGTCTTCATTATTATTATAAGACTGCGGAGCGACACTGGGAGTCTTCCTCTTTAGCCGTCACAGAAACAGGAGAGAGATTGATAGCATGGCGCCAGTTGAGCTATTGGTTATTCTGAATGAAGTATGAGCTTATTGGATGCAGGCCTCTCCCACTGGCCAACATTGATTTCCACTCACACCTTCAGCTCCCTGTGCCCTTGTGTTCCTCACTGTCCCTTACTTATCCACCCTCTCTTACATTTTTTCCTCTATTCCAGACCTAAACCCACAAAAGAAATCATCACCAACGCGGGATCGCTCAAAGACGAGGAGACGTGGAGAGATTGTCTGCGCAGAGCGAGGTAACAAAAGACAGACAGAGAGAGAGAGAGAGAGAGAGAGAGAGAGAGAGACGAGCGGGAGGAGGACAGAGCATGGCGCAGAGGGATGGAGTGAAAGACAAAGAGGAAGTGAAAGAGAGACAGCGGCGTGGAAGGAGAGACAGATGGGGGTGCAGAGATGAAGTGAAAGAGGGACAGAGCAGGAAACAGAGGGAGAGAGGGAGGTGTAATTATCTATCAGGTGTTCGGGTGTGCGTGACAGAGGAGGAAGCTCATTAGCACACTCTGTGTACACCAATTACACAGCCAGGCTTCTCAGGGCATTCCCCTGGCATGTCTGTGAGAGGCTGCTGGGGACACGCAGACACTTTCACTCCACGACGTCCGCATACACACTGGTTAACTAATCTCCACGTAAAACACAATTATAACGGGCACATGTACGCAGGCACATTCACTCTTTCACTCTCAGACAGAACAAACAGACTGCAGATCTGAATTTGTCAGTCTGGGAGTGAAACATTTGTTTCTCCTTGCTTTTTATATCCTAATGTGTATAATTGTTCCTCAGTATCTTGGATTATTTTACACATACTCACATATCCCTTTGAAAATGAGATCTCAACGGGACTTGAGCTGATTTAATAAATGTTATACTGGATGGATAACTTCCCAGCAATGTCTTAACGTGCTGCTTTACAGTTGCCTAATGGATAATGCCAATGTCACAGTGCATCATATTACCAAAAACCAGCCTGAAGTGCACTGGAATATGACCGAGTCTGTGCTGTTTTGGTAGATTTGGGGCAGTTATGAAGCACTCAGTCTTTTGTTTTCTGAGGAGAACAGTTCCCACTTTAAAGAAATAGTCCCAAATTTTAGAGTCAGTTGAGACTGAGAGCTTAGCAACTAATAGCCAAGAAATAGTCTGACACATAAACCCTCCATTACAATTCGGATTTTGTTCATTAGTGAGCTTTAGCAGTGCTGGTAGATGGATTTTGTTACCACTGGACAGACCAAGACTAGCTGTTTCCAGTCTTAGTGTTAATCTAAGCTAACCGACAAACCAATTTAACACACAGACTTAAAGTGGTATCAGTCCTCTCATTTAACTCTCCACCAGAAAGCAAATGAGCATATTTCCCAAAATGTCCAACGAGTCCTTTAAAGATGTTTGATTTGAATAACGGCTGGTAAGTAAAGTCTGTGGGGCCCAAAAATACAAATACATAACCGAGTAGTTAGTATAGTTATATGGGTTGAATCCATGTTACGGACAATGATACTAATAGTGAAACTGTAAAAACCAATTCTGAATATTTAAGTCAAATACAAATATCAATATCTGAGTGTTTCAAAAATTAAATTAAAAAATGATTTTAAAGCTTAATTTAAACATAAAATAAACACAAAAAAATGTATTTTATAGCTGACAAATGAACCTGTCAGTTCTCTCTGGTGGACAAACTGTCTTTCCTCAAACATATCACAACGTTTTACTACAATTTCTTGTCATATGTTAGGCAATATGTACGCTGATAACTCTCCAAGAAGCTAATATCTGGAGGTTTTTTCTCATTACAGATCAACTAGTTAAACATATTTATCCTTGTGATTCTTACAAACATATGAATAAAGCTGCAAGAATGCTAACAAAGCTGTATTCCAGTTAACAACAATAACCTTTAGATGCATAAACTGATCTATTTCCACCATATCAGGCTGAGGGACAATAACAGTTAAATTACGAATCAAACATTAGACTGTTCAGGGAATTACGACAAAGGTCAAATTTGGTATTAATTTAAAACGACTCAGTGACTCTGCAGGTCCTTGTCTGTTTCCCGTTTCTAAGAAATGTGTTTGAATCTGCATTATAAATCCTTGTGAATTTTGTCATTTGTTGTGAAATCATCTCTCCTTTCTCGAGTAACTTGTGGTTGTATCTTTCCAACAGCTGACAAGAAACTGCAAACATTTGTCAGTTAGTGTGAAATTCTCTGTCAAAAGCTGGTTTAGGATTAAAATGTGAAAGATTACAGTTAAGATATAGTACAGTGGTCTCTAAAGAAGATGACAAAAAAACATTACATTATCTAGACTGGATTTCAGCTAAGTATAGGCAAATTACATGAATAATGTGGATCCATTAGCTGTATATGTAACCATAAAAGACACTGCAAACAGACAATTACTTAAATGAGATGAAGCTTATATAAAACATTTAGTAGAACAGATCTATCTGAATTCTGGACATTTCACCTGTGGAAGTTGTTCTGGCTGGATGAAACCACCCCTACGTTGGCCACGGACAGGACCTGTTTGCTGATGGCCTGGCTGGAGGTGTTTGCTGTTGCCATGGTGATGGTTGCCGAGGTCTCATTCATGCCCAGGAGCTTACCTGAGAGGATGCAAGGACCCACAATAGTATAAGTTCTGGCACTAGTGTTAATTCAATGATCAAATATATAGTGTGATATAATATATATATATATATATATATATATAAGTCTAAAATCTTCATCCTCTTTCTCTATACAGAGTATTTTGGGACCTGGTTTCAGGAGCAACAGTGATTAAACAACAAGATAAAACAGATTTTGAACTCAACTCAAGTGGGGGAAGCTAAACAATAAAAGGGTGCCTTCTTCAATAATGCAAATACAACTGGGGGAAAAAAAACAAAAAAAGGCTCCCGGTTGAAGGCAAATGGCCAGTTCATGTGCACTCAGTAATAAGGAAGGATTTGAAAGAAAGAATGGAGATAAATATGCACAAGTTGGGTAGAAATAAAAGGAGGTCTTAGAGGCAAATATAATGAAAACCTGTTGACTGAAGAATTAATTAACTTCACTCAATTGGTTTAAAGCAGCAATTTGCTAGAGAGAAAAAGGTCCAGCAAAGCAAGTTGTTCTACTCTGTTCAATCCCCCTCATTTTTTTTTTTTTGTTCTGAGTGCAAGGTGTATTCAGCAGAGCTCAGAACACAGCAAATGAAGATTAATTAAGGCAGAAGCAGCATTTAGCAGGCACTTAAGAGCACACTGATGGCTTAGATATGAGTATGCTCTCAGCTCTCAATAGCTGCCACAGCATGTAGCTCTGCAGGTGTGTGTGTGTGTGTGTGTGTTTATGCTTTGTATGTTTATGTGGGGAACACCATTAAGTGCTTCATAAGAGGCAAGCATTGTGGCTTAATGGAAAGGGTGAGGAAATGTTTATTAGAGGCAAGCTACTAGGATTTTATTGCATTTTATAACTATAATCTTTAAATAACTGCACACAATAGAGGAGAAAACCCTTTTTCACTAAGGCCTACGATTGTTATCAGGTCTGTAAGATATATTTTAGATGGCAACATACTATACTTAAAGTCCAGTGTGTAACATTCAGGAGGATCTATTGGCAGAAATGAAATATAATACTCATAGGTATGTTTTCATTAGTGTATAACCCCCCTTAATGTAAGAATGTTTAACCTCAGAATGAGCTGTTTTTATCTACAGAGGAAGCAGGTCCTCTTCAACAGAGACTTTGAATTAGAAGAAGAACCATTTAAGTTTGCATTAAGTGATAATGACAATGATATTCAATGTGCTTTAAGCTTATATTTGCTTAATTTTTACACTGATGCAAATATAATGCAAAAATGATTCCACTGGCCGTGGCTCTATCTATTGATCTATTGCTCTATTGCATCTGCAACGCCATTTTGTTCCGTCGTTGGTCTGCTGGACCTTTTTAGCTTAATTTATGTACTTTTACCTTTGTTAAGTGGGTTACATACTTAAATAGTTTGTTTGTTTTTACAATCCAGATTCTAAACAGGGCATTTTATTTTGAAATTTGATCAGATTCTCTGTGGTGTTTGTGTGTTTGATTTCCTGCTCGGTTTGATCCGCTCTGTGTAGCTTCCGTCAAAAATAGACCAGCCGAGCATTCACCGCAGGGCCGCCTCTGGGACGCTTCCGAAACATGCTGGAATCACAAGCATTTGCCTTGTGTGGCTGCGATCGAAGCCGTGCCCGGTGCAATCAGCCAGTAACTCACCTTGCTCCTTGGTGAAGTCCTGCTCTGTCATGGTACTGGGCATTAACAGCTCTCCCACAGCAGGCTGGATGGACACACTGAACTGGTTCTCCTTGGTGCTGGGGGAGGAAAACAACAATAAAAGAAGAGTTTACAAGATATCCAACATAAAAAGTTAAGCAGGAATCTTGTAAATTAGGACTGAAAATAAACCTCGGTCCCTTCTGTTCAGTAATTCAAATGACGATGACATTGTGGTAATGTGTGTGTGTGTGTTTTGTGTATTAAATGTTTCTCTTCTGATTGCCTTGCAAACCACGCTGTGTGAATGGCATTTGGGGCCAGATTGATTCCCCCATCCTGAACAGATTTTCTGATAACGTTATTGATCGGCTGAGCAGCGGTGCCAATGGCATTCAGCAGGTTGATTTGGGCCGGGGCTGATTACTGGAGGAATAATTGTTATCCCAGTGAACCCGGATCAATTGCGGCTGATGTCTCACCTGGGAGTGCTGGCACAGAGCGGGTAGGAAAAGGAGAATTAACAAAGTACAAATGAGAGAGGGAAAAGGCAAGAGAAGATGCAAATGAACTTAAGAGAAAGAGACACTTGAGTGAGACGTGATGATGAATCTGGAGACATGGAATGAGAGCAGTAGGAGAAAAAGAGATGTACAACTGAAGGTCCTAGAGGGGAAAAAAATAAGGCTGACTTGATATGAGTGGATGTCAGGTTGTCTTACCACAACTGGAAGTTGGCTGCTTGTGTCGAGTCGCTGAAGTCAATACCCATGGAAACCGTCACAGAGGCCTCTGGCTCCAGCCGCTCTAAGAACGGGAAAGAGGGGAGGAGAGACGAGAGGAGAAAAGGAAGAGTGAGTGACAAGGGCACAGTGTGCAGCGTGGGGAAGGATGGAGCAAAGGGAGAGAGGAGGAAGAAGAGGAGGAGGTGGGGGGGGGGGTGGCAGCAGAGTGGAACAGACAGGCTTCCACACCACTTGTGTTTTCTACTTCACAAAGCAAGGCCACCGTGTGTGAGAAATCTATCCTTCAATCTCATTCCCCACACCTCTAGCCTCGGGGAAAAAACACTAACAAAAAAACACATGAAGGACTAGCATATTTCCAAAACAACAGGCTTGTCAAAGAGAGCATCAGCATCAAGAGAGACGGGGTGAGGGAGACAGACAGAGCGGGCAAAATGCGAGCTAGACGGAGAGTTAAGTAAAGCCAAAAAATGCTGAAGAGAGAGTTTGGACAGCTGAATGGGAGGAGAGGAGGAGGAGGAGGAGGAGGAGGAGGGGGGAGGTTAAGGATGAGAAGAACACAGACAGACAGAAACATCCTCCACGCTTCCCCAGTTGGCCTGTGTTTCTCTCTCTGTGGAGCAGGGCTATTTTACTGTATAACTCTTTCCACAGAAAGAGAAGAGACTCCAGAGGAAACCCTCTGAAAACAGAGCCATCATGGACTCACTTCCAATCCAGCCTTCACAGCTTGTCTAACGGGCATTTTCTGCTTTTATCTTTAGGTTTTTTTCTTACAGGCTCCAGTCTTCTGTGTTAACCATAGGATAAACTATTTAGACCACCATCTCAAACTGCTTATTTTATCAATAGATTATAGCAATATCCATCCTGACGTGAGGGCCTAAGGGCTTCTATTCAAACTGCAAAATAGCATATATTCTTCTTTGGTATTTAATATCTGTTTTTGCAAATTGCAAGTAACAACTCTTTGGTAATATGTGTAGTTAAGAAAATGTGTAATCTAACATAAATAACCATCCACTTTGTGACACATGTTGGCAACACAAGATTAACATGGTCTGCATTACTGTACTTCTTTTATAATGTTGTAAAACTGCTATTTTAAAAGCAATTATTTAGCATTTTGGGTAATATGCCTATTTACATTCTTGCGCTGAATATGAAGCTTCAGCCAGCAGACAGTTCGCTTAGCTCAGCTTAGCTAAAAGACTAGCTAGATGTAGTTTTTGATGCAGCAAAATTATAAAGCAAAGTGTAAAAACAACAAGTTGTTGTTTTGCGTGTTTAAACTGACGGATATTTACAACAGATAATTTAACAGTTTTTACTATTTTTAGTTTTAGTTTTTATTTCTCGGCCAAATACGTTCGGCTAATCCGGGGGTTTGGTAAGTGTAATGTTATTTAAACCAATGCTGTAATAAACCAGAACTGTCCTTTAAACCACATAAAACTAACCAAGTTTAGTGTTTTATTTTATTATTTTGGTGTATGAAGCACTAAAGGCAGAAGACATGTCAGTAACTAGTTAGTTGACCAGAAATTAGGATGATAGATAGTGAGCAAATCACAAATCCTGTTTCATTTCAAACTGTTAAATTACCGCTTTAACAACTGTTCATGTGGAGGTGAGCAGCAATGGAAAGTAACGTGCAATATTTCTTATTAAATACAAACTCTGTCATGTACACATAAAGCTTTGTCTGTATTCATCCTCTGCAACTTATCCAAACCAACTCCAGCCACCCGCTCACAGTGGCCAGGCTCAATCGATCCAAATTACCCACTGTTTGGCTGCTTGAGTTCCTTCAATGCCCAATCTATCCCCTGCAATTGACAGTTTTAACGTGCTCCACTGAACACCAGGTCTGTGTGTGTATGTATGTTTGTGTGTGTGCATGAAAAAGAAAATCTTAAGGGAGCACCGCTCTCAATCTTACATTACGCTGGGTTGTAGCGATCATGCAACAGTGTGACAAGAAATATGGAGATAGTGCTTGTTTGGTTGTCTAGATCGATACTATTGAACAGGGATTAGCTGAAGTAATATTGGCTGCTTTCAGGCTGGGGGAATGGGCTATTTGCTGAGTTGATAGCAAACAGGCTTAAAGGTTTCTGATAACATAATGATCATTTAATATCAGTCTGAGAAAAACAATCATAGCACAGGCAGAGCTGCAGAAAGGAGACGGAGGAGAGACAACAAATATTCCACAAATTGTAATAAATCTGGTAGTTTACATTGACACTGAGTTCAGGCTGGAGTTTGACCCACTCGTCACCCAACATGTGTGAGGACTGGCAGCAAGTTTAATAATGGCAGGCCAGTAGCGTTTATAATAGAAAGAGAAAACGAGATTACGCAGAAGCTCCAAGGTCACACACTGCACATTTTTAATAATAAGAGTCTAAATCTGACACGGTTTCTTGGGAAACTGGAAAATCAGAAGACCGCTAGCAATTAAACTATAACTTTTTTGTAATTACACGGGATTATAATGACACAGAGATTGAATACGTAATGCTCTGTTTAGCTTGTTTGTTAATGTCAACAAATGACATTAAAAGACCAAAACCAACAAGGCTTTTTTAGCCAGTCTCTCAATATTTTTTAACTTCTAAATCCTGTCTGTGGCTCATGTAAAGAGGTAGATCTTTAAAAACACCTCATAAACATATACTTTCATTAATTTAAAAGGTTAAATAATTTCCTAATATAGCAGGCGACTTGTTTTTAGCTAACATTATCGAAAAGGAGGAAATAGTGCATTTGTTGGGGGACTATTTTCAGCAGTGGATTAATCCACATTTGGTTCTGGAGTGAGTTATTTGGGGCAGAGTCAAAATAAACTATAGTGTGTGTGTGTGTTCATGGTAATGAAGGAACATGTCACCCAGTGCAACAGTGTGGCTCACTGATGTGTTTTTAATCATTTTGAGCTCTATTGCACAGAGGAAGGCGATATATCAGTCTTTGGATACACTTAATACTTGCAAGAAGGTTAAATTCATTGTGTGTTTTAGTTTCTTCATGGAATTTGTTGACAATAAGACAATTATAGAATATTGCCAGTCTTATCGTTTAATATCACATTTGCTGTCAGTGTTTTAAATAATACATTTTATATCTAAAGGAGTTTTTACTACAAAAATATGTAGTATACACTAGTATACAACATGAGCTGGAACACCATATATACTGATATGGAAAAATAAAACAAAATTGTCCACCTGCAGTGTGTCAACAATTAAACAGACCATAGTCTATGTTTACTTGTTGGATGACCAGCAAGATCATTATATTCTTAATGGCTTTTGGATGAGTACACAGTGGAGTGTTTTACACGTGTGGCACTAATACTCACCGATGGTGTTAAAGCAGTGGATGTTAAGGCCCGCTGGGCTTCGTTCTCCTATATGGATCTCCTCCAGGCTGTGGTCTGAGCTGTTGGTCAGTATGACCTGTACAGCCACCATACTGGGCTCGTACAAACAGGGCTGCCGGGGGAAATGATACTTGGCTGACAGACCTTTTCCTGTCATATGGTGAAGCAGCTCATAGGTTTTCACAGGGCCGAAAGATGGAGTGGTGACCTAGAAGGAGATATGAAAGAGAGGGATAAACCTCACTGATTCTGAAGTGTACAGAAGTTATGTGCAAACAAACAAAGCTGAAAAACAAATCAAACTTCTTGATTATCAGAGAAATAAACTGCAGTATGGTCTTGATGATGGGATTGATGAACAACTAAAGCACTGCTGGAAACAAAAGCCTGAGAGTAGAAGCAGAGAAGGAAGATGAGAAAACAGCAGAACATTGCCTAGAAGCATAAAGCTCTCCACATCAACATGATATCCAGGGACGCCTTGTACATTACAGCGCAAATGCATCCACACAAGAGCACAGTTTAATACAAGAATCTCCGATCTTTCCATCGCCTACATTCATGCAATTCACCGTGTCCAATCAGCAGGCAGAATGCAGCACTTCTGAGTGGAGAGGGACCACGAGTCGGCTGATAACGCCCCACCAACCCTCCGTTCATTAACTCTGTAGGGTAAAGAGGAGCCCATTTAAGAAATGTCTTCAATCAGCCTAGTTAGAAGGAAATGGGCTGGATGCTCAGTCAAACCAGGCTGAATAAAAACAACCTCTAATGAATAGAAACACAAGTGCCTGCATGGGCCAAGCCTGCCATTCGCAGGGCTTTTTAAAAGGGGCTTTTACCTTTTCAGAGGCAGGAAATTGCATTACCTTTTGAGAGATATGGTAAAGAAAGGAGGCGGATGTGGTGGTGGCGTATGTGTTCTCCTACAAAAATTAACTTCTTGTTACTTGGATGAACATTGTTCACACGTGGTGGCTTTCACTTTTTCACTCGATGATGACAACTGTCAGCTCTCATTAGAACGATAAGGTGCGTCTGCCCACACAATGCAACACAGCGCACTTAACATATTTCACTGTCAAACACAAGAACATTCACATCTAGACACACCTCTGCTGCATCTATACCACTACAAAGTAATAAAAAACATCACAAAAGCATGACAACTCTGACAAGTTTCTTCAATCTTACCGCAGAGTCAGAGGTCTGTCTCTTTGTCTGTCTGGAGTGACAGCACTAATTGGTTTAGGAAGGATACAGCCTGTTCACACCATCCAAAACACTTAGCACCTGACACAGAGGCAACTAGTATCTCAACCTGGAGTTCAGAGACAAAAAAAAAAATGCTATTTACCACCTCAAAGCGATAAAAAAAGTCTAACTTGCTCTCGAAGAAGTCACAAAAGTGACAAGAGGGCAAAAACAGTGAGAAATATGTTGCTTTATACTGAATTAAAAAAAGAAAAAGAAAAACAGATGCCGTAAATAACAGACTTAAATGATTAAGCAAACTAATTAAGCTAATTGAATATGACTAATAATATGATATGAAGAAACACAGTGGAAACATGCAGGCATGATGGTGCAGCTCACAGTGTTAAGTGGTGTCAGTGTACATTGTTTTATTGAAGCCGGACGAACGTGCAGTGTGTTCAGACTCGGGTGAGAAATGTTCGAGACATCCTCCAACTTGTCATGTGGTGTGTGAGGATGAAGAATCGGTTTGACATACAGGAGGAGCTGCGGAGATGAGCTTCAATGTGCTCACTTTACAGGGGCGAGAACACTTCACCATCACTGAACTGTAGCAGCAAGACATGAGCAGGTTTGATAGTTAAATTATGCAAAAGATTAGATATATTTATATATTTTTTTTACTTACTTATTTATGTCGTTATCATAAAACATGACCCTACTTCACCGAGCTTGAGGCTATCAGAAACTGCAAAGTATAGAAAGTTGGCTCAGAGTCCTGTTTACCTATTCTTTGATTAGATATTTACTGGCCTATTCATCAATTCAAAAGAGGTTGCTTATTTTAGACAATTCTTAGACAAATGAGGCTGTTTGTGTTGCGCAATTCTTATTTTCTTATTGCCAACAAATCCCATGAAAACACTTAACGAGTATTGCCTGTTAGCCGTAAGCTTGAAGTAGCTCATTCTGAAATAGACCTTTACGGTTTTGTGCTGTATTTCTTAAGTTTTTAATGCATTTTGAAAAGCAATTCCAATTATACAAACAAACTGTCAACATAAGAAAGTTAATAACCTTTCAAAAGCCAAACTTCTCCTCTTTTCAGAAAGGAGGTCAAACAGAACATTGTCTCCATCTGCTATCCAATACATGTTTCATTCAATCCCCTCTGGGTCTTTGCAAACAGCATAATGTATACTCTATTTATGGTCATTTTGTGACACAAGAAAGTCCCTGTGTGTCAATCAAGAAGGGAAAAAAACAACTGAATGTATTTGCGATCTGTTTTCAAAGAGTCTTGCGTAGTTGTGTACAGGAGCTGAGTTTAGGTATCATACTGGCACCAGCATAAAACAGTTTAAAACAACAGCCAGCACAAATCACATTAAATACAGAATAAACTGTCCGATCACACCGCTATCTTTCAGCCCCCCGACCCCAGACAGAAGCAGCGTCTCTTGCGCCCAGACCGCCGAAGCGCCTTTAAAGGAGGTCAAACAAACATTTGTCGCTGTGCTGTAACGCCGCTGCGCCCTCACAAGCGCCCGTCACGCCACCGCCAGCCTGCAAATTTATTGGGCCACTTTTGGATGTGTCAGAGCAGTCGGTGTCGATAAAGCTGGCCATAATGTTTGCCACCCCATCACAACAGAGATTTACCTCCCTGACAGACACATCCTGCTTCAAGGTCCTGTCTGTCTGCCTCGCCCCGCGTCGGCGGCAGCGACAGGAGGGAGGGACGGAGACAGGACACGGCTTCAAACTGCTTATTATCACCAATTTGACACAGTGGACAGTTAAAGCTTGACACAAGTGCCCACACGAGCCCCCTTCACTCTTCCATCCATTGTTGTCCTGTTACGCAGCACAAGCCCATAACACCTCAAGTGTAAATAAGAGAAGAAGAGGGATGTAACCTTGACTTCTCTGTCAGTCTCCCTTTCTGTTTTGGCTTTGGCTCCCATTCTCCACCCTGGACAGGAAGGAGGGAGGTGACAATGAAGGAGGAAGTTGATTGAGAGGCTCTATTATGCATCAACTTAAAGGAAGCTCCTGTGATGGATGACACAGACACCAGTCACCTTCAGAGCCCGGACGCCACGCTCCCAGCATCCTTTCTGGCAAATGACCTGAAAATCCCGCTGACATATTCAAAAGGGCTAACCATAAGCTGGGTAGCCTTGTGCCGTGTGCATAAGAAGGCCAATTTAAAAGAAAGTGGCGTGGGGGGTACAGAGATGTATGGGTGTATATTGAAAATCCATTTCTGTTTTTCAGACACCGCCTGCCTCCAACAGCAGGGACAGGATTTCATTATGCTCTACAAGAGTTGTGAGGATTAAGGTAAGGGACATGTGTTTGACTTTAGGGCCTAATTGTTCCCCTCAGTCAGGAGATGACAATTAATTGAGGGGCGTCACAAAGACCTTGACTGCAAATTGAATTAAATAAATGTTACTACAGCCATCTAAAACTACTTTAATGTAACAAGAAGTCTCTCCAGCGCTTATAGACAGGGGTTAGTTCATTTATGCCAATTTGTCAGTAAATTGGGTATTCTGAATTGATTAATTTTGAAATTTTCCATTAAAGAACATTAGCAATAATAGAGGACTGTTATTCAGAAAGTATTGTCCTTCATCTCGCTTTGCAAGTATTGTTAACAAACTGCCAACAGTTTCTTTGAGTTACTAGGGCTGCAACTAACGATTTCATCAGGGATCAATCTGCTGATTACCTTCAGTTAATCAACTAATCGTTTTTAGCCTATTTGCTTAAAAAATGACTTAAAAATCTAAATGTTGCAGATACAGTTTCTAATAATTCTCTGATCGATCAATCGTTTTAGCTCTGAACAGAATCAAATGCAGACAGGAATGAAAACAAGAAATTACAGAAATAATCAACACGTTACCAAATACATCAAAGACATTAGCTTATAAATCACAAGGGATTAGTTATCCTCGTTACTCTCATAGATCACTACCAATGGAGAGCATTTATTTTGCATAAACAATATCACTGGTGACAGAACATGGAAAAAAACAGCTGAAATACTCTAACTTGACTGGTAGACTTTTTTCTTGTATTATTTTAAGAAAGAATATTTTAAGGACTCAATAACTAGTTGCTAATTACTTGAGTAAAGTAAGAAAGAAGAAACACGCTGCATAATACCATAGCACTTTCATTCAGTTCACCTCACACGGTGACTAAAACAAACTAATAGGAATAGAAATGCTACAACAGCTGCATTAAAACACAAACATTTCCCAAACGATCCACTTGCTGCGTAGGCCACTGCACTGACTGGCTATTTCTGTGTGGGCATTTATTCCTATTTAAGAGGCAATCTCCGCAGTTTGAGTGGCAGCAGGAGGTTTGGAGGGCAGGGGCTGCTATATTCGTGGCGCTCGGGGTCCTTCTGCTGATTCATAATTAGACGTGAACCCAGAGCGCCCACTACGGGGAGGTCAGAGGGGTGAGGAAGGAGACGGGGGAGGAGGAGGGGGCGAGCTGGCGCCCGCCTGATGGACACCAAATGAACAAATTATGATGGCCCCCTCTGGGCGTGATGGGGTCAAACGCCCTGCGCCCCGCCGCTGACAGTTCAATTTCCCCCCAACGCAGCCCCATTCGCTGACTGCTAATTATGAATGAAAAGTTATCAGCCTCAGCCACCCCGCCGCACACACGGACAGCGGTCGGAAGAGGTTTGGGGTGGGGTGGGGTGGTGGGGGGGATTTAAGAGGCATTTGTGAGAGATCCTAATGTCAAAATGTTATTAGAGAGAGCGGTAGCATGCAGAAACTGGGGAGAGGAGGAGGAGACAGAAGAGGAGGTGGGTCAAAGACAGTGACCAGGGTTAATCTAAATGCCTTTGATAACCATGCAGTAATTCTCTAAAAGGGCCCGAGCGCTCAGCTGAGACAGACTCGCTGCCTCTGTGGGCAGATTGCTGAGAAATAGAAATGACACTGGGGCCAGTGTGTGTGTGTGTGTGAGAGTGTGTGTGTGAGCTGATATGTAAGTGTGTGCATGCACGGGGAGGGGCGTGTGTGAATAAAGGTGAGGTTATTTACCCTTGTCTATGAATCCCGATGCCCATCATGTATTTATGCATAGAATTGACTCTAAATCAGATGTTGATGTGCAAAAAGTTCCCTGTTCTAATCTGCATTTCGATTCTCTATTACTCCATGGCCTTCACCTGAGGAGGAGAGAGTGACTAACAAGCCTCGCGCTGCATAAACGCTGTCCTGAGAGCAGCTGTCAATCATACTGACTGACAGGCGGGCAGACTCAGAATATAGAGCAACTCACCACAAAGAGCTTAGCACAACAGCAGCGCTGGGACAGCGTGGAGGCCGTTCAGACAGCTGCTGAAAAGACATTCAGCTGCAGCGTGCACACATTTGTTTACATGTAGGCAAACAAACTGTTTACCATAAAAAGGTTAATACAGACTTAGAGAAATTACTTTTGAAGCAGCACATGACTTTACCCACCAGGCTATACTTTCATTTAGACTTTTTAACAAGTCTTTACACCTTCATACTTTCATGCTTTGCCTGAAACTCTTATAATTTAGAGGTTCATTTAGACAGATTTTGGTGTACAAAGTAAGGCTACCTGTTTCTTAATGTTAAGCTTAGCTAATTCTGCACAACCTTCAATTTTGTCCAATACCACAACTTTAACACATAAAAATGCCTAAAAATAACATGCATCGTAATTTTTTAGGAGCGACAATCCCCCAAAAAGACTGCAAAATGGTGGAGGGACTGAATTGACTGTAGCCTTATATGTACCCTATCCCTACACACACTTGTCAGGTTAAGTACAAGTATTTATATTTGTGTATTTGCAGATACCGAGTACAGACATGAGTAATACTATTACAGTCCGAACTATTACAGCTATTTGTCACCACTCCTCTCGAAAGTTTAGCTGAACATAGTTTGCTCTACTTTTGTCATCATCGTTTATCTTAAAATATCTCCGATTTGCTGACATTGCTTCTCCTTCGCCTTCCTGCTCCACTAACAAGACGTTAACGTCACGCTGCCGTAAAGTGGCATCGGAGTAGTTTCATGATTACTATTAGGAGTAGATGAGCACAGTCAAAACTAGCATCCTATACTGGTATCGGTAATCTCCTCTTGCTGAATATTGTACAAGTGAATTTAGATTTAGTTCTGCAGCAAACAATTTGAAGACAAAACCTTTGGGAGCTTGTGATGGGCATAATTCGGACATCTTAATTATTAACTAAAACTAAATAATTATCCACTGATTGATCATTTATAATTATGAGTAACTTATTTACAACAAAACCCTCAAATAAAATCTAATTCATGTCAATTCCATAATGAAAGTAAACGACAAACACCTGAGTGAATCCTGAACATTAAAAACAAAGATTGACGCCATCAATATTCTGATTTAAAATCTTCAAACTGCAGACCACCACAGACCTGGCCGTGAGACACAAAATAGACACAGCAACAGCAGAAAGAATGGTCTGGACATTTTCCTCCCGGGGGGAAGACAGGATAGAAAATACACAGACGTGCAGAGCCGCTCACATACTGGGGAGAGAAAGGAGCCGTCACACTAGGAAAGGTCAACCATCAGATATACACAACACCGAGACACGAGGGACACAACATCTGACAGAGAGAGATGGAAGGTGACAGAGAGGAGGAGAGAGATAAGAGGGAGAGAGGGGGAGAGAAACAGAGTGGGCGGACTTATAGATGAGACACAGAAATAGAGTTCAAGGGTGTGGAAGAGCAAAAGACAGCGAGGGTGAGAAAGACAGACTATAAGAGATACAGGAAACAGGGAGAGCAGTTGTACTGTCCTGACTGGCTATAAATATAAGAAGGCAGAAAAGGTCAATAGTTGGCGTCTGAGGCAGAAATGTTCCACCAGGGAGAGAGGCTCATTTCACCATCTCATATGCTACTCTGCTGTTCTGTCAGTGTCAGACAGAGAGGAACGATTGACTCTCAACACACGTTGATAGAGGAAATGTCATCCCTGTGTGTTTCTAATGCAGACACACACACACACACAAGTACACTAACCTGCATGGTGGAGGAGATGTTGGAGAGAGAAAGGCCCTCTAGGTCGGACAGCAGGCTCGAAGAGAGGAACGAAGACTTTGGAGCGTTTGTGGGTGCAGGAGAAACTGAAAGAAGCAAAGAAAACACGCACTTTAACGTCTGTTGTTAACGCCACTGTGGAGTAGCGGCAGCCAATGCGGTCTATCACAGTGTCTTTTTTGATACTACCACTGGGGGGCGCAGAAGACGAGAAGGTTCAAATTGTACACACAGTAGCTTTAAAGCTGTAATACCGGTAATTGCTTTCCTGGCCACTTGGGGGCTTTGGAAAAAATACACATCAACTGACATATAATCACGTTACAACAAAGGATGTATAAAGAGAACGGGATACAGCGTTGGAGGCGGGGCTCCGTTCATTCCTATGGAAGTTGCGCACTGGAGACTGATGGGGCGGTCGAGCCGCTAACATCCGGTGTAGCCCTCCGCTAACTTGAATGGAGATTAAATGATTCAATCGTGACGCTCTTCTAGACTTTCCAAATGATATTGGACTGAATGGATCTAATTCTGATAGTGAAATAAAAAAATGCATCCCTCATTTTACAGCCACTTCTTTCACAATGTCAGCTTATGGAAAAAAGTTATTTTAGGCCGGCGTGCATCAGCATGACATTGCCATTGCTGTCATTACACGGTTTGGCCACTATATCAAATTGGATTCAAAGCACAGCGCTCTTCCTGGGGGCCATGTTTGTCTATCGTAGTTGAACAGGCATGGAAGATGCAGGACGGTATGATGTCAATACATTTAGTTTGTTTAAGTGTTATTTGAATTCATTTAAGAATAAAAGTGACTCATTAAACTGTTTCAGGATTTTCTCGGAGACGAGAAGATGTAATTCTTCCCCATTTTTACCAAGTGCTAACAGAGTTACAGCAACTTATGTTACTGTAAAACTTATTTAGTAAAACATAATTCTTATACGGAAATGGATGTTTCTACGTTGCACTACGAGACGTGAGATTTAATTGATGGTCTGGCTGAATTAAAGTACTGCTGCTATTATTTCTGCCTTACAACCTCTTGGTTTTTCTTTCATTGAAATTAAGCTTATTATATTATCTACCTGTTATTTATTTGAGTTGTAAATGGACTATTTAGACATCCAGCAGACAGAGAACAACACTGGATAAGGCCACCTGACAAATGTAAGCCCAAAGAATTTGCGGGGCCGTAAAACAAACAAAAACGAAATAAAATAGACTAAAACAGCTGAGAGGAAGTGCAGATGAACTCACAGTCATCTAGATCCAGTAAGGAGACTTCCTTCTTGGACTTCACTTCCACCTGAAAAACAAACACAGCAACATGACGATGAGCAACACAGAAAAACGACAACTCAAAGCAAAAGTACTGATATTGTGCGTTGTGTTATTCAGAGGATAAAATGTTTCAATTCTGCTGACAGTGTCTCTCAAGACGCCACACATTCATCCCAAAAACAGATACTCTGCATTTATATGTAACATGTCTGGAATTTTCAATGACCAGTCATGCACAGTGTCGTGTCACAACCGATACACGCCACCTCGTGCGACTGAGGCCGGCTTGTCAGGTGTTGACTTGTGGGAATTACAACACACGCCTCCAGCTCGCACCACAACAGACCCAATAAAAACGCATTTAAACATACGAGCGCTTTTATCACCCTTTCTCCACACCCTCCTAACCAACCACGGCTCCATTCACGTCACATAAAGAACCATAAAATTCCACTCTGCATACTCCAGGCTGAGCAGACGGGAATGAAATAAAAAAACAAAAAACAGAACAACGGGACAGAGGAGGGAGTGAGGATGAGAGTGAAAACAAACAATAAAGTTAGAGGCCGTATCTTATCAGATCTTCTCTGACTGACGCTTGGTGGCAGTAATAGAGACGGAGGAAACCTTGTTAGTAAATGGCGGTCTGGAAGAGCAAGAGAGTGAGAGAGAGAGAGACAGAGAGAGAGAGAGAGAGAGAGAGAGAGAGAGAGAGAGAGAGGTGTGTGGAAAAAGAGGGAGAGAGACAGATGCATAATTCATAGGCCATGTCCAAATGACAAACTGTATGAAATGAGAATTTCATAGTGCAGAAAAGGAAAGGGAGGGTGAAATAATGTGATGAGCATAACAGGTAAGAAAAAGACGGTGAGGGCTGCAAAGGGGACGAATGAAAGAAAAAAATAAAGCTGATAACAGAGGAGCAAAATTATAATCCCACAATAGCAATTGGACGCTCTCGTCACATGTGTACCTGGGGAACGACGACTCTCTGGGAGAACACAGTGTTTCTGCATTATCTTGTTTACAATAATATCATATATTCTACACCAATTTAAACCTGATATATTGTAGAATATCTTAGATAAGGGATGAGTATTTGATTCAGATTGAAACTGAGCTGAAACCAGACATTATATTATGACAAATGTAGAAGCTCTAGGTGAGTACTACACTACTAAATGTTTGATAACAGTTCCAAATCAAAATCAGTTGTGTTTAGTACCAGATAATGAACTAGAATTGCATGCAGTGTGTTGCCACGGCTACGAAGATCTATATAAATTGTCAGCTGTCTATTTTTAATGTCTTTAGCTTTTTATATATTAGTTCAAATTCACTCCAACATTTTCTTCAAAGATATCTCATCAAAGGAGACCAGTCTTTCAACATCTATATGGCAGACTTTGTCTGTTGTGTGAGCGAGGTAAAATAGAGATTGAGGTTCACTCTGTTGTTTTGCAGTCTTGTAAGGGATGTGTTTTTCAGTAAAATGTCCATTTGTGCTGATTTCTTTTTTGGCTCGATGATTATAAAGAACCTTTTTTGTAGCAGATTTTATTTGCCAAGCTTGGAAGAGAATACTTTAACCTGTAATTTTGTTATGAAATGAAATGTTTGACCACAGCAACTGTACTTTTGGTGTCTTAAAATACAGAAAATCAAGCCATTGACCATCAAATCTATATGGCATAAGGTAGACTTATGTAATTCAAGTTTTGAGCTAACTGTATATTTTGCATACATACATACGTATAGGGACATCTAGATGACCCAGAAGCAAATAATAACAATTTAAATCAGGAGAAACAATCACAAAGAGGGAATGCCATCTAAACTCTGTGCTATATATCACTTACTCTACAATCCTGCTTCCTATTCTTTTCATAGGAATATAACATCTGTCTAACATTTATGATTATAAAGTGTTTTGCATTAGTATGCTTTACTCTCCTGGGGTGTATACCAAGCCTACACTATCCTATAAACATGTTATTTTTATAACAGAAAATGAGACGTGCTAGATTTTTTTCATTGAAGTAAGAAAGGTTAGGTCTTATGTTTCATAAATAGACTGGAAACAATCTCAGAAACTATGCTGAAGAAGGCAAGAAGGAAGGAAAAACTTTGTGAATAAACCAAAAATGTTGGAGGAGCTGTGCTTTGTTTTTACTGTGTGTGCATTCTCAAACTAAGAAATTGTTCTGCTACTCAGTTTAACCATTTGTTCATCCTAGATTCAAAATTAACTTCCTGGACCCAAATAAATCATAATGTCACCTTGGGTTTGGACTTCGCGTCACTCTTCTTCTTCTTCTGTGCTGCGAGGGAGTCTGAATCGGAGTCGTCCTCAGAGTCTGTCTCTGAGCCGGAGGAGCTCTCAGGTGACGAGCTGCTGGCCTGGGCTACAGGTCCATTACCGTTTTCATCTGAGTCACTGAAACACACAAGAACAGCAAAATGTGCCTCAGACATGGTATGAATACAAGTAATAGAATAAAAGAGAAATAGAAGAGCACTGGCTGTTTACTTTGTTTGTGAAACATTACCACAACATTTACATAAAAAGCACACACAGCTTCCATCTATATTATTCCAACAAATAGTCTCCATCTTTTTCCATCCAAACTGAAATCTTGAGCTTTGCCCCGTCAGAACAGCAACGATCAATCTGTTTTTGTTTGCGAAGTTAATTCACTCAAAAAGATTTTTTCCATCTTTCTCCTCTCTCTTTCACTTGCTCTGTCCCTCTTCAATTTGTCCCGATAATGAGTGTTTACTCCGCCTGCCTGGGATTTTCAGCCGTTAAATTAATGAGGGGAATTGTGACGGTAACTGGCTTTTTAACTTGGGCGATGATGAAAAGCCAGTATTAATTTGGCCTACAGATTTCATTTGCTGCGAACAGGAAAAAGTGATATAAATCACTGTGGGCCTGATTAGGCCCTGCCTGAAATGACTGGGCCATAATGAGGGCATTATGCTGTGTTTGTTGTGGAAGCACTGGGGTGAGCTGCTCTAATTACTGTGTGTACGTGTGTGTGTGCGTGTTTGTGTGTGTTTGAGCACTGGGGTGAGTTGCTCTAATTATACTCTCTAATGGAGAGAACAGGGTCAGCCGCCGGCCTGTCACACACAAAATCAGGTACATTCTGTGTGAGTTTGTGTGTCCGTGAGGAAATGAAGTAGAGTGCATAAGAAACTAAATTTGCCAGTGTGTAAGAGAGTGTACGTGAGCATATTCAGTAGTAATGACTCAAATCTCATTCATTGGTAACACCAGGCTGCTAAATGACCAATCAAAAGTCATTATCCATTAGCCATGTAAATGTGGGTTACGCTACTGGAGGAAAATTCTCCTTGATTAGCTTGTTAATGGAACTCACACTAACGGTATTCTAGCAGCTCTGCCAGCCTGATGTGTGTGTGTGTGTGTGTGTGTGTGTGTGTGTGTGTGTGTGTGTGTGTGTGTGTGTGTGGGTGTGTGTGTGTCTGTGAGATGGAGAGAGATAGAGAGAGAAGGTGTATACACAGTACAGTAGGTGTGTATGGCTCACAGATTATACTGTTATCTCCATCCTAAATTGGTATGAGGTAATTTTTTTTCTCTCTCCTCTCTGAAAACATGAATTTGGCCTGAGAATCTGTTGACTTATATTTGGTTTTCTGTTTTCCATCTCCCAAAGGACTCACGTTGAGTATGTTTACATTTTTTTTGAGTATTCTGGGTATGTTTTGTGTATGTAAATGTCATATCCTGGTTTCAGAAAGCTGGATATGCTACTCCGATAGAAACCAGGATACTTTGGCATGTAAACGTCTGATGCAGGCTTCTGGAAATCAAGACACACATGCATGCGGACGAACAGAAACCTGAATACTGTTATGATAAAGAAATACAGGGATATGAATAATTAGGTCTGTTATTGTCAATGTAAACACAATATGCCAAATATGATCCAAAAAGGATGAGACTCAAAACAAGGACACTAGTGCGATACTAGTATCTAGTATTTATCTAGCCCTAAAACTCTTTTGTTTGTTTCAGTGTTTATAAAAAAATAATCAGAGACTAAATGAATTAAAACCCTTTATTAGGACTGTGTAGACCACATCTATTTTCAAAATGTATCTTATTCTGTGTTGCCTTAGATTCAATATTTAGAATTAGAATAGTTTTGGATGATTTCTTCTATAATACTAATTTAAGACAGACTAAGATGTGTGCACTGTGGCTGCTTCCACACCTATTGTTTAGACTAATATTATTTCTTCAATAACTAGAAATAGAGGTCTTGTCTGTCAGTATCAATAGATTAAGATCAACAGGCAGTGGTCATACTGTGGGCGCACACAAGGCCGATCTATGGTGACTAGAAAATAGCTATATACGCTATATAACTAACTAAAAAACATATTTGGGCAATATCTACACAACCAAATCTGTGTATTGCCTTCATGCCTGAAGAGAACATTTTTGTTTTGGCTTTTTGAAATCAGCACTTAGATTAGATTTATTATGGATCTGAGGTTTCCACCGTTATTATTATCATTATTATTCACTTAATATTCATGAATTGGACACTGTGTCCATGCAGCGGTGTGAAATTCCATCATTTGTGTTGCTAAACGGTGCTGCATTTACTGCCACTTGCCACATTTGTCAGAAAATCAAACCCAGGAAACAAATGAAAGACAAACATAAATAGCAGCAGAGGCTCCAGCTTGGAGGCGGAGAATTGTTCAAGAGAATTGTACTCAGAAATAATGAAGGCATGAGTCAAAATATGTTGGAATAAACCTAATCTTTTCTACATTTAGAAGAGTGCGCATCTAATTATTTTTCACTCTAGTTTTTATAACTATTTCTGATAGCTCACATCTTGTTTTGAGGTGTGTTTCGTCTTTTTAAAATATCTCACTGTGACTCCAAAACTTCTTTGTCCATGCAAAGATCCAGCAAATATCAAAAAACAATAAAAATTGGCATACAATTTCAGATGTTTCCTGGCTGGATGAAGCGCAAAACGTTTGTGGCTTTAGTGAAGAAAAGTTCACACTGAACAGAAGGAAGTATCATCCAGCAGGTGGGTTGTCATATAGATGATAGAAATGGCTGAAGTTGTGAACAGATGGGAGTTTGGGCTTATTGATGCAGCAAGGCACTGATCACATTTGTTGTCGACTACGACTCTGGAGCCTCTCACAAACACACACCTGTCTAATTAGCCGAGCGAGTAAGAGAAAAAGAGAAGGAAACAGGTAACATCTGGACACACCTAATTCACAGGGAAGAAAGATGATGCTTTCAGAGTCTCGCAGACGGGGGGGTTTCACTGTACCTGTCAGCAGCAGTTGGTTTGCTTTTCTTCTGCGGTGCCTTCTTGGTCTTTTTCTTCTTTTTTTGTTCCGATTCAGATTCACTGGAGCTGTTTTCAGATCCACTGGAACTCTTTCCAGAATCGGTGGAGGTCTTTTCTGACTCCTCACTGCTTTCCTCCTCACTCTCACTGTCTGACTCTGTACAGACACACATACAGTAGGATTAACAAAAACACGCCCGGTCAATTAAAGTTATAACCCGTACATTTCCATGAAATCCTACCTTATTTTTGATTACTTCTATGATCAGTATTTTTTCAGCAAAAGCCAATCAATGTATTCATGTTCTGTAATTACCTCTAGTCTGCCATTCCCGCCAATGATTAAAATTGCCCTCAAACACACCACAGATTCACAGGCGTGCGTGTAATCCTGCTCTAGTGTGTAGGATTTAGTGGCATCTAAAGATGAAATTGCAGATAATTGCAGACAATTGAATAAAGCTAGCCTTCCAAACGGACTCTCTCTATGTAAAAACGGCTCATTCTAAGGTAACAAATGACAATAATTCTTATTTTCAGGTGATTATACACTAATGAAAACAAATTATTGCCATGTTCTGTAAGCAGAGCCACATAAATCTGACACACTGGACTTTACTGGAAGTCACTCCTAACGCCAAACCAATATTTCCTACTGCTAACACATTAAAATCACATCTTCAAACACAGACAGAAACAAACCTTCACTGCTGCTGCTGCTGTCTTCATTGCCACTGCTCGCAGAGCCTTCTTCTTCTTTCTCCTCTTCATCGTCCGAGTAGAACTTGTCATCAGATTTGGATTTCTTGGTCTTCCCAACTAACGGTGCCCACTCTTTCACCTATAGGGACACGGTGGAGGTGGACAACATTTTCATAAAAATATACGTACAGAGCCGACTATTCACACAAAGTAAAGAGTTAGCATGTAGCTATTAACAGTCTGTGAAAGGGAATACTGTATACCTCTCAATCACTTTAATATACAATGAAATTAGCCAATTAACCAAAACCATAATCAATTCAATCATTTGCTGGCATTTAGTTGTTACTATCTTTTCTGTTAAATCTGCATTATTTTCAAAATGAGGAATAAAGTTTGTTGAAATGGCCGCTTGTGTTTAGCTTTATTGTTGTTTATTGTTTGATTAGGATCTCCATTAGCTGCCACAAAATAACAATAATAAAGCTTGAGCTGGTGCTCAGACTAAAAACAGGATCAATAACATCCCTCACCAGAAAACAAGGACCTTAAATGTTTGTTCTTTAACTTATAACGAGGCACAAAAAGTTCCCATCTTTGAGCTGAATGTTAATGTCTCCAGCACAAACTGAAGTATCCCACCAATGTTAATGTTGGAGGACAATAAATGTCTTTTTCAAACAGCTCCAACTCTCTTTTCTTTTAAATCAAGGCTTAAAACATTTATGATCAACACTGCCGCTTATCAAATTAAATACAGGGGTTATTCATTCTTATTTTGCACTCTACTGTAATCATTATTTTTATTTTTACTTTTACACTTGTCATAAGGTATCAGGCTGCTGTTATTCTTTATTTTTCTTACTGTCAACAAATTCTATAAAAAGACTGAAACCAACAACGTGTTTGTCTGTCTCTCATTACTTTAAGACTGAGAGTCCACTGGTGCCTACTGAAGGAGGAAATCTTTAAAAATAGGTCTCATATATACAGATCAATTTCCTAAAACAGCTGGACTCTCATGTCTTTAGCAAACGTTACCCAAAAACTGTATGGCACAACGGAATAAGATATATTATAAGGCAGACACAGAAATATTTGTTAGAAGGATCAATTTGGTTTTCAATAAGTAAAATAAAGAGAATTGCCAGTTTTTAATGTCTTATGTAAATCACTTCTTCTTGAAAGGTGCTATACAATTAGACCTGCCTTGCTTTTCAACTCTAGTACATCAGAAGTGTTAAACTATGGTGTAATTGAGTTGATTCAGAGTCAATTTATTTTGGCCATTCTGCATTTTTCTGCAGAAATTGGGTTCAGTAAGCTAACAGTCGTGTGTCTCTTCTCTGAGCTTTTCAATCGCTGGTCTGTTGGACTTTATATTTAGAGAAGAGACATCCTGGATAATTGTCAATGCCCTCAATAAAAGACAGATAAATACTGCTCATCATTGTCAACCTGGCACTTTGTTTGGTTAGTGTGGGATGCTAATGTTTTATTTTCAACTTACTTTGCTCTTTAAATCGTTAAAAATACGCTCAGTAAAAGTTATTCTCTGTAATATAAAACATCTAAAAGAAATAGCAGCCTAATGAGAGGTTCCTGACATCAACTGCACTTTATAATTGATTGATGAACGATTATTATATACTCCCAATCATTTTCTCTACTGATTGATTAGGTTTGGTCAATAAAATGTCACCAAATTGCAGTTTGAAAGTGAAAATGCAGATCATTTTTTTGACATTTTTGCTTAAAAAAAGGCTTAAAGGATTAAAAGCTTATCAAAAACGTTGCCGATTATCTTTCTAGCGATCGATTAATCAACAAATCATCTAATCGTTGCAGCTCTATAAACCATGATAGTGAATGATGATGTATTTCACACCACTACAGTCTAACAAAGTATTTAGAAAATACCACACCAAACAGTAGGAAACCACAGCGTCGCCTCATTAATGTTTACAGAAAGACAGATGTCTCATTCTGATGATAAAACTGACAGTTAGACAGGTATGAGGTAAAACTATGATAAGGCGTGTGCGAGGAAGATGGATTCCTTACTGGCTCAATGACCTCCACGTTCCTCACAGACTGGTCAGGAGCAACAGCTGGCCAGTCTGAGAGCTCCTGGTATCCAGTAGCTTTAGAGTTGATGCTGTGGGAGAGCGTGCCCAGTTGGAAACGGTCTCGATCTGAAAGTAGAGAAAAAGATCAATTTTAAAAAAACGTGGGGAGGAAAAAGAACACAAATATGAATGAAACACAAGAAGTTCTTTCTATTTCTACTTCTCCACTGCATTTTAACTTTAGTTACGTTACAAATTAAGATTTTGTGCATACAAAATAATATAATGTCATATAATCAGCAGATGAATCCATAATGAAAACAATCATTAGTGGCAGTCCGAGCTCCTACTCAACCAACTACAGCAGTAAAATCCTGCTTTAATATTAATAAATGAGTAACAATAATCTAATAATACAATATATAATAGTAGACAGCAAACATTACACCCAGTACTTTTAATGCTATAGGTACATTTTCCTGATTATACTCAATGAAGGACTTGTAACAGAGTATTTTTACAGTGTAGTAGTAATACTTTTACTAAGGTAAATGATGTAAATACTTTCTCCACCACTGGAAAGGGGGAGGTCATTTTAAAGTAATGGTAAATAAAATAAAAGATAGCAAAAATAAAAGGAAGTTTAATGAGTTGGGTGGGTCTGGCAGATAAAGGATGGTTCAAAGTCATCTCAGTCTGTCCTTAATGGAGGGAGCTGGTGGCTAAATCCCGCTGTATACATATAGAAACCTTTAACATAAGACCAAGGCATCCACACCCCACACATGCCTTTTAATACCAGCTCTCTGTTTTTGTGTGCACACGTTCACTCTTCTCTCTCACACTAGAAGATAATCAGAGTCTGTGCCTTGGGAGGTATGCTCTAAAAACTGTGCTTTACTAACAAAAAAAAAAAAAAGAGAGAGAAAAAAAGACTTCACTTGTGAATATTAAGAATGACAGGGCTGGTTAACGCTTTCCATAAACATCCAGTAGGTGCAAACTGCCTCTGAATTTTAATGTTGTAAGAGGCAGTTTCTGTCCCTTTTGTCAAGGAGGGGAGAGAGAGAGAGAGAGAGAGAGAGAGAGAGAGAGAAGAGAGAGAGAGAGAAAGAGAGAGAAGAGACAGCTAAATGAGAGAGATTTTTTTTCTCCCTCCGAGTGTCTGAAAAAGGTTAGCATTAGCTCAATTATTTACCCATCTCATTAGTCCAAGGTAAAGGGGTCTGACCTAACTGCCCTTCAGAGAGACAGACACACCAGAATAATAAAACCACTGCCTGAATCAACTTTGCATACTTCTTGAAATAGAAACCACTGGACGAGAAATAGACGAATTACCAGCGAGGAATGGTATTTAAAACTTTCAACCTTGTTAGAGGATTTAATATGTTTCAAAATAAGGATAATGGGTTGATATTACAAATGTATGAAGTACCTTTGAAGGCAGACTCGAGCACAGGGGCTGGTTTGGGGGCCAGCAAGATGCGTCGAGCATACTTGTTGAGGGCGCCGCTCTTCTCGTTGGGCACTATCAGCTGTCTTATGAAGCGCGTTCGGTCTCGGATATCGTAGTTCTGGTCGTATTTGCCGAGGTTCAGGATGTACTGGGTCAGCAGCTTGGTCTGGGGCGTGAGGAGATTGGAAGACGGAAGTAAGATGACATGTAGGACAACAGGCAATTAGGATGAAGCAATTTTGGAGTAATGGCTGGTGGTGTGAAGGATGTTTAAAAGAACAAACTGATTTACAAGCAAAAGGAAAAGATCAACATTTTAGGAAATACACTACAAACAATGATTTGTTTTCTGGCAGAGACGATCTTTACAACTCTCATGTCTGTATGCCAAGTATAGAGCTGGAATCTTGTAATTCCTGGAAGTCAATGTCTCCGGTCGCTGTTTGCCAACAAATACAGAAGCTAAAGCACATAATTCTCTTGTGAAACCACATTTTTACATTACTGCTTGTTCTGATTAAACGAACAAGATCTTAATTATAGAGCTTTAGCCTGCCTGTTTTCAGTCTTTATGCTAAGCTAAGCCAACTGCCATCTGGCTTCAACTCAGATACATAAAAGTGGCATCAATCTTCTCAGCTAAATATTTGGCAAGAAAGAGAACTGGAACTATAGCCACAGTCTTCACGTACAAGCCACTAAACAGAGTAAGAATTGCCATTTACGACTGCTCCTTAACGACTAATCAGCAGGTATCTCCTTCAACATTGTCCTCCAGCGTCCTCTGACGCAAAACAGGGAGAAAGAACACTTGCACTCACATTTTATTTAGGCAAAAACTAAATTACTGCTGCCATGAAGCAAGCATTATAACCCAAATCCTTTTCTACATTGCCTTTGTCTCTCCCTCTCTCCTTCTCCACCCTCCCTGAGACATTATGAGGAGCAAGAGGTGTAATGATGTGCTCGTTTGAGGAGGCAGCGTCTGGGCTCATAAACCCAGCTCTGAGTCCAAAATCACCCCATCTAACTGAATGGGCCTGTAGACACCAAGCTGTGCTAGGAGATGCTCCATTACGTTAAAGCCGTCTCTGTATTTAAAGCTCTATATTTAAACTGAGCCCAGAGTTCAATTACTGCAAGACAAAGCTGTGTCTTGTGAAATAAAACACTTAAAAGAATAATTTATGGGTGCACATTTAGATAACAGGAATCTGATATATCTCTTTTTTAATACTTACTTACGTACATGCCAATTTCAGAAATCAGTAGCGTTAATCCAGCACCATATTTGCTCCATATTTTTAGTAAACTAAATAAATGTCTCTTGGTTCGGATTTATTCTGTTTTGTACCTGCTTGGAGTTGGTCAGGTAGAGTTTGGCTGCTAGGTTGACAATCTGGAGCTTCACAATGTCCTCCTCTGCCGTGAAAGTCTTTGCCATCTTACGGAGAACATCAGGTGCAATTTTTGGCACCCTCTCACAGTACTCTCCCATCAGCCACAGGATGCTGGCTCGAGCCATGGGGACCTGCAAGTTTGACAAATCAGAGAGAAAGAGCGATAGTTAGTCAGTGCAGACACTTTGTTCCTGGTTAATCGTTTAACTTTAGACAAAGGATCAACAGTGCAAATAATACAATGACGAATCTTACAGTGATGTTGTCGAAGAGTTTGGCCATGTGTTTGATGATCTCACTGTGCTGGGTGGGCTGAGTCTGAAGCAACTTCTTGATCACCACCACGCTCTCAGCCACCACAGTCTCTGCAAAGACAATACAGCAAGTGATATTAAACCGGACGGTCACAGCAGCGCATTAATGTACTGAGGAAGGTTAACAGCGTACGACAAGAGGTCACTGCAAGTATCTGGAGTCAATGATTTTACCGTCTCTGTTGGAAAGCAGCAGCACCAGACCGTTGAGACATGTGTCTGTCACCTCAGAGATGTTGGTGGCACACCTGCCGATGGCCTGAATGGTGGCTGCCGCAAATGCCTTGTCCTGACTCTTCACATAGGTCTGAAAAAAAGTACAAGACAAGGACAGTGAAGAGAAGAAACTGACACCAGGGAGTGTAATCTCAAAGTAGATACTAATCCTTGACTGTTGATGTAGAGAAATAAAACACAAACCTGAAATTCCCTCAGAATAGTGGAGATGTTGGCTTCATTGGCCAGGTTGGTCAGGATCTCCAACTACAAAAAGAAAAGGGAGAAGTTGGTTGGTTGAAGTGTGGGCTCAATTAATGGTCAATAAGATCTTAAGCTTGTGAAATGGTGTTCAGACACAATTTTAAAGCCTCTGGTTATGCATTAAATCACCTTTTATACACCTGTGACCAAAACTGAGAAATTTTAGTGGAGTCCTGAGCTGAGAATGACTTCACTCTAAATAGAATAAACAATCTGAGCCTGTCAGCGACAAAAACAAGCACTTTTAGTGGACGTGCTTTGACGAATGGGCTCATTTGTCCCCAAGGATTAACATTTACACTTGCGTTGAGGCCATTGCAGCCCTTTTCATGAATATTTTTGCATCTAACTCAGTGAATTAAGGATTTATTTCACCCTAACCAGTGTTGGTGATTATTGGAAAAGACTGTGGAAAGGCTAACAAATATGGTTTTGGTTAGTTTTATTTACTCTGTCTGATTGTTTTGGTCTGAGATGCTCTAGTGCCACTTCTAGTGGTAAGTACATTTTGTGTATATATAAGCTATATTTGTAAATGCGAAGAAAATATTTGTAGTTTGTGGAAAATAACATGAGAATATGTGAATAAAAGGTGGTTCTTTGTGTAACCTGACCATATATATAATTTGTGTATTTTATTCTACCACAACCAATCTTACATATTCACAAACTTGGGCTTCTCCTGCAAATGTCCATAGGTTTAAAAAGGGATCGTACACAACCACAAGCTCAGAATCTTATTTGAGCCCATATTGTGGTACAGTATGGACATAATGCACAACATAAACTGGCAGTTACCTTCAGTGTTTTGATGTGTGTGGCATCTGTAGATCTCACGTAGAAACTCTTCATGAAGGGCTCAAACATCCCCTGTTTGTTTGGAGATAATTCACGTTATCAAAACAGCCTCTGTCAATGCAAGACACCATTATTGTAGTGCTGTCCAAACGCAGACTCACCTTCCTCTGAATGGACATTGTGGCTATATTCTGAAGCACAATGAACTGCACCTCTCTGTGCAAAAGAGACAGGAAATAACATATTCAGACATCAACAACAGCTGACTCAGGGGCAGGCAAACAGGGAGATCTAGCATGATTTTTTTGCATTACCTGTGGCTTCTTAGTAGTCGAACCAGAGACTTGGTGACAATGTTGACTTCATGTTTAGGGGCTAAATGCCAATAGAGCTGAGCGACAGACATCACCACCTAAAACGCAGTCAGAAATTACATGGTATTAAATATCTCTGCCATTCAATCTTTCTTAAAACATTTTACAGACTGGCTTCTGGGAAAACCCTTTGATTCTTCTTGCTTTTTATTCTTTTGCTTTATGTTTGTTCACTTTCCATAACGTGTCATCCACTTATCTCTAACTCAGTGTGTTACTTTTACTTGATTTTATGTTTTTTATCACTCCAAATAGCACTTGTGTTTTATTATTATTATTATTATTATTAATACTACACCGCCTACACTAAATTACTGTACCATCTGTCTACCCGAGCTGAAAATTAAATTCCTTCACATGCATCTCTTAGGGCTCCACAAAGGCCCTCATGACATGACTCTATAAAGGTAATTTTTCAGCAGAGCTTTAAATAGCAGGCGGACGTGTGTCCATCGTTGCAGGCAGAATGAAAGGGTTTCAGGCGTCAATGAAGATGGAGGATGTCACTGTGTTGTCACGAGTAAAAGACACAGCATGTCACATTTTAATCAACACTTTCATTTGGGAGCATTTTTCCTCCCGCTGCTACACAGCGACAGAGACCTTGAGGCTCCTGGGTGATGGAGATCTGCACTCACTATGTTTTTTATCTTTTTTTTTTTTCATCAGGGGTGCACTATGACAGGTATGTGTGTTTATGCTCACATCTTTGTGCTGTGTGTGTTGTATTTGTGTAAGAAAGGGAATTTTGAGATGTATTACAGCTGGGGAGTGAATTTGAAAGTGTGTGTACGTCTTTACTAAGACAGCAGCACTAGTTCATGTGTAGCTTTTTATTTCTAAAACAGTGGTGAGATAGTAGCAGAGGCTGGAGTCAGAACCCCTGATCAATATTTATACCTTTCAACAGGTAAAAAAGTTTATTTTAAGAATTGAATATAGCTGTATATGTCTGCGTTTGAGTGTCCAGCTAACTCACAGCGGTGTTCCTGCTCTGCAGTAGAGGTTTGGTGTTCCTGAGCAGCAGTCTGTGGTCTGGATCCATGATGTAGGGTTTGGCCTCCGTCTGCTCTTTTTTCTCCTCAGAGTCAGAGTCATAGAATGTCTTCTCATTGTTCTCATCAAACGTGGCACCCTGAAAACACAATACACCACACTAATGCATTACTTCTCCCTCAAACACATTAATAAATATTGGACTAAAAATGCAATTATTGTGGCATTTACTTTTTTACTTGAGTTACAGGATTGTTGGACGAGTGGATTGAGCAAATTGAGTGGTACTCACATTTTATATTGGCAGGATTTTAATTAAAGAAACAATGTTTTTCACTGTCTCAAGAATCAATTACTCTAACTTAACTTCTCTTGTATAGAAGAGCCATGACACATTTCCCCAGAAACTAATTTTGTACAGAAATCCAATATTGTGACATAGCTCCAACATATAAAAGTAATTTAAGACCACAAAGACTGTAATTCTAAACGCAGGAGTGTTACAATTTAAATCCCTAAATTATCAATATAAAGAGTCTCATTCTGGATTTTAATTTAGACATTGTTAGACATACATTTTTAAGGATCAGATTGATGTTTTAAATTAGATTTGTCAATGTTCCCATGAAAAGACCAGAGCCAACAATGCAAATACTTTTCGACTTCCGTCTGTTTGTGACTTTCAACCTGCAGCCCACTGGTTCCTGCTGACAATGTAAACTTGAAAAATGGGTCACGGACATGTAGTTTCATTTAAAAAAACACTTCCTAAAAAATCTAGTCACTGTAGCTTTTAGTAGGAGTAAATAGAGCACTTGTTGAGAGACTATATTCAGCAGATTAATCCACATTTGGTGCTTTGGACGGTGTATGTGTGATTGGGTTAAAATAAACTACACTGTGTGTTGATGGTGTTAGATGTGTGTTTTTAATAGTTTTTGGACAACAATGGAGTTTTATGACAGAGAGGAAGAAGTTATATCAGGCTTTGGATACACACAAAATACTTTCTAGTAGGATCAGTTTTTCAGGTTTCAGGTTTTTAGATCAGGTTTTGGTCTTTTAATGGGATTTGTTGACAAAAACAAAATGACCTTAAGGGAGAAGTCTAGTGATACTTAATCAGATAGTTGCACTGACAGAGGAGATAAGAGTTTTACTGTAGACTGATGTTATGTTTGCTGTGTTGGAAGATGGCATGACTAGGAATTGCTGCTTTGTGGATCTGGATCGTTGGTTTTAGTCTTTCAGGCAATGAGTGCCTCACCTCCGTCCAGGGGCTGGTGAACTGCGTCCTGGCATAGCGTGTCAGCATGGAGATGATGACCACCTGCCCCCACTCCTCCACATCCACCAACAGGTTACACAGCTTTCTGTAGTTCTTATGGATCAGGTCAATGCGATCTGGACACACTTCCTCAAAAGCCATCACCACACTGCCGGCCACCAGCTGCAGAAAAACAGAACGAAGCTCATGAGGGAAATGCTGATGCGTTTTATTTCTTTCTCTGCAGTGCTAACACTTGAGTTAATGGAAGTTTCAAGGATATGCAGCAGCTTAGTTTGACGAAATGAACAAACACTTCATCTCTTAAAAAAGCCGTAATATACAGACTCCAGAGAAATAAAAGACTGATTAACAGATATGACCCAGGTTTAAAAGAAAAAGTGCTATTATTGCACTTAAAAAAAACAATACCAATTTACCACTTTGATTACAATACACACAGTTCAGCCTCTAAGTAGTTAGTCGATAATTAGAAGGAAAATGTTTGTGCTTTAAGTTTTGACTGACTAATTTTATACAACCCTGTGAAAGAAATACATCAATGAGAGCGTTTCTCATATTTCCCCCCCATAAATTATATTTTTTTCTCAGATACAAAACTCATTTTATGTTCAATTCACGAGGAGAGGAGGACAAGGAGGAAGCAGCAGCTGAGGGAGCCAATAATCAACCGTGTTTTATTGGTAGAAGGAAAAAACCCATTTGGCTGTTGCATGCCCCCCCGCCTCCCAACTGCCTGCTGGCTCGCTGACTGACTGTGAGACTGAGTGAGTGACATGGCGGTGTATTAATATGCAAACAGCATTATCATGGGCAGGCGAGGGTGAAGAAGAAGAGAAAGGGAGCAGAATCTGGTCTTCCCAATTAAAGCCTTCTGGCCCCTGGTGGCCCTGTGGGAAACCAGTGCATTTACCCATCAGCATTGTCATGAGCCTGCATTGATTGTGTGTGCATGTGTGTGTGTGCGTGTGTGTGTGTGTGTGTGTGTGTGTGTGTGTGTGTGTGTGTGTGTATGAGTGAAATGTGTATGTGCACGACTTCTGTCTGCAGATTGTCTGAGAAATCTGGACCTTAAATCCGAGTGATGATTCGCTTTTCTGACATTCGCACACTAATGCTGATGAATAGATTACTAGAGGGATCAAACAACTACGTTTTATGGTATCACACTGATGTACGAAGTAATATTCATTGAGTGACCCGCATAAAAAATTCTATATATATATATATATATATATATTCAAGCAATGACACTTGCAGATAGATCCAGCTAGTAATAAAGCCAGCACACTGACAACGGTCTAGGAAAATACATGTAATCATACATTAGACACTCAAATGCCAACTTATTAGATGCTCCTAGCTAAAAACTAATGCAGTCTAATGCAACAGTGCTGCATTAATCCTTCCTTCATGAGGGTTATAATGTTAAATTTTTGGTGAAACTGTTTCAGAGAGGTGCTAATTCAACATTCTGGAAGCTGCAGTTTGTGGTGCTGTTGAATTGTTATTGCATTTTTATCATGTTGCTCACTCAATTTATTCCAATGAGGTTAAATAAACAGAAATACCTCTTTATATAAACGCAACACAGTTCACAAGCACCACAAAATACATCCTTTTAATTGCAATTCTTCTTGTTGTTCCCCCTTTCTCATTTAGTCCCTACTCCCTTCCCTCAAGAGGCTTTGACTTCTGCGACGGTAAATAAGAATTTGTTCTTAATGTCTTACCTGGTTAAATAAAGGTTAAGTAAGACATTAAAAGAAGGGAGGACAGGGCTAGCTGTACCTAATGAACTGGTAACTGAATGTGTATCTATTGACAGCCAAGATATCTTGATGGCTATTAGGAATATAAAGTAACTATATTTGCTTTTCACAATTTATATAAACTAAATGGAGATTGGGAATTATGTACACTTGCGTGTCTCTGCATACATCATTATAGTAAAGTTGCATCTAATGAGTCTTCCTTATCTACTTGACTTAGCTCCAGCAGGATAAATAATGTTTTTTAGGGAGAAAATAGTGTTATCTATCTTTGGAAAATAAACTCTATACAGTTTCTGTAAATATGTGGATTAATGAGAGAAACCAACTCAAGCACAAAAACTTGTTTTGTGGGTAAGTGTGCTATAAGCAACCCCACAGGTAATTAAAAGCATTATGTGGACTTAAAGTTTCTTCCATTCATATTTGTATATGATCAATTTACAAAGCAAGTTTACTTTATTTGAGTTAGTGACGCTGTATTCAATATTGTTTTCAATTGCTTTGATAAAAACACATACTATATATAAGAAAATCAGCCAAATTACACAAAACAGCAGACATTTTGACGTGAATAACATTGGCTACGTTCCAGTTAAGTGTGACAGCTTCAGGGCCATGGTGTTGTGCATACTAACTTACTAGAACATCCAAATGGAACGGAGCAACCATTAATAAAAAATTATTAGTTGCACCTAAGCTTCAACCGCTATCAAGTCAAAAAACACTGTAAAAAAAAAAAAGGTCTATTGGTACAGTGATTCAGGAGGTTTTGGTTTTATACTGATCATTGAATCTGTGTAATACAGGCTTATATGTATCCATGTTCAAGAAGCTTCACCGTAGCTTTTTCTGTGAATATCTCAGCCAACGTATTTTAGATAAACCTACTCAAAAGCAGTCAATTAGAATATATACTTTCAGCATGTACCGGTGTGTATTTTTGCGTCCCTCTCCCCGGGCGCTCTCCCTCGGCCTCTCCCGTCTCTGAGGCTATTACAGACAACGCTGTTTCTGAGCATGTGGATCCCGCTGCATGGCTTTGTGCATTCTCTACCAACTTCCCCCATTAGACACAGCTCCAAGGTAAACTACATGCACCATCAACAAAACTGACACCCCAATCTATGGAGTTCATACACCTCCTCCCCCTCCTCCACCACCTCGACCATATTATCTACCCTGCGTGACAAGCCGGTAATGGAAAAATCACACTAAGCAAATGGTTCTTCTAATAACAATAAATTTCCTATAAAATTATGAAGGGCCCAAACCGTTTCCTTGCATCTATTTTGCTATGAATTCTAATTAGGGTGCCAGAGAGGCAGAGAGTGCTGGGTCATCACGCCAGAGACAACGTGCGCCTTTTTGATTGATGGCCCGGTGTGGGGTCGGCCTATCCTCCCTTCGCTCGCTCCTCTCCTGCTCTCTTCCTCCTCCCTCCTTTTTCTCTTAAATTAATGGGCATCTCACCTAGCCCCTAATCATAGTACCCCCCCCACACTCCTTCCCTCCATCCGCCCCTCGTTTCTGTTCTCATTTCAATTTTGCAGAAGGTGCACGGGGGAGGGAGGATGGGAGGGATCGATCATTTATCTTGTAATGGCTGGATAATAGATCCATCACGGTAAAACAGCTGCACAAACTCCTATGTTGTCTCTGTCATCAGGCCTTCCCATTTTCTCTTTAAACCATCTTGCCTATAAGCAGCCCCCCCCCCTCCCGTGTGTCACAGTCATTTAACCAAACAGGCACATCTGTAAAGGTAAATGTCAGGAGGCCTGGACACTGCCACAGCCTGGAACAATAACCAAATGTTTCCTTCTTCAACAGGCAGCGAGGTGACATCAGCTAAATAGCACTCACGTAAATGAATTCACTTATCTGTGGTTAAATTGATTAATTAACATCAGATATAGTAAAACAATGCTCTTACAAACCTAAAGATGGCTGCCTTCGCCCTGAAAGTAAGAGGGCAGTAGAGGCTTTTTATGGGCATATATTTTGACATGAGTGCAGGTGTAATTAATAACATTCATAACAGCTGAGTAACATTCAGGTGATTCAGATCCAGAGCTACTGATGCTCTACTACACGACGACGACAACGACGACGAGACTTGATGGAACTGAGCCATCATTAATGCAATTAGTTTCACCTGTGCTTTTCCTTCTATGACATGTCAAAATGTCTGCTGAGGTAGACTGAAACCGCTAATTTGCCCGTAGACGTGAATGTGAGTGTGAATAAATGACCTCCCGCCCCAGTGCCTGCTGGGATCCAGCCCCCTGTGAACCCCCTAAGAGAATGAGCTGTGTAGATAATGGAATAGAAGACACTATCTACTTGCAATGTCAATTAGCACGAGCTTATTTTAACTTAACTTTGGAAAAGAACTTCAGTAATGTGCAGTTGTTTCAAAGATGAGCTGTAAGGACTATTCAACTCATTTATTAGTTGAGTGAAAGAAAATTAATCGTAAACACTTTTGATACTTGATTAATTTGTCATTTTCTTTACACAAAGATGGAAAAAAACCTCACTGGTTTCAGCTTTTCTAATGTGAATATTTTACATCTTTGCATCCCTGCCTGGCAAATTCCCACATCTTTCAAACTTGACCCTCCACGCGGCTTTCTTTCCGTGTAAGCCCGAGCTGAAATAGCACTCGTGAAACCGTCAAGGGTCTTGACAAAACACTTGCAGAGCTACTGAAGACTAAATAAATAAAACTGCCTTCACAGGCAGTGCAGCACCGCTCATGACTGTAGATGTTTGAAATCTGTGAAGTTCCTCTTTATGCTAAGCTACATGTTCACCCTCTCCCCAGCTGACTCAACTCCAGGACATCCTTACATAGCGTTACTCCAGTATATAGAGAAATAAATAAAATGTCAAGATGACTGGCCATCGCTGTGGGACTTAATGTGCGACTAAAACGGTACATGGTATCCTCTTGCCGTCATAAAAATGCATCGCTTGATAGCTATTAAGTATCCTCTATGTTTTTCACCATTCATCACCGACTGATGGTGCTTGTGCGTCTGTGTGATGATAGTGCCCTCTCTCTCTGTCCCCCTGCCTCACAATGTGGGCTCCAACGGGGAGAAGTCATCTGTCTTCGTTAGCGTCTGGGGCTAAATATGCTATGCATCTGGTACTGGGCTTTCCATCCCCCCCTTGGCCTGAGCTGCTTTGTTTTGTTTGTATAACGATAGGTATATGCTATGAATACATAATTACAACAAACTGTGCATGACTCGCACGTACAAACACAACATACTCTGCATTCTGTAGCCAACGTCTACATATTTGAAATTGGCATTTAAACACCCTTAGTATTCACTGTGACCTCCTCAAATTAATGTGCTGCCTACTGACTTCTAATGGGCTGCCTGCATTGTGTCTGTGAGTGGCCTAAACACAGGATTTGAGAATCCAACTCATTTATGGTCCATTTTGGAAAAAAAGAAAAAGAAGTTGGCCTTTGAGAAAATTAAGCTGACACTAGCATCAGTGCGAAAATTCCTTCCAAATGGACACTTAACAAGGAGCATCTGAAGATGTGTGGGTTTAAGTGGGTGTTAACAAACCATGGCATTGCCGAATGAGCTGTGGGATGGAGAGCTAAGAGAAGAATCGCTTGACTGGGGCGCCCTCCAGTGGTCTTCGACATGGGAGGCGTACTGTATGGCACTCGCCACTCGGTCTGTACTTACTGTGCTTTTGTCTTTCAATAGTTTCTCAATCACTTCGATCAGCTGCTCTTTCTGGTCTGGATCCAGGCTGAAGACAGTATAGAGAGAGAGAGAGAAAGAGAGAGAGAGAGAGAGAAACTGTCAACTGGAATGGTAATTATTCACATAACATGAAAACTTGATGGACTTACAAATTAAATTATGTCTCCTCGCTGTGCTCAGAATACGGAGCGCCTGTGTGTTTACAGTGGTTCGGGACAACGGTCTAATGATCAGGTTTTATTTTCTGATCTAGACTGCAACCAAATCAGTCCCATTCACTGCTCCTTATATAAAAACACTCTATAGTGAGCAAGTAATGGAGATTTCAGACATTGAATGCACAGTATTGTGGGAGTGTTAGCAGAGTAAAGACTACACCTGCAAGTCGACTAATTGATTAGTCAGTCGGCAGAAAATTCATCTTAATTGATTCCTTTTGCTTTTTTTCTGTCATATCTAACTGTAAACTGAATTTAAGGTTGCTACTGTTTGCTGAATAAAACAAACAACTTCATCATTTTGAGCTAAGAGGAAATTACAGCGAGCATCTTTCACTACGTCCTGACCTTTTATAGACAAGGCGGTTAATCGAGAAAATAATGTGCTGTAGAGCTGCAATGATTGGTCGATAAATCAATCAGTTGTCAACAGTTCAATTATTCTCCAACCATTTAGTTCATCAGTTAATCCTCCGGAGTCATTTTTTAAAGAAAAGAACAACCAAATTCTCTGATTTCAGCTCCTCAAATGTGAATATTTTCTGGTTTCTTGCATCCTCTATGACATTAAACTGAATATCTTTGGGTTATGAACCAAACAAGACATTTGAGGACGTCACATTGGGCTTCGGGATCAACAGTATTCACCATTTTCTGACATTTTATGAACTAAACAACTAATCGATTAATCGAGAAAATGATCATAATTATCATTAGTAGCAAGCCCTACCATGGATCCTACTTTTTTTGCTCCATTATGGGGATTTTTAGGCCATTATATAAAGCATATATTTCACACTCAGAAGTCAGACACGTAAATATAAATGTGTAAAATAACTATAGTGCACTATATAGTAAATGGGTGAGACTTCAGACTCAGTTGTAGTCTTGTAAAGAACTAATCACCTGATATTAACCCTTAAATCAAATATGCAACTGATTCTGGTTGAGCTTTACTACTCTGCTCAGATTTGAGGCACTGATTCATTCTCTGATCCATGCCAGTTTTAGAAAGACTCAGCTGATAAGAGCAAGAAAGCTGCAGGGCAAAACCCCTCAAATCAACATTACCCAACATTTATTGTATCAACTGCTCAGTTCATTGCTCAGAAACGAGGCGGTGAGGAGAGCCAGTCAAGTTAACGAGTGCAGCTGGTAGCTACTGGCTTTACCCGGTCGTGTGCAGCTCGTGTAGCAGTCCTCGTATTTAAAACAACACCAGAAACAACATCAGCCCCACAGAACTGTACCTGTAGAGCTTCTGGATAGCATGGGCCGATGTCTTCCTGACATATGGGGAGAGGTCAGCTGCCGCCTCCTTGATGGCCAGCATCATGATGGGGACAATTATGGGCACCCGGATACTGGACAAAACCCTCAATGCGCTGGCCCGGATGAACTGGTTTGGGTCCTGTCACAGAGATACAGAAAACAACCCTCATTTCAGTGTGTAAATGAATGTTTTCTAGTGATGCTACTGCTTCCAAAGCATTCAACAGACAATATGCAACTTTCCCAGTATAGATTATATACTATAACAACATTAATGTCATATATAACACAAAAATACACAATTAATGACTGAGCAATAAAGAAAAAAAAGGCAAGAAATGACAGCAGCCTCCAGAAATATGTATAAGAAGACAATACTTGCCTATAAGAATGTATATACACTAAAATATTATAACTTTTCACCATGGTAGTGCTAATAAAGAGAGAAAGACAGAGACAAGAAGTAGAAATGTTACCTTGAGGGCCCGCTGGAAGGTGCTTATAGATAGCAAAGCCAGGTCCTGCTGCTCCTCTGCATACCTCACCAGGTAGACATATACAAGCTTCTTAAGCTGCAGAGGACAATTAAAATCAAACAGCAATAAATTGAAACAGCTGTAAAGGGAAATTAACGCAGCACAAGGGGGAAACAATCTAGGAAACCAGCTGTGTTGTAAAACTTATGTGAAAGGACGTGCTGCATGTTTTTACATCTAATAAAACCTAAAAGACTGCAGCTATAAAAGCCATAACATGAACAATAATGAATGAAACAACTGGGAGAGTCAGACTCTTAGCTTAGCTTTTTTCTGTGGGAGTTTATTATTTCAAGGGGTAAAAATAAAAGTTGGTATAAAAAGTTTTCCTGTCTTGATATCACGAGCTGCAGACTCGATTCAGTGTTGTTTCAGGCAGAGAACGAGGTTATGCATTTTTGTTTCCTTTCAGAAATTGCCATTGAATTATTTGCCGCCGCCGCTGCCCCCCCCTGTCTTGTGTTTTGGCTTCCTCGCTTCTTCTTTTCTCGCAGGAAAGCCTGAGATAATATTTGTCCTGCTGTCTGACAAGTTTAAGTGGAGGCCAAAGGTTGCTCTCTGCTCTACTGATTCACATCAGCTATTCAGAAAAAAAAAGAGGAATTGTCAGAGCTGATTTGTGCCTATGAGGCTGCACATTCATAAATAATGGGACTGGAATAAAAAGTGGTCATGAAAAATGATGATTTACTTCAGGAACTATTCATAATTTCATTTAAGAACTGATTTAAGGTTGAGGTCAGGGGTAAGGTTACATTTTAGGTACAATCGCCAGGAGCTTAATTAGTAATCAGAACCACGCTTTCTAATGCAGCGAGTATCGACCTGCAGCAGTGCACCACAGTTCTCAATCATCGTTCTGGTCATTACTGCTGGAATTAATGGCATTACTCACTATAAAAGGAGACACAACCCATCTGCCCTCAAGGATCTGGTTTCTATGACCACAGAGCACACAACTGGTTTCATTTTGAACAGCTAAATAGGCGGTTAAAGTTTTTTTTATATATTTCCTCTTCCTGTCACTTGCACTCAAAAGCAAACACAACTACACCAAAAACATGCAAACACACTCGTACACGTACGATATGTGGTGTTAAAATGAAGTGCGGCAATGATTAAAGAAAATAAAGTGCAATGATATGAAATCACGCAACGCCGTCAATAACCTGCATGCTCTTGTGCCCTTTTCTAACTGGTGGGGATCAATGGCAGCTCGCAGTGACGAGGAGAGAACGGATGAGGGCGGGGACGAGAGAGGACGCCATTTTTTTTATTCAGCGAGACATACTGTAGGGGAGTAAAGTGTGGAAGAGCTAGGGAAAGGAAATGAGAGAGAGAGAGAGAGAGAGAGAGAGAGAGAGAGAGAGAGAGAGAGAGAGAGAGAGAGAGAGAGAGAGAGAGAGAGAGGCGCTTGCACTACCTTAGCAGCTGGTGTATATGAGGTGGGAGACAGAAGACGTGACTGTGGGCTCTCTACTGCCAATTACATCCACCCACCTGCTCCCCTACCCTGCCACGAGCTGCTTCGGCTGCATGCCTTGCACACAGCGCCCGGCTTCAGGCCCCCCGCTCACATGCCGCCCCTCACGCTACCTGATTATTCTGCTGCTGCTAATCAATATTCACAGGCTCTGAGCATGGGAACCCCTCTTGAGCTGTTGCCTACTGTTCGCTCATTCACTGGAATAGTCCGTGCACATGGCTCACTCTTTACATGATTTAGTGGTGATGCACAAATTTATGTAGTAATTTTCCTACTATTTATTGAGAAGAGGGATATACTTTTTAATATTTTTGGAGGCTTTTATTGCCTTAAATTGATAGTGACAGCTGACAGGTAGATCTGTAGAGCTGACATTATCACAGCTAGAGTTACAGCTCCTGAGAAGGATAGTTGCAAAGCATATTTTAATAACTTATAATCTTCTTACGAGAAATAAAAGGTTAAAGAAAAATGGGACGGAGCCCTGTGATTGTCACGTCTCTGGTCTGATTCCAGTCGGCACTCACACTGTAACAGAAGCCAAACTGAGCAGTGGTACATTTACTTACTTGTACTTTTCTTTTCATGCTAGTATTTGGGTACCTCTTATGTTACTGGTGCAGAGATTTGAGTGTATGACTAGTTCCTCATTTGTGTCTGTTAAGACTTTGTTCTTACCTCATATATATCTATATATTTTTTTTTATCTATTTATCTAATATTGTCACTCTTATGTGATTTCTTTCTAGTTTGTCTGTTTTACTTTGTCCCCCCCAAAAAAAACATTCAGAGAAAAAACAATAAATCAGACAAATGAACACAAACTAAATTAAATAAAAGCTTTCAAATGAAGCCAATCCACATGAGCCTTTTGTTCTGTATGAGGAAGTTCCCTCTGTAACGTCTCGTGTGCCCACGTGCTGTGTCACACGAGAATTAAATGAATCACGACGACCGACTGTTGTAAAGCTGATGATGTTTTTTTTCTGCGATGCATTTCTTAATAATGTCATACCTCGATGTTCTTGCTCGCGACGTTCTTCACCACGGCAGGAAACAGCTCTGAGGAATTTTTCCCTTTGGCAATCAGCTGAAAACAAAAACAATAAAAACACTTTTATCCACTAATTGTATCGCTTGTATTAAACTCAACAGCTGAGAGAGAGACAGACACACACAACACAACAATATGAGATCTGACGATGCACTCACCCCAACGATCCTTTTCATGGCCTCCAGTTTGAGCGACTCCTTGTTGCTCTCCAACATCTCTTTAAGGTCTTCATTCCTGGGGACAGAAAATACTGTTAATAGAGATGTCCGATACCCGATATCCATTCTCGATACCGATGCTAATAGCTGAGCGTTGCGTATCGACCAATACCGAGCACCGACCCGATATACGTGCGGAAAAGATACCGTATTTTAGGCAGTATCAGAGGAATTTCTGATGCTGTTACTAATACTTATCATGGCCAACATTAGAGAAGACATAGTGAGCGCTGCCTGAGACTTTCACAAATCAGTTTCAAGTGTTAAGAGCTTGACCAAAAGGTACTGTGAAAGCTCTGTGTGTACAACATCTGTGTCAGCTTCACAGATTACAGGGTACACATGCAAGGGTCACACACTTCTTCTATACGCTTCTAAAGAGCAAACAGTTCTGTGCTGCACACTGTTTGGTCTACAGGAGCCGAAGTGAACTGATACCGACGATGCACCCGACCGAGTAACAAGAGCGTTATCTGCACCAACGCAACAGCAGCATCACACCAATTTCGGCTAAAATTGCCCGGCACTCACATGATACGACAATGCTCATTCCTTTGCGAATGCTAACACACACACTGAGGTTGTACAACTACACCGGTTGTTTGTTCCACACAGAGAGGATACACAGTAGGAGAAGTCATGTTAAGATGGAGAACAAGAGTTGTACATTTCTGAGAATTTAATGGATAAATGTATTTTAGCCATGCTGGCTGTGAGGATCCACAACTGCTGGATGAATTGCTGTTAAAGTTGGTATGGGCATTTGTGGTGTAAAATAACTCTAAAAAAAACAACTGAAATGATATTGCCATTAGCCATTTAGTGCTAATTAGCAAATGTTAGTAATGCTAAAACGCTACACTAAGATGGTGACAACGGTAAACATTATACCTGCTAAACATCAGCACTTTAACATTACCACTGTGAGCATGTGAGCATGCTACATTAGTGTTTTAGCATGAGTTTAATCACTGGTCTAAGTGACTAAATTGGGTTAATATCAGTCAAAATCTATTAATCTTGCAGGTTTAAAAGTTTAAAAGCTACACACCATAAGCCATCATTTTAAGTAATACATGTACTGCATTTTTCCTGGATTGTATTAAACTTTTTGGAGGTATAATTATCTTACTTCATGTAAAAATTAAACTGCAGTATAACAAACCTTGAGAGAAAACTTATTTCAAAACATGATTTTAAAGTTTGTTACATCCAAGAGACACTTTTTAAAAGTTGAAATGCAAACTTCCAGCTGACCAACATTATGAGCAAACAACAACCTGAGCTAAAACTTACGTTAAAAAGAAGTAAAAAACGTATAAAAAAAACTTTACGGTAAGTCTCCATCAGAGTGCTGTGGGTGATCTTACTACAGTACCCGGCTTTGTGTGCATCCTTGGGGCTACTACTGGTGTGTGTGAGGGCCTGTTCTTCCTGACTGAGCTCAGGCTTCAGAGTGAGCTGTAAGTTCTCAGCAGACACCATCGCTGTCCTCATGGCTCCCACTGCCTCCGAGCGCAAAGAAGATAAACCAACATCCATACCGCCTTTCCTCCCCCCAACAGCAGTCCAAAAAGCACTTGAGTCCACTTGTTCTGTGTGTGTGTGTGTGTGTGTGTGTGTGTGTGTGTGTGTGTGTGTGTGTGTGTGTGTGTGTTAGCTGTCTAAAGAATGAAAGAGTCCACAACTGACTGTATTTCAAGTAACTCAAGAGTGAAACAGCTGTGGTAATTACTTTCCCTTCAGGCTGTGTTCCCTGGCTTTATTTACGCTTGTCTTCTCGTCTCGTTCTTGTTCATAACTGTCAAAGCTGGGAAGAGTGGAAAAACAGCACAGGCTCCACTGGCTTTGTGGCTGTCATTCACTACTCCCTTCCTCTTCTCTTTAGGGCAAAAAAAAAAAAAAAAAAAAAAGTCACAAGATGCCCCGTCAGCTCGCTAATGGCAAGTCATACTTATGCTTGAGGGTGGTAGTGCCTGCTCACTCGGGTAAGACCTCTCTCCTTCTTCCGTAGTCCACATTCCTTCTCAAACTACCTGGCGGTCAGCTGTGGTCGACTCTTGTTAAGTTGTTACTCCTCTCTTTCTATACATGTAGGTTTTTCCTCTTGGAAACTGGGCTCTCTCACCTGCAGTCCGGCTGTGTGTGTGTGTGTGACTGTCTCTGTGTGACTGTGGTCACTTCCCTCTAGGGGAAAAAGGAGGGCCTTATCTACACTGGTGGGTAAACACTGCGCTACTTTTCATCACCTCAACCGCACAATAATCCACTTTAGCTTGACACCAATGAGAGCACATACCCTGCCAAGTTTGGCCGACGGGGACCAACAGGACAGGCCCACAGCAAAGATAACAGTGCCCGAGCTGAATGTCAGGAAACACCCTTTAAAAGATGTGAATGTACAGAAGGATTTTAGAGGGTGAAAAGTGAGCTTCCTGCCCTTTCTTTGAGAGAAAATGACTGATATAAGTAACAACTCAGTCACTTTCACAAGCTAATAAATATATCACACAATATCTGAGGTCCAAAGTTCACTTCTGTAAAAGAAGAATATGAATAAACCCTTAATAAAGCAGAGTTGGATGACAGGTAGACAATTCAATATTATTGTTTAAACCTGCACAAACTGATTATTCAGCCACTTGGAGGCAGCAGAAACAGGAAACACAGCAGTGACACATTAGCAGTTAGGCGAACTTGTTAGCAAACAGTTGCTTATTTACACGTAAAGCAGATAAAAAAATAACATTAGCATTCATTTAAAGAGGGAAATATGTGGTTCTTTAGCTGCTGAATGCTCCACTATGACCAGCAGCTCGTTGCTAACGGTGTCTCTCTGCTGGTTGGTAACGTACAATGGGTGTACGTGGAAAAACAGCTGTCTACAGAGGCTGAAAACAACGCTATATGTACGAGTGATGACAGAAAACCTAAACAGGAAAGTTCCATGCAGGAAAAACAAAATAATTAGTGAACAGAGAGAAGCCCCATAGTGCTGTTGCCATAGTTAACATCAAAATATCGATTATAACCACCGTATGTTCAGCAAATATATGCCAGCAGTGACAGCTATAATAATACTTTCTGCTAAATCAGACTCTGATAACTAATACTTTGAACAGAGGCTCCAAGTTAGCCGTCTCTCATACAGCATCGCTCTCAATCTCTCCGGTCCCGACACATCAGAAAGTCAAATGTCTGCATCACTCCTGCCTCACTATTATGAAACAAATCTTATAAGGCTCTTGCAAGAACTGTATTTTGCCTATAGACCCAAATGTGTTCATTAACATGCAGCGTTAGTGTCAATTAGAATTCTACACAACTCTTTATTATCAAGAGAAGTATGAAGGACAGACGGACTGCAGTGATTATTGCCTCCGTGTAGCTGTCAGTTACTCTGGATCTCATCATGTAGTTGTAACAGACTCACAATACAGCAGCAGAGGCAGGAGGCGGCTCTCAGGGCGCCACCTTATAACAAAGTCTCTCTCCACAACTGTATTCCTCTCTGACTTTAGTGAAACAAAAATTCCATCTTTAATGTTTTTTTCTCTTGAGTAAAACGCTGTAATCCATTCTTTACATTTTTATAGAGAAGTGCTAGAGGGAAGAGAGAGCTCAACAAACATGTGCCAGAGTGAAAATAACACATTGGATCAACTCATATTCACTGTTTTTAGTTTGTATTGCTGAGGATTTATTCAACTAATTTAAGGACCTCTGTTCAAAATCTTGTGTTCTGACATTACATAACTTTGAGAGTTACCAGTGGACTAGAATAACTGGTTAATATGGTTAACTGACTTTCTTATGTAACACTTATATATATTCCTCCATTCATTAAGAAATTAATGGATGGGGTTGCACTGTATGATGCATTTTAAATCAGTGTATCATGCTGGAATAAAACTAAATGCTCCTCTTTCCAATTTGGTTGCCTTTCCAAAGTCACTCTCTGTAACTGACAAAGAAAACGTCAACACATGGTCCATTTAGCAGCTGTTCTGGAGCTTTCCATTGTTCACAAATCCTTAATTCAATTAAATAAAAAATGACTTTAAGGGACTACTCGTCCATGTAGGATTTAGAAGTTGTAATTGAGCGCTCTTCATTCCTGACCTTGGAAACAGTAGCCGACAAAACAAACAGATTCTCTGCGACTGCTGATAAATGAACACTAGCAGCTACGGCGTCCGAGAGCAGACAAAAAGGGGTCAAAGTAGAATATATTCACACATATATTTGCACAGAAATCAGGCATAAAGGGTAGACATGGAAAGAAAAATACTGCATAAGGAATAAGTCATAAATGATCTTAAAGAACGGGGGGGGAATGCATGTAGCTGTGGTTTGATCGAGCATGCCAGGAAGCCTGGGAAAATATGCGAGTGCCTGTTAAAATATTTGGAGCCACCTCTCTAGAAGTTTGCCAAATAGAAAGGTTTGAGATGAGCACAAGAAGCCCACAGTGAGAGTAAGGGTGAACAGTCAGAAAAAAGAACTGTAAATAATTTTAAATTACATACAGAAGTGGGATTTTCATGGATTGCAATACAACAAACTAACAAATGGACAAACTGATACCACTTTAGGTGTTTGAGTATAATTCCAGTTAAATCTATAAGCATCAGTCTTTAAACAGTGCTTCCTGGTTGAAATATGACTGCTCACTCTCAATGGACAATGAAGGAGTCTCTGGACAGGATATCATAAACACGGGCCAACATTAACCCACTAATAACCCTCATTTGAACAGTAAAAATATCTAAAATCCTAACTTTAATGGAGCTCAAATAAAAGTGTTCACACAACAAATCCATACAACCAAAAGCACTCAGCCACAGTGAAATACCTCTTTAGTCACAGATAATAACGTGTCACATGTTTCCATGCCCTGGCATAGAGCTTTCAGTCAGCAGGGGAAGACGCCTATAAGACTAAAGAACATTGCAGGAATGTAACTGTGTCCTTCACATGTGACAGATATTCAGCAGTTTTAAATAACAAAAACATATTGAAGGAAGCTGGGGACACAGATACTTGCACTGGCACAGCTTAGGATGCACAGGCCCACGCATTGTGAATTGTGTGAGGCAGACGTGTGCAAACAGAAGCATCATTCATGCCCTGGTGTTCTCGTTCGGGTCTTGGCTTAGAGGTAGGCAAACATATGACCTAGCTTTGCCTAACAGGGTGAGGTGGTCATGTGAGACCACTTAGGGAGGTTCATGTTAGCACACTAAGCAATATTTAACACTCTGGGAAAATAAAAGTCGACAGAATGAACATGCATGATACTGCAGAATACTGCTGAGGGAGAATACTACTACTACTACAAATATCTGACCGATTTCAGGACATTTAGTAACATTTCTTGTTGGATTGAAGACAGAAAAAAACCCTAAATTGAGCTCTAAAAACATCTTAAATCTCCATCTGTGGAGCTACTGCGGTGTGTACTTTGTTAACCCAGTCAGAGAGCATTACACCAGAGGAGCTAAGCAACATAAACACTGATTTCTTTACAAGAAATTACAAAACTGCTAAGGATGGTCACACTGATGATTGGCTGCCCTCTAGTGGCAGGTTTCTGATTTAAAACTCAAAACATGCTGACAGTTTTATAAGTGAAAGGTTAGTTAAACATGGTTTTGAGAAGGTAATATAGAAACTAACTGCGATGTGATGTTATATGGTTTCACAGGGAGAGAGACTTTAACTGAGAGAGAAATAACTGGTGTGCTAGGGTCCAAAGGGGGTTTCATGTCTTAACACAGTCTAGTAGCTCCAACTCTGAATATGAAAAGAACAGATCATTCTTTTCCATCCTCACCTGAGCCTGACAATAAAACACATAACTTACATAACTGAGTAACTTGGCCAAGCATATAAAACAGGTGGTTTGCAGATAAAATCAAACAGGCCTCACATATAAAGTGCAGATGGGTTGGAAGGCCTTGTTGCTCTTCTATATAAAAAAAAAGGCCTCTCAGACAAATCTCTAGGTCCAAACAAACACATATTTGCTTTAAAAATCAGCAGTTTTAAGCACAAAGGAATCAAAATTAAGCCACAAACTAATGCGAACACACCTTCCATACACAAACCCTGTGTATCACACACGATACTGAGCATAAATAAACCACTGGTCAGAAGTCGAAACCTGGTTGTAGCTCCATACAGTCTGTGCATATCACGGCTAAACAGCACTTCACAGTTACAAGATCATAAGAAAAGGTTTATTTTTATTAAATTAACATAGATTGAAGGTGAAGACCTTTGTCCTCAGGTCTTTGTAGCTCTCTTTCTGTTTAGGATTTGACTCCAGTACGATAAGGCGTGCAGTGGTCAGTGTGTCATCCACCTGCAGGCTGAGATGTGTATTATCGTTTGCATGTGTGCTCATTTTATGCAGGTTTAACTTATAAATGTCATAATGATGCACGAAATAAGGCGCAGAAAGGCTTTGGTTGATCAGTAGTTATCTGTATTTTTGGCGGTTACAGATTAAATTCAGTGTTAATATGTAGATTAACAGACATTTTACCGTGTTGGCCTAAATCTGCTCATCACCTTCAATCTCTTTTCCTTCTGTTTATTAATACTGTACAATGATATGGTACACTAGGTGTCATTTCTGCTGAAGGAAATCACTCCTATAAAGGCTGCAACTAATGATTTTTCCCCCTACTATTGATTAAATCTGCTGATTATGTTCTAGATTAATCACCTAATCATTCCAAAGTTATGTCTTTAAATGACTTGTAATGAAGACATTCTGTTTAATATGATATAAAAACGGTATTTTCTGCCATTTGTGGAAGAACTTATTCAATTAAAATAATGTTTCATATAATATACTGACAATCATACTGTGCACACTTTATGAAGCACTCATGAGCAATGATTAGAGGCCTAGTTAGACCTTTCCGAACGCCATATCTTAATATGTAAAGTCTACTCATTCATGCAAATTGTGTATGAATGCATGAAGTTTTTATAATTGTGTACAGTACACCTTCTTTGTCTCCAACAAACATTAAATAAATCACTACCTAAATCACTTACTAGCCTTGTTTTCCAGGCTTTTGAGACAAAGTCAGCACATCAAAACGAAACACACTTACTCAGAGTATTGACTCTTGCAACACCACAATGAGTATAACGTTACAAAACAAAGGAATATTTTCACTTTCCACTTCTCCTCCACCTGAATACCGTTGAACCTGCCAACCTCAATGGAGGAAGAACATCAGCTCTCAACTGTGCAAGCTACTGCTCTTTGGCTTTCCAGATAAACAAGATAAAAACGTATATATATATATATAAACATATTTCTGCCTGTAACTTCACACTGTCTCAACCTGCTCTCTCGGCTTCATCTCATCAGATAGGTGTCGAAGAAAAAAGAGACAACTAACCACCAGTCGCCATCACTACCAAGCTTATTGATGCTGCAGGGTCTTTGCTGGCCCTCTTTCTTCACAACACACACACACACACACACACACACACACACACACACACACACACACACACACAAACAAACCGCCTCGCTTTGCCACATAAGCTTACTTCTTGAAGTCGGTGCTGAACAGTCCAAAGGCAGCCCCGGTGCCGGAGGAGGTCGGGGTGCTCTCCTGACCCGCTTCCACGGCCGCCTCCGCTCCGCCTTGGTCATTGTACAGGGCGCTCGTCGACATGCTCGGCGGTTAAACAAGTGTCCGGTAATTTAACGTATATTCAGCTCCAGTTTCTACTCATAAGCTGCTCGTAAACCCGAGGGTATATCAGCGTAACGTAGCGTAGAAAGTTCCCGCAAAAGCCAAAAAGTTCTCCGAGATTTCACCCAACTTTTTTTTTTTTTTTATTATTTTTCCTCCACACACACACACACGCAGTAGCGGAAGTGTGAGCTGGACAAGTTGGTGTCACATGACAGGGCTTCGGCTGCGCACGGCACACAGATCTAGGTTGAGTAGAGTCGCTGCCCGTAACCGTAGCAACTTGACGTGTCGTTTAGAATGCGTGGATCTGGGGTGGAAACGCCCCGAGACTTTGTGTTGCCCGGGTAACAACGTTTCTTACTGGCAGACAGTATTTGCGTAGTCGTCAACGTTTTTTACGCAAATTTAACCGATAATCTGCCGGTAAGAGTGTGAAAACATTTAGTGTGACCGGTTTTTAACGATTTAAGGTCAAATTAGGGTAAGAAATAAAATTAAGTTAAATTAAATTAAATAAAATTAAATTAAAATACCAAATGTCCCAACTTGGATGACAAACAAATTCAAAATAAAATTTAAAAAAAAGTAAATAAAGTAAAGTAAAAATTTAAATAAAATAAAATTAAATAAAATTAAAATACCAAATGTCCCAACTTGGATGATAAACAAATTCAAAATAAAATATATAAAGTAATTTAAAAATTATTAATTAAATCATGCCCAACGATGACAAACAAATTCAAAATAAAATTTTAAAAAAAGTAAATAAAGTAAAGTAAAATTTAAAAAAATTAAATTAAATAAAATTAAAAGACCAAATGTCCCTACTTGGATGACAAACAAATTCAAAATAAAAATTTAAAAAAAGTAAATAAAGTAAAGTAAAATTTAAAAAAATTAAATTAAATAAAAATAAAAAAAACTAAAAAAAAAAAAAAAAAAAAAAAAAAAAAATAAAATTAAAATAAATTAAATTAAATTAAAATACTAAATGTCCCAACTTGGATGACAAACAAATTCAAAATATATTTAAATTAAAATACTAAATTCAACTTTGAAAATAAATAAAATTTTAAAAAGTAAATAAAGTAATAAAATAAAAAAATAAAATTAAAGCAAAATTAAAATACCAAATTTTTTTAATTTAAATTAAAATACTAAATGTCCCAACTTGGATGATAAACAAATAAAAAATTAAATTAAATTACATTAATTTAAATAAAGTACTGTACTAATCCACCCACTTTCAAATCACTAATCAAAACCCACTTCTGTGTGTTGTTTCTATTACATTTTTAACCCATATATTTCAACGTATGTTAAGTGTCTTTGACCTCCTTGAAAAACACTATGAATAAAATATATTATTATTTGATTTAATTTTATTTAATTGTATTGTATTTTATTTTATTTTATTTTATTTTATGAGCAGCAAAATATATATATATATTTTTATTGAACAATTTAAATGTACAAAGCTACAAGGTATACAATAACAATCAGCACATTGGTGACATAAATAATAAATAAATCAAAGATAGAGAACAAATTAAAAATAAATAAATAAAATAAATAAATAAATAAAAAAAAAAAATAGATAGTTCAAACAGGGGCTTCAGGGAAAAACCCTTTCATAAAGACTCAGTAAGGTATTACTTATTTTCTTATTAAACAAAATCAGAGATTTTAAAACAAACAAGCAGCAAATAACCGTTGTACCATTTGTAACCTCGTATCCAGGAAGTGACGTTCCCGTACTTCCGCCCCTGCAGCCCTTCGTTATCCCATCTGATCTCGCTGCCGGTAACCAATCCTCCACGTCGATAGTGTCTCTGGTCGTGTGTCGTCTCCTGCGGCTACCGCGGAGGCTTCGTTGTTTTTGTTTTCTTTCCGACGTGGGGGGGGTGGGAAAGTAGCTATCACCTCAAAACTTTTTCACGAACTAATTGTTAGTTGTTGTTGTTTGTTTTTGTGTTTAGACACATCCAACGGGAACGGATTAAGCCGTCCTCTTTGTGTGTTTTCGTGTTTCCTTTGCGGTGGGGGAGAATGTCGGACTTCGACAGCAACCCGTTCGCGGACCCGGAGTTCAGCAACCCGTTTCAGGTAACGTCAGCTAGCCGCGTTAGCTCCTTCTTCACGTTAACTAACTGCTTTCTGGGTTAAACAGCTGCGAATAAAAGCTGCCCGACTTTATTAACGGGAACAGCAGCTGGCACAAGACGGTAATTCACTTGTTGGGCGGTTTTAGTTGGAGTCCGTCTCTTAGTATTTGGTGCTTTGCCTGGTGTGGTATAACATGTACCAGGTAGCTGTAGCTTGGCTTCCTGGTGATAGTGCTGGACTGCAGCTGGTTGGGTGTATGTAGTTTTATTTAATACACTGCGTAATATAACTTTACCCCAGTAGCTGGTTGTGTAACTAATCATTAATAGATTTGAGTAATTATTGATTGGTTAATTGGGTAAAATCAGCTGGGTATGATATTTGTTTGTGTTTTACCCCCCTCACTCAGATAATCTGTGTTTAGAGGTAAAGTTTAGTCCAATCAAAGCTCCTTACCTGTAATAACCCTTAAAACCATTTAAAAAAAATGTAAATATGAAGCAGATGCTAATTATATGACTTGTTTGTGAGCAAGTGTTGTCCTGTATTATCAAGAAAACTCCTGGAAAAACAATTTCCAATCACATTCTTTGATTCATTTTTGTTATCATGGAGGAAAACTAGATTGGAAGATGGAAATATTCCCATTACTTTACGTTTTTAACCAAAAAAAAACTGGTTTTAATTATCTTAAAGTCTGAATATTGGGGAGACACAATAACCAATTATGTTGCAGAAAAGTAATATAACTAGTAGTGTAATAAGTAAAGTAATAAATAAGTAACTTGCCCCTTTTTGGATTTAACTTTACACCTGTGTGACTTCCTTTCCCGTACAGGCCTTTATAGGGAACATGCACATATATTGTGTAAACTGCTTTTTAAATGTTCCTGTTTTCATGTTTGATTTCCCATCCTGGCTTAAGTGCCGTTATAGATGCATTAAAATGATTTTGTTTTATAATCAGATTAGCTCCCCGTAATGGACTTTCTATACCAAACCACAGATGATAATAACTCAACCTGACGTCCAGGATTTGAGGGGATGCTTCTTGGATATATATTTATTTTTTGAAACAGTCCTTTGCGTGACTCGCTCTTCAAAAACAGAAGTAAACGAGAGCAGAACATACTGTGTGATTGTGGTTTGTTCACTGTCATGCCTTCATTGTGCTGTTGGCCTTGTGTTAACAGTGTCTTGTCATGGTGAAAGCATGCATTTGGTCAGGTGCTCTTCTGCCGCCCTGCAGTGGCGCCCTGCCCCAACAGGCCTGCAGTGGTGTTCCCGTCTGTATCTCATCACATCAGGTGTACTAAACACGGGCGCTGTGGCAGCAGCTGATTAGCATTTCCAGTAGAGCTGAAAATATTAGGATTGATTAGTCGAGCAACTAGTTTTAGAATAGAATTTGTTTAATTAAAAGTAAATATGCCTAAAAAACCTTGTTTCAAGCTACTCAAATGTGAATATTTGCTGTTTTTCTTCGTCTTTTATGATGTTTGAGGTCAATATAAGCTCATTGTGGATAAATCTGCTCCAGTTTTGGTTGATAAATGGCAAGAAATGGAAATACAGAATCAATACCACAGTTATATTTTTGAAACAGTGTAAAGTTTCTACTGTTTAATGTCTGGCCCAGTATAGTACTTGGTTGTAGTTGTCCAAAGAAGACTAATTTAAGGGAAATCTAACAAATATTTAGTCGTTATCAGATTGTTTTTAACTCTGAATATCAATATCAGTATTGGCCTCATAAAGCTCTTATCAGTCTGATAAGATGGTATTTATGACATGTTTGGGCCAAAGATCAATCGAGAAAATAACCAACAGATTCATCGATAATGTTCAACTGATTGTGAGTAGAAGGACTTATTGATTATATTTTGAATAAATCACAAGATCAGAAATAATAGTGGAGCTGTAACGATTATTTAATCGATCAATCAAAAGAAAATTAACTGACAACTATGTTTTTCTTGAATTTTTAAAACTAAAAATACAAAATATTTGATGGTTACAAGTCGTTAAATGTGAGAATTCTCTACTTTTCTTGCTCTTACATGATAATAAATTAAAATATTAAGGTAATATAAGTAGTTGTTTTAGATTAACCACTTTTTAAACATGTCAAGAATAATTGTAATGCCCATCATAAGGTACCAGAACTAAGTTATAAAGATTGTTTGTACGTAAAGCAAACCAGGAATCACATTTATTGATCTGTTATAAACACGTCTGTCATGTTTAATTTAGAAAGAAATAAGTGTAAATGAATAAATGAGTCTAAAATGGGTCTTTTAGATGCTGCAGAAACCTTTAGAAAAGTGATCCCACCATCTTTGCTCGCTCAGTGTGCGGCGGTGGAAGATGCTGACGGCACAGTTTGACTCTACCGACGCACAGAAAGTGAATTATTCATGGAGCCGCATTAACGTAGTGACATGAGTAGTGAACCCCTGCTGTCCTGACATTTTTCTGTCATTTGTTGGCCCGCACTCGTTCGCCTGAGGAGGTACCGGGCTTTGTTCCCCTCTCTGAGCTATCTTCAATACTTCATGAAATCATATGGTGCCGTCCTGGCGACATGTGGCGCTGAGATCCGCCCCCCCTCCCTGCTGGCGCCTTCTTCCTGCATCAGATTGTTCATTCATGTTTTGGCCTATTTTCTGTGGATGTAGGCTAATTACAAAAATTAGTCCGTTAATACAGATATCAATTTGTATTTTCCTTTTTTTCTAGCTTAATAAAAGTTAAGAGCTTGGACGCAGCGTTGTGTTGCATATTGCAGCTTCACCTTCAACAGTACAGTGTTGGATAAAGTGTCGTCAGGTAGTGAGACTGCATGCTGCACTATGTCTGTTTTATCTACTGTGGCAGGTACAACCATGCCAGTTCATGCCTTGATAGGTGACGGTAAATCCATAACCGTTAAATTAGTTCTCCCGCAGACGGATGTGCAACAGGTGGACCTTTTTTTTTTTTTTACTTAAGTGACTGTAGATTTCAAGACGAAGACTTGGTGAATGTGCATGGGATTGTTTGGCTATGCAATAGGGCGACATTAAACTTTAAACACAACATACCCTGAAATATTTATGACCCTGGTCTGGTGACAAGTTGCACCCAGTGTGTGTGTGTGTGTGTGCGGCAGTGGAAGAGATGCTCCAAGAAATTTAAGAGTCGGAAAGACAGCGAGAGGGCTGCAGTGAGACTGGATAAGGATAAGGACCGCAGGAATACGCAGATTGGATGTTAATCTTGAGGCAGCGATTTGAATGAAAGTAGTGCGTGACTGACAGCAGCTGATGGTAAGTTTATTGTAAACATAAAGGTGTGATAATGCGGCTTTAACGGATAGAGTTTCACCTGGAAAGAGGCTATTTAAAGTTTGTGGTAGATATAGTTGAATATTTATACTACAGAGAATGTAGGGCTTTTTTTATAGCCTCATCCTTAACAGTGTGTGTGTTTACATAGTGCGTAGTAAAACTGTCATTTACCAACATTTTATACACACAGTTATTTCAATTTGCCTGTCTTGCAAATTTAGGAATGTGCCTAAAAGGATCAGAAAGTGCTTTAGTGGTTTTTGTGCCCAGCGCAGCAGACTAGAAAAAACTCTCCAGTTTTATTTCTGTCTTATAGCAGCCAGAAGCATCTGCACCCCCCCCTTTCTGAAACTCACGGACGTGGCTATTTATAGACGTCTTCCCGTGAAAATTATTGGAATCATCCTGTCTTTTGCCAGAATTGAATTATAGGCCTGTTGCGTTTTGAATAAAGAGGGCTGTTTGGCCTTGATCTGGCAGAATAATGGAGGGTTTTTACACTCACATGAGCCCGTTTTCGCTCGTACTGTGGAGATTTGTTCTGCTGTCTTTGGTAAAAATACCAGGATAGACACATCGAGACTGTGGTATTCTCATGCTACAACTATTCCTGACACTTTATTAAGCGTTTCTACTACAGTTCATGTGTTTGTTATTGAAAGTGTTCTTACAACTGTTTTTCTCAGGATCCATCAGTGACACAAGTAAGACAGGCTGCTCCTCCGGGGTTGGAGGAGTACAATCCCTTCACAGATGCCAAAGTGAGTACTTTTACACATAATCCAGTGGCAGTGAGTTCATACACCAAGGTTTGAATAACATTAACAGCTTTCAGAGGATGGATTTAGTTCTAAAAGGGATCTATGTTATTTCACAACGCGATAGCTGTGAGAATATAATCGTCGTTTTCAATTAAAAATTGTGTTAAATGGGGAAATAGCATGTTTCTCATCACCTTTTTAATTAAAACACTCAGTCCTTGTTCATTATTTAGTTCTTACTACTTTATAATGATATATTCTTTAAATAAAAGTTGTATTTTGTGTCGATTCAGACTCACTGATCACAATAGAAGTGTAGGAAAATTGGCACAAACCACCAGACAAATGCTGGTAATTACTGCAACTATATGATCCAAGAGAAAGGGGAGCGCACGATAAATCTGTAAGATAATTAACTGGACAGGAATGAATAAATCTATTGTTCTGATACTCAAATTCTTCAGTTTTTGTGTTTTTCCCTGTAAAATAATGGATTGTTTCACCTCTTCAGGCCTGTAAAACTCATTCAGATTGATTGATCTGACAGGTTTATTGGAGTAAACAGTAACAAAATGATCTAATCTCAACAGTCTCAAGAGGTTACATTGACTATTCTCCCTCCACATTAATGAATCTTTTGCGTGGTATTTAGTTACCAATAGTAGGCTTTTCTTAATTTGTCTATGCTCCATACGCTTTAATTAAAGTTATAATTGTTCACACAATCACTTTTGTCAACTGCTTTCATTCTTGTACTCGAATAAAAAAGAAGAAGTCACATATTATTAAGTTTCCATGTTAAGTTCAGAAGTGAATCGCTGCAGAAGAACTGGAGGCAAACTGAGCTCATACAGTTGACAGATGAACTGTCAGTGTATTTTTATTGTTGCCGTTAAAGAGGCGTGACACACTCGCCATTCTGAGAAACTCCACTTCCTCATTTTGCAGCATCCCTGACATCATACCACTCTGTTTTGTGAACTGTACAGATAACAAACTTTAAGTGCATATATGTTTCTTCACGTAGACGCCTGCAGGTATGGCGCCCAAGGCTACGGCACCCACCATCAACACACAACCCGCCATCATGAAACCCACAGAGGAGCCTCCGGCCTACTCGCAGACTGTGGCACAGGTATTACTGACCACAACACGGTCTTCTTTACTTCTTCACGCTCTCTGAGAAATGTCAGGTTTTAACATATCTTTACTCTGCTGTAGGTGTGTTTATATATAAGCAAGCAGACTGTGATGTGTAATGTTTTAGTCCAGCATCGACAGCAGAGACTCTGAGAGCGCACTGAAGGCAGAAAATACATTAACATGACAGCTGGTTTCACGCTGAGTTTGTGGACAGAAAAGTCGCTCAGCGGGAGGCAGTTCCTATCTGTGGCTGAGCTTTCTAACGGAGGGAGACACAGACTCGGGGAGAAATCCAGACAGCCACAGGAAATAACTTCTGATGGTGCATCTCGTTTGTAGGCTGTGCTCTTGGGAACAGGTTGTTGTGATGTCTCTCCTCCCGCTGGTGCTGCCCCTGTAGAGAACTTGATTTATTCCAAAAGTAGAAACAGAGAATTCCTATTGAGCTGAAAAAGTAGTCAGCCAAAACAGTCTGAAACACACACACACACACACAATCCTGTCCTTTTATCAGTGTGTTGACATCTGTTTTGTGTATCTATACTTGTGTGTGTGTGTAGGACCAGTCGCAAGGAGCCTCTGAGCTGTTGAGGCGACAGGAGGAGCTGGAAAGGAAGGCTGCAGAGCTGGACCGCCGGGAGAGAGAGATGCAGTCCCTCAGTGCTGCAGGAGGTCAGCATCAGACACCAGCAGCAAACCGGCTGAACAAACACAATCAGCTTGCGGAAACCTTCTCCCTTCCACAAAGCTTAACAGCAGCACATCTCCTGTCACCATTATTGTGATGAGCTGGCTGATCTTCTCTTCCCTGTTGGGACCACAACAAGTCAAATTCTCCTCAGACATTCACTCAAATTCTACAAAACACTCTCACAGGACTGTCATCTTCCGTATTGTCGGACTTTCCCTTAATCAATATTCACTGAAAGACAGAGGATCTTTTTGGAACAATCTACTTCCATCACACTACAGCCAAGCTCTTAGCTTTTCTTTATACGAAAAAACATCTGAAAATGTCTGTAATTAGCAAAGATTCATAGCCCTTCATAGATCTCAATAAAATGTATTTCCTCTGGTAAACACTATTACCTGAATATACATCAATATTGTATTTCACCTGCTTGGATATTGTATTACACAATCTTTGTTTTTATGTGTTTGGGGGAGGTAATTAGTCAAATTTAGAAAGCCAGCCTGGCTGTTTACCCCCTCCTTCCTGTCGTTATGTTCTGCTAAGCTAATTGCCTCTACCATCACATTTTACATACAGACACGAGAGTCAATCTGCGAGAAAGCAAAATACTGTAGGCATATTTCCCCAAAAGGCCAAACTAGTCATTTGAATCCCCCTCGCGTCTCCACAGAGCCTGTGCACATAGCTGCAGACTTCTACTTTAAACCACATTATTAAGCTATTATTAGGACATCAAAGAATGCATTTAGATATACATGAACTGCATTAACTCTGTAAAACATGTGTTTACATGCAGCTGGTCAGTAATCAGATTCCTCCCTGATCTCTGATAATATAATATTATTTACAGTCAACTTGTCTCTTGTGTTGTTTCAGGCAGGAAAAACAACTGGCCCCCCCTCCCAGAGAAGCTCCCAGTGGGTCCTTGTTTCTACCACGACATCACAGTGGACATCCCTGTAGAGTTTCAGAAGACGGTGAAGATCATGTATTACCTCTGGATGTGTGAGTTTTTTTTTTTATTCCTTTTATTTTACTCCATTAATGCTTATGATGTGTGCTGCGTTGTAATGTTAGTGCGTGTTCGTCCGAGGGCAGTGAATTCACCCACGGATGAGGTGACTGAAGAGTCAAACAGAATAAAGACTTACTCAAAGTAATCGACAACTATTTATAAAATAATAAATGATAATCTATTAATGGTTTAAGTCATTTTCAAGCAAAATGTCAGACTTTCTCTAGTTCCAGCTGTGTGAGAGTAGACTGTTGGTCAGACACAACAAAGATTCTGACTTTAGGAAATGAAAATGGACATTTTTAGCAATTTCTGTACATTTTATAGACCAATCGATTTCATTTTTAAGTCTATAAAATCAATTATCAGTTACTTGCAGCCTTACACGATCAACATAATCACTATTGAGCCTCTTAGAAGCTTTGCAGTCCTGATTGATCCACATATCGAGGATGAGATGGACATTTAAAGCTAGACACTCTTAATCTTAGCATTTCATTCATATGAGGAAAACTAAATGAAACTGTTATTGTTAAAGACATAAACTCAGAACAATTCTCACAGGATAAGAGTAAAATGAAGACATGAACACAGACTGTATTTACAGAGCGTTCACTCTGCCAACAACCTTGTCCTGCATTAGAAAAGAGCTGATAGAATAATGGCCTAGAAAAGACTGAATTTGTCAAAGAAAAAAGCCTATTAACCGTGTAGGGTTGTTAATTAAATTAAATATACACACAGATAAATGTATAAAAAGCACAAAACACACCTCTGGTGCAAAATTCAGCAGGAAGAATCTACTCAGAATTCATCAAAATTGCTGACTTTACACAAACTTCCTGCAGTTATTTCGTTCCCTATCTGGGTTCATTGTACAGTTTATCACTTGTCCTGTACTCTTATTGTTATGCACTGAATATAACCACTGCTCTATACTCACTATGTCTAACAGCAGGTGTTGATGTCCATACTGGAACTATTACTAAAAGGACTGATATCAAATCTTGCATATTGGTTAAATAAACTAGAGGCTTTCTTACTTTCCTAAAGCAGTAGTAATATATAGATGTTGATTTGCTTGTCCCCTTTAAACAACCCAGAGTGAGAGAAACCACCTGAAAGTTTCAGTTTTTTTTACCCGGCCTGCCTCTTTCTGTCTCCCTCTGATGTTTTTAATCTTTAGAGCTTGTTGGGAACAGATGGCAAACTCTGCAGTCTGTGTTGCAACTCCAAGGCAAGCTTGTTTTTAATGACTGGTGGTTTATATAATTAATAATTAGGGGTATTTTTTTTTTCTCTCACTAAGGAGTCAACATGCTCATATGTTCTGCATTGTAGGCTTCCAAAATAAAACACTTTCAACTCATAGAAAAGTCTTTTGTAAGAGTTTTTAATTGGATTTAATGCAGTAAATAAAACTTACACTGAGAATGGACTTCACAGTGAAGGAAGAAGAAGCAGGAAAACATTTCTAATGAGGTAGAAAGATGTCTATTTAAGAATTTAAATGTTGAAATTATCAAATTGTCAGACACACATTATTGTTGCAAACAGACTGTTTGTGTATGTTTTAATACATGTCTGGAGGGGGGAATAACACAGTTTGGTACCAGAGAGATACATTTACAAATAACCCCCCACCTTGACCCCCTGAATAAGACCTACTGCCCCTTCCTCCCTCTACAACCCCCACAGCTCAGGACTGATGGCGGTAGAACAATTACCCTTTCCCCTCTGTGATTCAGGGAATGAATGGCTCCGAGTGGCATGCAGTGGCCACATGACGAGGGCTTGTGGTGCAGTCATGTGGCTCGATGAAGTGACTCGGTCAGATGATTGCTTAAAGGTTAGCTCAGATACAGATATGCCCCTCCCTCCCTCCTCCTCCTCCTCCTCCTCCTCCTCCTCTTTTTTTGCACAGATTAGTGTTTGATAAAAGCAAAGACTTTTTGGATTTTATGTTGGAAGAAACTGGATTTCTTTTCCAGGCTGAAGTAGAAAAGATCTTGAGCACACATCAGCACAACCCCCCCCCCCCCCCGCTCAGTCAGCCAGCTAATGTCATATTTCACACTGCGCCGTAAACTGCCCTCCATTTTACAGACTCGTGTTAGTGTACAATGCCTGCGTTAACCATGCAGTCGCTGTTAGGACTCCGAGACCTAATGGTAATAATGAATTATTAAATGTGCTGCACAGTGTCGTTACATGTTGAAATATTAAGCGTCAGTGTGCAGCAGTGTCAGGACACTGGACACTGCTGCACCAGCCTCCACCAGCCGACGCATACAGTGACACACGAGGCTGCCACGCTGTCCCACTTTCACTTAAAGCTCCATCCAGACACTCACTGTACATGTTCTCCCCCTCTTTCTACTCCAGTTCATACTGGGACGCTGCTTGCTAACATGGTGGGCTGCATGGCCTGGTTCTGTGTGGACTCTGCACGTGGGGTGGACTTTGGCTTGTCCATCCTCTGGTTCTTGCTCTTCACACCGTGTTCATTCGTCTGCTGGTACAGACCGCTTTACGGAGCATTCAGGTAAACAACACAACTGTATTTACCTTGACTGTGCAAGTAAAACCCTCCACTATTGTGTTGTTTATGTTCATATCATGTTCCTCTCTCTCTCTCTCTCTGCAGGAGTGACAGCTCATTCAGGTTCTTTGTGTTCTTCTTCGTGTACATCTGTCAGTTTGGCGTCTACGTCATGCAGTGCATCGGCATCAGTGGCTGGGGCGCCAGGTGAGACACAGCCGTGTGTAGGGCTGTACAGTTAATTTAAATATTACTGAACTCTCAATATAGTCGAGTGCAATATCCAAATCACAGAAGCTGCAACGTAAAGTGACAAAACAGCGTTATGATGAAGAGCTGGTCTACAAATCGTATTCTCTAGATGTAAGAAAACATGTTTGTTAGGTACAGACGCCCAATAATGTCACATCATCACATCATGATGAAAGCATGATGGTGTATTGAGTCAAAATAAACTACAATGTGTATGTTTTAAAAACCAGCTTTATCCTTTGAATGACTCTTCTCGTCCCCAGCGGGTGGATCTCGGCTCTGACCGGCCTGAACAAAAGCATCCCGGTGGGCATTATAATGATCCTCATCGCTGCTCTCTTCACCGCTCTGGCTGTCATGTCCCTCATCATGTTCAAAAAGGTAGACGCACAACAAACCCACGAGGAGTTCAAGTAGCTTCTATTGAAGTCTCATCAGTCGTATTTCATCTCTTCCCCCCCTCCTCACCCTCCTCAGGTCCACGCGATGTACCGTACCACCGACGCCAGCTTCGAGAGGGCCCAGCAGGAGTTTGCCACGGGCGTCATGTCCAACAAGACGGTGCAGACGGCCGCCGCTACCGCCGCCACCAGGGCTGCACAAGGAACCTTCAAGGAGCAGATCTGATTGGCCCTCGAGAGCTCCTCTCTCTCTCTCTCTCTCTCTCTCTCTCTCTCTCTCTCTCTCTCTCTCTCTCTCTCTCTCCGTCCAACCCTCCTCCCCCCTCTTCCTCTGCTCATCCAGCTCACTCCCCCTCGAGCCAGCCGCCCTGTTTGAACACACGGACCGCCTTCTGACAATAAATATCAAAGCAGTTCATGTGAAGGCGCTACGGTCGGCCGTCCAGTCGACCACGATCTGGGATTCAAACAGGGCCACGGCTCGCTTCTGTCCTACTCTCCCTTCTCTCTCCCCCCCAGCAACATTGTGCACTCATCACAGACTCTGAAGCCCCCTCACCTCACGCTGCACTCCTACTACCAGTCAACTAGCGTGTGTGTGTGTGTGTGTGTGTTTTTTTTTTGTTTTTTTGTGTGTTTGAGTTTATGTTTGTGTGTGTGTGTGTGTGTGTGTGTGTGTGTGTGTGTGTGTGTGTGTGTGTGGCCAACTAAACGAATGTTAGCGTGCCTCTTTTAAAAGGCCCGTCTGTCCTCTGCAGACGGATTCTAATGTAGCTGAACCAAGTCCAACTTTCTAAACTTACCTGGGCGTTTCCCGCCATCGACATCGCCATCATCGGCTTCCTGTGTGTCCCGCGCTTTCTTTGATTTCTGCGTGTAATCGCTACTTCTCTTCTTTTTTTAAATTAATTTATTATCGGATGAATGGAAATCATTATCATCATCATCATCATCATCATCATCATCATCAGTTAATGCACATGCAGCAGCCTTCTCTGGTTTGTTTTGCTGGTTTCCATGAGTACACAACCTGACACTGCTGCCCCCCGGTGGAGTGACTTTGTATTGTTGAAGATGAATGCTGTGCATTCCAGTTCACTGCCTTGCCTTCTACTTTCTGCTGTCCTCTGAATTTGGTTTTAGAAAGTGTGTAGTCTTTCCACCTTAAAGTGATGCATCACCCAAAGTCTTACTTGTTGAGTATCAAACTCCTGTAGACTGTAGAGCGAGTGAGGGTTTTTATTACCCAATAATCTGCCAAGGAAATATATTCACATTGGTTGGAAAAAAGGAACAAAGATATTGGTGTTTGAGATTTTTAGCCATGTTAGCAGCATGGATCCAAGGATGGAAATGTCTGTCAGTCGGAAATATCTCAGCAACTATTCATAGTTTTTCACCATTTGAGGTTGTCCAACTGGAGATTTGGCGCCACCTTCTTTAACGGTTGTGGAAGGAAACAAAGGATTAATTCACATTTTCTTTAGTTGATTCACTCAAAATTCGGTTTAAAATCTGCAATGCAAACTGTAACTGCTGTATTTTGGTAACATTAGTGACCATATGAATAGACATATAATATAAAAACGTATCATTTGAATCTGTTTTAACAAACTAAATTCAAGCTGATCAGAGTCGTCGTTCTCTGTGAACTACAGACTTTTAACAAACATTTCTCCCGCCTTCGAGCAGTGTTTGATACTCAAAAGACTCTTATTTTTTTGATTTTGGGTGAACTATCACTTTAAAGTATTTTGCTTGAAATCTTTTGCCTATAACGGTCTACATATCCATTGTGAAATTATGCCAAGTTGCACTTTAAATCTCATCATCAGATGCTCCGTCTGCACTCTGTAATCGGTTGCGAGTGGAAAAGATATTTATAATACCGCCTTCCTGCTCATTAGTGTAGATACTTAACTCACACATCTCACGTACACCAGCTGAGTTCAGCATAGTTTCACATGAAGCCTAACCTTTCGTGTCCTTTCCTCAGAAAGAAAAGAATCGGTGACGCTGTTAACGGACAGTGAGAGCTCCACCACTCTGTATATACAGCTGCATGTTTATACAGTTGATTTGATTTGAAGAGGAAAGTGTAACTCGTCTCCGGCTCTTCTCGCGAGCCCGAGACTTACCTCAGTTTTACTCAGGATGTACTCTTCTCTTGCATGACGAGGTTGAAAATTATATGAGATTGTATGAAATTAGACACCGACTGGCCCTTGTTTTTAAATATATATATATATAATACGTGCTGTAAATCAATATATTGCAATAAAAATAAAAAAGATGGCAGAAAGGGCCAGTAATGATGATGTAATGTTCCTGATAATTGCTTGCATATTCCTAATTTGAGAATTGTGGATTGACTATCACTGAACTCCAGCGAGACCACAATCCGATGCATCGAGTCTGGACCTGCTAACAATGTGTCTTTCTCCGTGTGACCTTGTGTTGCTTCAGTGCGAGCTGCAGAGGTTTGAATGTGTCTGTTGTGTCTCATGTTTAAGCCAGTTAAGCCTTTGTATGTATGTATGTATGTATGTGTTGTGTAGGAGTGTAAATAGACTATGATTTGGCCTTTAAGTCTTAATCTGTGTGCAGGGCAGAGTCTGGCTGTGGGTCTGGGATCCTTCTTGACTTCCTGGAGATTTAATCTGTCCAATCTTCCTGCAACAAGCCTTGTTTTGCTTATTTCTCACTGGCTTAATTTGAACCAGTGCATGTGTACATTTATGCACAAAGCAACATGAGATTATTCCTTAAAAAGAATCTGAGTGGCGCCTACAGAATTTTTGCTGTTCCTTTCTGACTTATAAAGCATAAATAAATAAATTAATGTGAGAGGCATTAGACTGCAATGCAACGTGAACTGTGTGCTGTACTGTAGATGGACTGTGGCTTTGAGCTGTGCTTCATAATCAAAACGGTTTGTGGTAGAAAACACTGAGAATCAAATTTAACGATTTAATGAAATTATTGAAAGAAGTGGCGATGGGGGTGTTTGTATATTTTGTACGATTTACAGACGGTCAGCTGTTCGCTCTAAATTTCGCTGTAATTAAAAGATGCACTCTGGTTTCTCCTTCAGTCGCATGTTGAGTAGTTTGAGTTTTGTATATTTATTGTATTAACACTGAATAAAATCCTTCTTCTGTACAATTTTCATGGCTTTTTGTGTACATTTATGCTCATATTTGTACTGTTAAGTGGTGAAAACAAGACTATGATCTTCTAAAACTCTTTAAGTGGGCTTGCACCAGCAGCCGATAGCCACATGAGGTCAGTAGTGATCAAAGAACATGAGATTAAATTCTCTGCAAATGTGTTGCAGAGTTAAACTGCTTACTTTAGATCAGTTCTTATATTTAGAATCAGGATAACTTCAAAGAATAAATATGTTCAGTGATGGATGAAGTTATTTGATTGAGTCACGTAAGTGATTAAAATGTTACCTGAGTAAAAGTATAATCAGGAAAATGTACTTGAAGTATTCAATGTAAGAGTATGTCCCCTCTGGCTGTTATACTGTCAATTAACTAATTGATTAATTGACTATTTTTTCCAGCTGTACTTGTAAGCGTTGGGTAGTTTTATTTAAAAGAAAACTTCATATTTTATGAGCTAAGGGTAGAAAAAGGAATTAATACCACTTTAATGTGAAAACTTGCACTGTTTGAGAGCAAAGGTTGTAGTAATATTAATGATAGTACATTATAAAAAAAGGTTAAAAACACTAATGTAGTACAGGATTCTGTCTTGGGAGCTGGTTGAAATCATCTTAGCAAATGTTTAATCTTCCTTTTAACCTAATAAAATGTTATTTTTTGTGTTATATTTTCTTCTACGACTCATTTGACAATGCACACTTGTGTTTTCTCCACTTCTGTTTAAAGAATCACATTTAAAATAAAGTGTAGAAATAAAAAAAACCATCACCTTACTGCACTGGCAGCGCTTTTCACTTCTCATTTTAAGACTTTTATGACCCAATAATTGACCAAATGACTTGTCAAGGTTTATATTTTTCTCCCGTTCGTATTAGCAGTGGCAGTAACGGAGCTGTTAAAGAAGGAATATAAAATATATACACTCACACACACTTTAAGACAACTGCAGTGCCAAGTGCCGAGTCCTTTGGTCTCAAACAAAGTGTGAAATAAAGCAGGAAAAAGAGGAAACTGGTAGCAGACCAACTCCACTGCCAGCAGGAAGGGGTACAGTGGAGGAACAACAGACCCAAGTGCTTCTTTTCATTAAAGCCTTTCATACCTTTCAGGAGTGTGTGAAAACAGCGCCGGCCTGCTGTGAGCTGTCTGTCCAGGCTGTGACAGAGTCTTCCTCGGGTTGTCAGCCGCTCTGACTGACTGCGTTTGATGTCTGTGATTGAGACTGAGCTCGGCTATTAGAGGAAACAAGGCTGGAGGTGTGTAATTGTGGATGTCAAGCGGCTCACACATATATATATATATATATATATATATATATATATATATACATGATGAAACCAGTGATGACTATATGACTTTGATTATACTCTTTACCTCAACTTCAACAGGACAACTGACAGTTGATTCAGTGATTTAGACCTCAGACTAAGTGACATGTTTTATGGATATTTCCTATAATATTCAATAACAGTAGAGAACAACTGATAATCTGTACAGTTTGTGTAAAACAAGCGATTTGGATGATTATTTCCTGTGTATTCTGCACCAGAGATGAGTTTTCCTGATATTTTAGGGGACTTATTATAAGATTCTGTTTATATTGTATATGTTTTTGAGTTTTCTTATCAACGATACAGACTTGAAGCTGCAGTAGGTCCTTTTTATAAAAATATTTTTTGTGATATTTGCTGTAACTTTCACTATATCCTTACAGTAGAACATAAGACAGATAATCTGGTGAAAATCAGGTTCCTCTGGCTCCCCCTAGAACTCCAAACGGCCACCGGCCCGAACGAAAACAACCAATCAGAGCCGAGAGAGACAGTCGAATGCTGAGTCTCATTCCCAGGTCGTCCTTCCCAGGACTTTAAGAATGAGACTAGACAATCAACTGTCTTCAACCCTCCAAACCAAAGTGTATTTCAAATTTCTCTCGGCTTTCTGATTGGTTGTTTTCGTTCGGGTCCGGTAAACGCCATTAGGAGCTCTAGAAGGAGCCAAAGGAACCTAATTATCTGTCTCATGTTCTACTCTCAGGATATAGTGTGTAATTCATTGTAATGGATATTTCATTCACGTTCGATGTCTAAAATCTTGAACAGTAAAGTAACTACAGCTGTCAGTAGCATAAAATGGAAACACTCATATACAACTGCCTCAAATTTCTACTTCAGTAAATGTACTTAATTACATCCCACCACTGTTCACGCATTGCCTTCGTTCTCTACCAGGTGTAAAAGGAAACTCAAGAGTGTCTCTCCTCGTCCTCTCTGACTCTCTCCACTAAAAAGGAAAATGAAAGGCAAAACTAAAAGCCTCTGGCACCGAAAACCAGGCCTGAATTTCTGCTGCACTCTTCAGATTGCATGATTTGTCATGTGCCTAATCTGGAAGTCATCAAGCGCTGTGTTTAGTTTGAGTGCGCTGGTGGAGGAAGGGAGCCACAGGGTTGTGCCAGAGACTGCTCTGTATATAGTCCGCGTGGAGGGAGGAACATCTGGGCAGGGACTGGGTTGGTTTGTGATCGCACAAGCACACACAGGTAGTGCACGAGTGATAGCGTTTGGGAAGAAAAGAGGGCAAAGGTGGGAAATGTGTGGGTGTATTTATCGAATAACGAAACCTAGAGAGAGTTATCACCTGAACCTGCAGCTCTGCTCGGCTTTACAGAGCTGTACAGTGAGTTTCTGCTCATTGTTTAGCTGTCCGGCCACAACTTTACAGTTCTGGTTCACTCTCATGGACTCTCATAGTGTTGTTTTTTCACTGTTAACTACCTGCTCAGCACCAAACAGCAGATATCAAGCTGCTAAAGAGACAGATATTTCCCTCAGGAGTTGGTAGACACCAAAAACAGAGCTTAAAGAGAGTAAATATTGGACTTAAATTCATCAGTTAGTCATTAACTTCACTCCAAGTGAATAATAATGTCTCTCTGTAACTTCTGGATGTGTAAATAAACAGTTTGTTAATAAGTTCAACATTCAAGCTTAAAAAGGTGATGATATGTCAGGGCTGTATTTCAAATCTTTATTAAGTAAAAGCACGGATGTATCATCACTGTGACTGAGATCTTATTATATATCAGATTATTACATTGGTAGCACTGATACATGAATACACGTGTAGCTTTTAACTGTTGCAGTAACTCGAGGTGGAGTTTCTTTTAATTACTTTATATACAGTTTGGTTGTTCAGTCCACTTGTTCTGATGCACACATTTCTAGCATTTTTGAAGAATTCTCCCTTAACTTTGCTTTTTTTTTGTCAAATACTGAACAATTTTAGCTCATAGACATCATAACAGGTAACAAGGGTCCCAACTCGACACTTCGTTTTTATGTGGGGACACAGTTAGGAGTCAAACAGGTTAGGAACCACTGGTTTAGTGTTTTTTTAAGCTTTCTATGACCTCTTTTATCTAAATTTGTAAAGTAACTACAGTTGTCAAATAAATGGAGTGGAGTGGAGTAAAAAGTATAAAGTGGCATAAAATGGAAATATTTAAGTAAAATACAACAACCTCCACTTAAAGCTGCTGTAACTTATAAAAAATCTCATTCCCAGGTCGTCAAAAAACAAAAGTTTTGAGTTGGTGGTTTGAAGATAGTCGATTGTTATCGCTTTGGGTCTGAAAGAATTTGTATTTGATGATTTTTCTCGGCTCTGATTGGTTGGTTTCGATTCACGCAAACGTCATTATCTCACAGATTATCTGTCAGGATATACAGACAGTTTGAAAAGTTCTGTTTTATAAAAGTTACTGCAGCTTTAAGTAGAGAACTTTAGTTAATTAGTTGACTAAATCACACACACACACACACACACACACACACACACACACACAGAGAGAGAGAGAGAGAGAGAGAGAGAGAGAGAGAGACATGCAGAGTTCAGTTCTGCATCAGTGGAAAAACTGATCACCCGCTGGCTGGAAAACATACCCACCCCCACCTCAAGGGCCAAACTGAGGTCTCAGCACCAAGCTGGCTGCTCCACTTGCTGCATCTCCTCCTCCTCCCTCCTCCTCCCTCCTCCCCCCTCCTCCCCCAACAGTGAGGCTTTCGCTGGATAACAAAAAACAAAACAAAAAAAATCTTCTTTTTTCCCTTCTCTTTATTCGTTTGGCAGAAACAAATGGGAACAGATAGGACACTATCCATGACTCGACAGACTCCCTGAAACCAGACATTACTAATGACAGCAATACTTCATTGTGTGTGTGTGTGTGTGTGTGTGTGTGTGTGTGTGTGTGTGTGTGTGTGTGTGTGTGTGTGTGTGTGTGTGTGTGTGTGTGTCCTCATCATTCAGTCCATGTCTTCGTGCACAGATTACAGGAGGAACGAGGACCAGACGCAGACCCCCTTCACAGGTCATCTTTCAGCTTAGGCTAGGATTTAAAGCTCACTTCATTTCACGGCTTTTCGCTACAAAAAATAAAAAACAAAATAAAAACACACACACGACAAAGAAAATGCGCCACAGAGCTTCCTTTGCTTGTCCTCGCACAGTCTGTGTTGGATAATAAACTCCCATCGATACATTTCAAGGGTCTGCAAACACAATTAATCACTCAAATAACAGTACATTCTGTAAGCTTCAAAAAAAAAAAGGACATCCACTCTGATCCTGTGAGTAGTTTATTCTGACTGAGTAGTGGTTCCCTTGTTGAGTTAATACTCACACGTGGCAAACAGTTAACAGATCCAGGTTCGCTGGTCGTGGTTTTTTTTTCCGGTGACAAAAAAAAAAAACACCAGTGTAGTTTAAGGCAAGAGTGACATCATCAGCCCAGCCTGGATCAAGCTGACCAATCATTCTGCGATATGTACAAAATATATATAATCACACTTATTTACAAGGGCATGTGGCGACAGACAGAGCCTCTCCGGTGGCGTTCCACATGGTTGACATGAATACGATAGACAGACACAGCACCTCTAGTGGCAGAGAGACAAAGACACTGAGAAAAAAACTTGGCACTTGTAGATTTCTCCCACATAAACACAAACAGAGACAAAAAAAAGAGAGTCAGTTTTAGTGGTAAACAATGCAGGGGCCTCCATTTTCACAGGCCGGCCTCATGAGCAAAGGCAGAAAGAGGCAGGTGTTGATTGTTATTGGCCTGTTTCTCCCTCTTCCTCCTCCTCCTCCTCCTTCTATAAAAGTATCTGGGCCTCAGAGGAGGCAGATGAGGCTTTTCCCCTCCTCGATCTCCTCCTGGACCTTATCGCTGGAGGTGGCGATCTCGGCCTGCGCGGAGAAGACGGCGCAGACGAAGGTGAGCACGGTGCCGCCCATGGCAGTGTAGAAGGCCCAGCCCATGGAGCAGGCCCCGGCCCGGTACGGAGCAGCGTCAGGACCGCAGTACAGCTGGACCTTGTCTGAACCCCAGCCAGCAGGGTACAGCATCAGACCCAGGATGAGAAACAGACCTGCGAGGAGGGGAGACAGAGAGAGGGAGCGTTAACTGATGGTTGTTTATCCAAAAATCTCCACTACTAAACATTTCCTGCATCCAAAAACGTTACGCCGACTCGCTGAAACGTGACTGAAGATAATCGTGGCGAGACTTCCGGGAAAAGAGAGACCTAAACCTAAAATCTGAGAGCAGAGAACAACAGGAAAAGGTAGCCGAAAGGGTTTTTCCCGCCTGCCCCAGTCGCTGGCTGACCCTCCGGTGTCCGGCGTCCAGCGTCCGGCATCTCGGGGGGGAAGGACGGGGTCACTTCCTGTCATACCGTGACCCACTTCTACTGCCGCGCTGACTTGGCCTTCAACACTTTTAATCACTAATCCTGATACACACACACACATACAGCAGCTGATCATACGTCATTCCTTCTATTAATTTAATGCCACGAGGTTTTCCATCCTTTCCTCAGCTCTGCTCGTCCTCCAGACGAGGAGGCGGCCATCGATCAAAGCTCAGGAGGAAACATTTACAATAATACAATTACAGATATTAAATGAACCGCTCCTTTCAGCCAGCGCGTCTCGCTGCTTCGCTTCATAAAAACAAAGTGTGGAGGTGAAACTGTCTCTCTCTCTCAGCTTCCTCTCCTGTCTTTCTCCTCCCATTCTCTCGCTCTTAAAGCGCCCAATATCGTATTAAACAAGGAAATGAAAACTAGGTCATAAATTCTTTCCACATGTTGCTGCATTGCCCTGACGTCCAGACCGGCTCCAGTGATGGATTGAAGGTATGGTTTTAATTCCCAACCCCACCCCTCCTAAGACCCCCCTCTCCACACACACACACACACACACACACACACACACTCCCCCATCCCCATCCCCCCCACCCCACAAGCTGGACCTTCTAACCTAATATCCCACTGCACTCCACCCTTCCAGCCTCACTATTCCCTCCGCGCTGGCTCTTGTCTCTGTTAACTTCCAAACTGTCAATTCTCCACCATCCATCCATTTCTGATAGCTGCCTCCCTGCCACCACCCCCCCCCTCCGGTCCTCCTCCCCCCACCACCACCACCTCCTCTTTAACCTCTGCTCCCACAGCCTCCACCCTGTAATACAGCACAGCAGGCCTCCGCTCAGCTCCACGAAATCTGGCCACTCTTCTTCTTTCCAGGAAAAAAGAGGACCTACGTCGCCCCCCCGCCCCAGGATACACATGAAGTGAGAATAAGAAGATATTTAAATTCAGTACCCTCGCCTCACCCTCCAGTTCCAAACATGTAGGTGAAACTTCTCATTACTCTCATTCTAAGATAAGGTGATTATACATTAATGAAAACAATGAATATTATATTCCATTTCTGCCAATAGATCCTCTTAAAGGTTACACACTGGACCTTAAAGACAACAAAAAGCAGCAAATATTCATATTTAAGAAGATGGACTTGTCATTTTTGCATTAAAAATGACTTTTTGGCTTTTACTTTTCCTCTTGATTTGACTGTTGCACCTTTGTGAGTACATCTGTCTTTATAATAACTTCACTTGATGACATACTGTGTTCTGATTTGGATGTAAACATGCATGGTCTGAATACTATATAATACAGTGGATATCTACACTGGCACTTGTCAACCCTTTAAGTTTACTACCCGGTCCACCTAGATACAACCAGAGCAGTCCAATCTAACAGCAATAAATCCTTCCTTCATGACCTGATATAGCAAACATGTTAGCAAAGTCTTTACACATCCAACAGATACAAAAGCAACATTGGCATTATTTTGGTCGTTTCTGTGTCCACATTAAGTCCAATATATAAATAAAAGCTCCAATATGTTCACCAGCTAGTTGCTAACGTTGTCTGCCTGCTATGTCGGGAAGGTTGAGTATGGTGGAAACAGTTAAAATGCTCCGAGCTGAAGGAAAGTCAGGTGTTTCTTTGTGGCCCAGCGACAACCTTTTTACATTACTTGTAGTCATTTGATCCATTAATGTAAAACTTGATTGATTATAGCAGCTTTAATGCAGCACAAATGAACTCAATATGTCATGATATCTACCTATTAGTTCTCCAAGAGTATTTGATTATAAACAGGTTGCATACCTTTATGATATGGCCTCTGCTGTTTATAGCAGGTATACTACTGCTTTCCAATTAAAGTAGTAATAATGTATTGTATAAAATTACAGATATATGCAGTATAAAAAACACAAAAAGGCTTTCCTAATAATGTATAACAGCCACAGCTCCCCTGTAAACACAGATATCCAGTAAAGGCTACACTAAATGCACAGGAATCCTCTGTCGTATCGGTTTATGTAAGACACAAACATACAGTAATGCTGCTTTAATTCCTGTAAGACACTGTCATTTTTCCCTCGCTTCCAGCTGGGCGCCTGAGTCACGGTCAACGGTTAAAACCTGTGATGAGGTCTGTGACTCACGGCTGGAGGGAAAGTTTATAGCAGGCAATAAAAGCGTTCGAAAACCGAACGCACAAGAATTGGAGACAGTTTTATGGCCGAGTTTGTTTGCAGGTCTTGTCTCTAACCCCCTTTTTTTCCGGGCTGAAGTTCAACATGAGTGACGATGAGCGAGGAAGGCGTTCATGATAATAAATGTACAGAGAATTTCACTTACAGGTAGTCTAACTGCTGTACAAGAAGTCTTTAGGGGCCCTCCAACCTGCGCGCCTGCAGGAAAGTTTACCCGACTGACCCTCAACAGAGGAGCGTCTGTTTTAGCCATTCGATTACGTAAAGCAAAGGGAATGGATTTACCTTCAGCCTGAGCTCAAACTGACCACTGTCACTTTAACGAGAAACTGCGAGCGGCAGAAAGTGTGTCACAGGGAACAAAAGAGTCTAAAAGAGTGACATCAGTGTTTGTGAAGATTAGGTTAATGGGAGCTACTCCAGCGCAATGACGTGACCATCTCTGGCAACGGCATCGCAATCTTCCCATCTGAGGTCAATCACTTCCCCAAACATCTGCTGTCTGGCTCCAGTTTTCTTATTACCGGAGGGTCGGTACGAATAATGGAAATAGTGATTGGGAGAAAGTCGGTGTGGTAGTGCTGGTGGTGGATATCAGTGAGGGTGATATCATTCACAGGCCTCATGAGAGGACAGCGGTCGCGTTGAAGACCGCGCGCTGACTGAACTGATGTTGGAAGAGAGACAAAGAAAACCGCCACAGTGACACTGTTAGATGTCAGACGAGAAGGTATGCCGGGTCTTATCTCTTCCTGCGGTTGAATTGAGTAAAGGGTTATCGGCCTTTAGCTTCACAGGCACGAAGGAAACCCTCCCGCCTCCTCAGCTGTTTGAAGCTCCTCTCGCCCTCTTTCCTCTTCCGCATCCTCATCCTCTCCACAGTGAGACTCATTTCCCCACTTTCGTTACCTTAGTCATGTGTCCCAGACTCCACATCCTTTATATAGATCGTAAATAGAGTGCTGTCAGGTTATGTAACGCTATTTGTGGTTGCCGTATTGATGTGGCTCCATTTCTACACTTGAAACTTTACTAAACCCTTCTCCCAGCTGTGTTTGTCCAATCATAGCTTAGCCACCACGGCTCAAGCTCCGACTTTCTCCACATGCTGAACCAGTTTGCTAAGGACTGCGAGGGTTGTGTTATTTTTTTATAAATCCCATTTCCTAAACCTAAAACACAAGAACAATGCTCTGGTGTGAGCAAACAAGCTGCAAATGCTTGCACGGCTAACTGGCTTTACAACCTATAGTAGTAAATGAGCATTACTTCTGGTTTTGGGAAGTTAACGCTCCAGAAAGTCAAGCTTTCTTCAGACACAGCAGGCCTGTTAAGCTTGGGGGTGTCTCCACATGTCAAACCAGTCTGCAGTGGACTCAACTAAGAACTATACTTTGTATCTGGAAACTTTTAAGAGGGTTGTGTCACTTTTTTAACCACATTTCCTAAACCTAAAACACAAGGACGATGCTCTGGTGTGAGCAAACAAGCTGCAAACGTTAGTTACTAACCCTAACGAGCATATCATTAAGTATATTAAAACAGGTTACGTTACAAAAAGCCCTGTTCAGGTCTGGAACTGTAGCTGCATGTAGCTTTAGCCCCAATCCTTTAGCATCTTATTATACCAGTACTGTATGTGACAAAGTGTAATTTCAGACCCTTTTATGCAGTTTTTCAATAAAGTCATTGAAGCCATTAAAGTCAGCAGAAAAGAAAGATTTCAGCTGATGAAAGCTGCAAGTGACGTCGTCATTTAAAGAATCGATGGTCAGCAGCTAGTATATAGTCATATCCTTAACCCTTCATCTAACTCACGCAGCTATAGTCAGATATATAAAGCAAATAGCAAACAGAATATAGGCAATAACGTCTTAAATAAATAAAGCTTTTTAAGGCTTTATTGCGTCGAGCGGGCCTTCCAGTAGCCATTCATGATTCACTATGGATTTAAGCAGTCTCTAAGGTCAGCAGACCTGCACAGAGCTGGGTTTACAGCTTGGCATGTCCTTCACCGCACGCCCACCTTTTTCTGTTTGGGCCTGCACCAAATAAACAACTGTGGGGGAGGACAGCCATAATCACCAGAGAGCCGAGAGCTACAGTCTGTGAAAAAAAGAGGAGGTTCAGTGAGCATGATCTCATGGCCTCCTCCCTTCCATAATTCACCACAGTGAGTCAAAGCGGCCTGAAATCTGGCCTCAGACGCACAACCATGAACGCAGGATAAAACACCCTTCACATACAAACGGAGATACGCATGCGTGTTCAACTTCAGCGTCAGAAAAACCTCCAGCTGACTGAGCAGAAAGTAAATATTTGGGTGGCAGTTGCTCCGAGTGACAGCTCTGAGGGTGGAAACAAGCCACCAAAACTTCTGACTGCTTGGGTAAAAGTTCACAGAAAGGCTCCACGAGAATCAAACACATCATTTTCCAAGTGGGAGTTGCGGTGCGGCGGTAATGAATGTGTTCAGCTGAAACTTTTCATTTACCTTGATGAACGGTGGACGCCACAGGAATGAGCAGAAACAATAAAAGGTTGGATGAACCGAGTTAGCTTCAAGACTCCTTGGTTATCTCTCTCTTTATCGTCTAGGTGTGCACGGGGACTTTACCAACACTGACAGTATCAAGGAATACAGTTTGCAATGTGGAGGTGTCGTAGCCACACCTATACGTGGGACTAATGGCCGGGTCGTGCTACAAAAGAACCACAACTGGAGGACATTAGATAGAGATGTCAGATTGAGGTTTTCAGAAAGTTGCCAGACACACGTCCCCAATTCAGACAAAAAGGGAAGAGTGGTGGGGGTTTCTGAAGCTGTTTGACTATCTAACAAGCAGTTCTGATGAAGTATACTGCCACTAACACCGTTTCTTCAGTGACACAAACCTGAGTCTGTTTGATACATCTATTCCTGAAGAAAAGCCACTTTAGGTTCATAACAATCTTCCTCTAAAGGAAGCATTTCAGAGGTTTCAATATGTACCAAAAAGTTTAAATATATGTGTTGTGTGCAGCTTTTACCTGCGATCCCTTGCAGCAGTCCACACACGTTGAAGATGCTCTTCTTCATGATGCTTTGGAAACACATGGTGAAGACTGAGATGAACGCCACGGCACACAGCAGCAGGATCCCTGCCGCCAGGAAGATAGAAGTTGCCTGCCAGAACCCGCTGGCAATCTCCCCAAAGTGTATGGCGTACGGTCCGCACAGTATTCCACGCTGCATGTGGGGCAGTTTTATACAGCGGCCGTAGATGCCTAAAGTGGGCCTGTAGGCCTCTCCGGCTGTGGTGGCCCCATGGGGGCCGAAGACGGCATCCGGTGTGCGGGGGAATCCCACCAGCCAGTCAGTGCTCATGAAGGCGATGAGCTCTCCGAACGCAGCCACAATGCTCAGCAGAGTCCATAGCATGGAGCGGCAGGTGACAATGACATGGCACATGCTGACGGCGGCTGGAGTCTCCCTCTGTTCAGATTTCAACACACAAGGTGGATTGTGGGTCGGAGGCCCTCAAAAGACCGAGAGCTGATCCTTCTCTGGCGGAGACTTGGAGTGAGTGAACACTTCACTGGAAGGAGTCGGTGACACTGCTGTACACAAAAGGTTCAAGTCAATGATTCACAGTCTGCTGCTTCCCTCTTTTTCTCTCCGCTTCTTTCACTTCTTATCTTCTGCACAGCTGTTCCTCCTCCTCGAACTCACCCTCCTTTCTGTCGGCTCGGTCTTCAGACTCTTATTCTGTCTGGTTTTTGGTGTCTACATTGTTTTGAAGTTGTGTTCCCTGAGCCAGCCCGCTGGCGTCACATCAGTCACACCTAAGACATAAAACAGAGAGACAGAGCAACAGGGTGAGTGCTTTAATTGCATGCATAAAATATAATTGCTTGTATAAAAGAGGCTCTAAGATGATCAGTAATTTTTGCTTTATTTGAGGAAGTGGAGCTCTCCTGTTTCTCCTCCTGTCATATCTGGAAAAGCAAAGAAGTGTGGAGAGTGAGGAAAGTGAGGAGGAGGAGCAGAGAGAGGAGGAAGGGAGGCTTCTGGTCTAGATCTTCAGGAGAGGGTCTAATGATTTGTGTAGGGATGTGTTCATTTGAAGTGAGCCTCGTCTGTTTTCAGTGTGTTTACGTTTGAGGATTTGTGATCAGGGCTACTCCCAGTGGATCTGCATGACCGAGGCTATAAAGATGAAAACTAGAAAAACATTATGCATGTCTGCTTTAGTGTGTGTGTGTGTGTGTGTGTGTGTGTGTGTGTGTGTGTGTGTGTGTGTGTGTGTGTGTGTGTGTGTGTGTGTGGAGATGGAGATGGGAGGGTTAAAAAAGACGTTGAAACAGCGGAATGAGGAGCGGATGCAGACAGAGAGAAAAACAAGCTGGAGGCCTCTCATCAAGCAGCCCACACGGCTGACCTGGGGTCAGCAAACGGTTGATAGCGCAACGGCCGTCCGGCTGTCATATGACCACTGATAACCTCAGTGACATCAACCCTGCTGCACTGCTGAGTCAGTGACACTACAACAAGGAAGCTGCAAATGGTGTCAGTTCATAAAAAAGTCACAACTTCCACCAGACACTAAATAACTGACACACAGACTTTTCCAGTTGGTAGATAATTGCCTAAAAATAACAATTTTGATGCTTTTATGCCCCCAAAACCCCTCTGGAAAGACCTCGAGTATTTCTAAAACCTATTTCTAAGAAACAGCAAAAGAATTAGGGTTATGTTGTGTTTAGGATTGTGCTGAATTAGGGTACTGGCACCTTTTTATGGTTCGATTCTGGTCCAGGCACTGGACAGTAACTTACTACACTTACAACAATAAATGTGTACTTTGCTCCTGTTTAGTGCCGACCACAACCCACAGCAGTGATTAAAGCTTTAACCAGCTCACAAAAGCTTTTACACTTGCTCATTTAAACTTCAGAAAAAGAAAAAGTAAATTCTGCAGCGCACAAGTGACAATGATGATGAGTTCTGTATCTCAGGCAGAAGTAACAAAAGCCTTCATGGCCAAACAGTCTTAAAGAAAAATTCCACTGAAAGAAACTCAAACGTCTTAAGCAAGAAATGAAAGGAAAATTAAAAATACCGGCTTAAAATAGTTTAAAAGGGAAGTGATACCTAGAAAATGCAGTGCAACAACATTAAGAGTCTACGCCCTGCTGGCTGTAAGGCTGTAGCTACTTGTATCAGGTATGAAGTTTACAGTGTTCACCACCTTAATATGGTGTGTTAGAATAATTTGTTGATTAGCACTAAACACACATTACAGCTGGAGCTGATGGGAATGTCACTAGTTAGTGTTTTATTTGACTATTTTACATCGGGTCAGGAAGCAATTAGCGTAGCTTAGCATAAAAGCTCACTAATTTAACACATTGTGATCTGGGGAGTTGTATACTGTCACTTTTTTTTTTTAATCTTTTCACTTTGGAGAGAGCTAGGCTAACTTCTTCTCCCTGCTTCCTGCCTTTTTACTAAGTAAGGCTAACTCTCAGCAAATAAATTTCACTTTCCAAAATGTCAAATTATTCCTTTAAAGCAATGGTTCAACCTTTTTGGTGTCAGGGACCTCCAAGTTGATACGCATCCAGGCCGCAGGTAGTATTTTAAAAAGATGTAGTCTCATGGATCCCCTCAAAACCCCCTCAAGGACCCCGTACCCCACATTGAGAACCACCGCTTTAACATGGGGGTTAGGTCTCTTAGCAGAATCTTCCTGAATGCCGTCTCAGTGAGCTGAGCCATTTCCCGCTGAATCAGACTCTATAACCATTTGCAATAAAAGCTTGCAGTGCTTGACGTAAGTGTCTCTCGCTGAGTTATAAAGTGGCCTATTTGACTAATACAATAATTACAGTAGAATTATAGGCCTCATTTTCACACCTTGTATGTAAGTTTTTCTTAAATTAAGTAAATCGTTTGAAGTGACGCCTTCGTCTGATGACAAAAAAACCCCACAGGGTCCAGTAAACGGACAACACAAGTAATGACGTCCATATCTGGAGCCCCCGGGTTCCCCCGGGAGATCTCCGGAGATCAAACGGTCAAACGCTAACTCTATTTAAGTTATGAAAAGTTTGGGATTTGATCTACGAGAGACATAAACACATTTGAGCAGAACATACGTGCCAGAGAAGATTAAAAGATGCTTATTCTGTGCAGGCCTTTGTGCTCATGTTATAAATACAGCTCAGGGCCAAAGCTGACAGTTGTTTCTTTTCTTTTAGTCTTTTTTTTTTTTTGCTCCGGTTTCCCTGCTGCCTCTTGGGAGTCTGTTAGTCATTCCCCAACCAGTGTTTGGCAGGGCAGCAGAGGGAACCGGGGGCCGCTGTTGACACGTGTGCCGCCCGCACTGCAAGGTTTCCATCGCTCGGGCCCCCCGACGTGCCCTTACAGTGAGGGTCGGCCGTCCCTCGTGGTCACATCCCCTGCGAGGGCGTCTGTGTGATTGAGTCAGAGCATTACACAAACTTTGATCTTTGTCATCCTGTAGAGATATCAACAACAGTTCTCTTTTCGTTTTTCCCCTTTTTCCAGCCCCTTCTTCTTCTTTTCCAGCGGAGAAAATGACCCAGATCTGTGGTCTCGTACAGGGCTGGTGTGTGTGTGTGTGTGTGTGTGTGTGTGTGTGTGTGTGTGTGTGTGTGTGTGTGTGTGCTAACGTAGCGTATGTTTGGACTGTGTAAAACAGATGAGATCATAAGAACAGGCACAGACAGCCGCCTCAGTGGATTTGGACCAAAATTAATTTTATGAATCACAAGCGTTCTCATTGCCTCACCACGAACAGATGCAAGAACAGATGCAGGCTAAGGGAACTTTTTGAAAAAACACTTCCCACCCCCTTCACAAAAACGGCCGCTGACGGACGAGGAGGGAGGGGGTTGGCGCTGAGTCCCAGAGGACCGTTGGCGAGACTGATGTTTGACGTTAAGACAAACGGGCGGTCCGAAGCTTTAGGGTCAAACATTTGCTGGCCAGTTGCGAAGACTAATTCCTCCACTGACAGCAATATTGTTAAAAACACTTTGGAGCTCAAACTATTTGAACCAGCTGGAGAGATACAGAGCTTTGAAGAGCTGCACACTTAACCTTTGACATTTCCTTGGCTGCAGTATGTTTGCATCACGTGCCTGTTGGTTACACAGCACCTTACCGGCGGCTCCCACATTTGTTTAAAACCCTGCCTCGAATGTGGGTTAGTAGATCCGAAACAAGTCTGGGCAAGTCCGGTTCTATTAATGTACCTGGTATTTGTCACATCAACATGCGCTCAGACGTCTGCTCGCCGTTCCCAGACGGACAGATTCGAGCAGGAACAGAAGTTTCCCAAGATAAAGCGAAGTATGGTAGTCTATATATGTGGGGCTTGAGGTGGATTTATGATGTCTTTTATACTCTCTGAGTAACCGGGGGGTGGGGGCCTAGGATTATTTGAGGCTCAGTTTACATACACAGAAGAGTTTACAGCCCTCAGACCTCACCCACCACCCCACTGACCCCCCAACACTAATCCCTATACTCGCACACACTTACAAGACTCCCCCGCTGTCCAACACATGCTCCCCCCCCCCCAAAACAAAGTGTGAGCTAGAAGGGAACTTCTCTCAACAGTTGGCCTTTTCCAATGGAAAGGCTGAAAAGGAAATTCAGGATTAACTAATGATGAATGGTCGGTTAAAGACGGACGATCGGTTTGCAGATTTATTTACAAACATTCACGCTAAAGTAAACATAACTAATAGTCTAATAGCAGGGGTCTCAAACTCAAGTTGGCTCGGGGCCACTGCTGATATAATCTCATAGGAGGGTCACTTCAACGTTTAAGTACAGACGTTTCTATACATTTGTATACCATCTTTATAGTTTGCAGCCAAAAAAATTAATCTTCAAGGGCCCGATTATATTATATTATTGAGATTATGTCGCCAGAGGAAAGCGAATGGAGGGCCACAAAAGGCCCCTGAGCCGACAGTTCAAGATCCCCGGTCTACAGTCACGCTAGGCCCTCTTGGATCTTTTTCACAGCAGTTTTTTCTACATAAAATAGTCGGATAAACACAGGTGTTACCAATTATATTAATTATTAGTATCATTGGCAACACCTGTGTTTTACCCGACTATTTCATGTCAAACTGACTGCTGTGAAAAAGGTCTACTGTTTTAGTTGAACTGTTCTTTCTTGCAGGTCACAAACCTGAAGTTTAGTCTGATGATGAGACGAATGTTTGCACTAGATTTTCAGTTTTCAACAGTTCTGGAAACCATTCGCACAAAACCTCATAGTAGCACTGGAGGGAAAGTTAGAGGATCACCAAACTCATTAGGCTTCAGCCTCTGGGATTCATGAATATCTGCACCAAATTTCATGCTAATTCAGTCAATAATTGCCTAGACGTGTCATTAAAAGCCAAAAAAACCTCACGGTGGCACTACAGACTTCACGGCAATCCATCGACCGGAGCGCTGGATCGACCACACACTGCCATCCTTACAGCCATGCTACTTCTATGGAGTACACAAGTCAAAGTGCCCACTCAGCCTTTCTCTTATCACAGCAACAAAAACAGCAGGAAACGGCTTTCTACGCCGCCACTGACAGGAAACAATCTACATATCTATGGGCATGCCATGACTAGAGTGACGCGTCGCCATGGAGAGTGTTTGTTTAGAGTTGGATGAGGGGTTTAGGGAGCGTTTATGGAAGGTCTACATGCTGGAGAGGAGCGAGAGAGAGAGAGAGAGAGCGCTACAGATAATCTACAACCTGTTAGGAAGCTGTCAGGAACAACTCAACCTCATCATTCTGTTAAATATTACCCAGAAAACATGCAGCTTTTTCCTTGACATTTCCAGCCCACACACCTCCCTCGCCTTACGTGACCCAACGGCAAGGCAATTTTAAAACAAAGGGAGTGCTTATAATCTGAGGATCTGTTTGAATGAAAAGCCCCTGCAGCTACTGAGAGGGGAATGCAGGAGATGATTGGTCACGGAGGACCCCTCAAATGCTAGTCCAGTCACACTTTCTTGTCTAATAACGGGCTCCGTTTAAAGATAAAAACCACATGGTGGAAATCAGAGCAGCCTTACGGTTGCAATCACCAGGTCTGTGACAAACCACGTAAATCAATCAAATCCAGTAAAAGCACACTTACTACGGGCATCCATGTGATTTTGGATGATTTCATAGCTCTTGTGTAGGCGTTACATGACAGAATAAGCCTCAGCCTTGTCATTATTTAAGGAAAATTGCAGGCTCTAACAGTAATAACAAAGAAGTTCAAAGTCAGGTTTTCCACAGCCGTCTTTCCTAACACTTCTGCACATCTGCTGAGCATCCCGGAGCTCCGCAGCGAGGTTACGATTCAAAACCTAAAACATAATATTTACATCCTATTACATCAAACCTGGAGGCCAGCTGACCTCCAGGAGTCACCTCGGCGGAGTTAAATGAGAACTTAATACAAAATAAGAAAAGAGTCCAACCTGTCTCCATTAGTCTGATAGTCCAGCTCTCCTGGAGATGTGGCTCCTCTGCCTCTGACTCTCCTCCTCTGCTCACACACTTTAATGCCTCTCTCTCTCTCAGACTCTCCACTCCCAGGACCCTCCCCAACGTCCCTCCTCCTCCCGGACCGCCACGTCTCCTCTGATTGGCCCAGGCCGACACTGGAGCCACACTCCTTTGAGAAGGGTCCACATGGTGGCCATATTTCAGTGCTGAATCTGGGTTAAAATAACAAGAGCTGGAGCTGCAGAGGGTCTCTCCTCTTTCTCACTCTCTCGGTCTCAGTTTCTCTCACCTCCTCACTCTTGTTTTCATTGCTCTCTGCACCGTTTTAATCAGCCAAGGCCAACATCTTATTATCAGCCTAAATGCATTTTCACTTCCCGAACAGAAAAACAACTAAACCTCAAGTGCACACTATTAAGAGTACTTCTGTGAATAAGTGTGTTAATATGTTGTTGGAAATACTCGTACAGTAAGGGGATTAGTTTAATACTTGTATGTGTAAGTATGCTGGACATTAAGTGTATTTTATGCTACAGAGCGACTATCGGTGTCATTTTGTTCTTAAATTACACTTAAAGCAACATTTAAAGTGTACTATTGTTAGTGTCATTTTGTGCGTAAACTTAAAATGAATTTACAAGTATACAACTTGTGTTTAAAGCAGTATTGGAAGTACTACTTAAGTAAACTTTTGAGTTACTTATTTCTGCTACTTCATACTTTTACTCTCTCTTAAAAAGATGTAAATGTAAATGGACACATTAATGCAACAATTATAATCTAATAACATAATATACTTTATTCTAAAATGGGCCATACTTGAATACTTTTTCGTACTTTAAGTACATTTTAATGTTAATACTGTTGTACTTTACTTAAGTTAAAGGTAAAAGACCTGAGTACTTCTTCCACCACTACTACTAGTCATTATATAAAAAAAGCTTGTGTTCAGGTCTTTTAAATGTAAAAATAATGATCTAAACTTAAATAAGTAGTTTTTTCAGCTACATATATTTTAAGTTTTCTTATACCCCTTAAAATCAAGAAGGCCTCACAACCTCCCTGTGAAGCTTTGGCGACCCCTAGTGGTGGGAACACTGTTTCTGTGTTATTTTGAACATAAACAACAGTTTAAGGAAACTTTGAAGTACATAAAATTGTGCTTAGAAACTTAAATACATGGGTAGCATCTAATGGATCTACTGCACTATTTGTTTACCACCCAAATGACAGTATATTATATTGAGTGAGCTTACAAGTTACTGTTATTATTCAGTTTGTGGGTAAAGTTTACTCTCACACACAAACATAAAACTTAACTAATAACCGATACATCACACCTAACAGATCCTGTTACATCCTTCCAACAAATATCTGACTGCTAGATTAGATAGCTGCCTGGATGCCCAGTTAACTGCCTGATGGAGCAGATGGTTCGCTGTCTGACTAATGGATTACCTCTCTGGCTGATGGGAGCCAAGCGTCCCAGGATTGCTTACAGCAGCACCGGGTGCAGTCAGCCAACACTGCAGTCAGCTACAGCGTTACGTCTGACTTTTTGTGTTCACTCGCACAGGGGTGGACAAATTAGTTCCATATGAAGATGGAAAAGAAAGAAAAAAAAAAAGGGGCCGACTTAAACAGGAAGAGGTGCCGATAGGCCGGGCTGCTTGAAGGCAGCGTGGAAAACCTGAGGAAGAGGCCTTTCTTATCAGTTTGAATGGCCATAACAGTTCAAAAATAGTTCCTTTTAACCCAGATGCATATATCCTGAAACTCATAAAACCATTCCTTTGACCCGTTTCCAATAAATCCTGGTGACTCATCTGTGGTTGTGAATTGGATGGGAAGAGGTTAATAGGTCATTTTAAAGCCACACAAAGTCTCCACAAAGAATATCAGCAAAACAACAACTACCGGTTCACTAAGCCCGAATATATATAATATATATATTTACACACTTTATAACTCAAAACTATTTAAACGATCAGGCAGAGGCAGACAAATGTACGTTACACTTCCCATTTGTCACTGCTGGAGCTGACTAGCTAATTAAACTAACGTAAGCCGAGCCTGTTGCTGACGTTATAATATTTACAGCTGAATCGTTTTAAGAAGAAGAATCTTTTAAAAGTGTTTTTTTTTACCCTACATACATGACATCATGCTAAAAGGTTAATGCTAAAAGATTAGCATCCTCACTAGTTAGTGATCCACGTAGAAGATATAATTAAAGACCGGTTATTCTTGTACTGTGGAGCTAGTTAGTCCGGGTTTTACACTGTAATTTCCATCCAATAATAAGCCAGGTCGCTATTAGCTTAGATTCTTGTTTTCACTTTTATTGTTACAAGAGAAACTTCTTTCAGGACTAAACTTAATCTGTTAGCCTAAACTCTGATCAACGAGGCCTTTTTTTAACGTAATTTATAACGTTTATTTATAATGTAACCTAGTTAATTAATGATGTGCTTCTCGTTCAGTTACTGCCATAAATACTAAGGTAGTTAGATGAGCATGCTAACGTTAGAGCAGGTAAACACACAATTTAATCCATTTTATCACTCTTGTTTTTTGGGTTTGGAAAGGTGATAAAAAAGCAGACATTTATATTTATCATTACAGATCTGCGTACACATGCTTCAACATGTGGAGAAAGCTGGACGCACCCTCTGTGCGTAGTTACGGTTGCTGAGCTACGATTGGACAATCCCTGTTTGAGGAAGGGGTTTAGGGAAATACTTCATCAATAAATAGTCAGCTACACTTTCTGTTTATATTCTCAGGAGCCAACCGTGACTGTGAGAGGACCTGGTTCTCACATATTATGTTTTTGATTCAGAGATAGGCAACAGATACAGACACAGGCACATCATTTAACAGACTAGCCGGCGGTGCTGCCTAAAGATTGGTCCGGGAGAGGTTTCTCTTGGCAGCCCCTCTCGGGGGCTCAGACGCAGCACAGGACCCTCACATCAAAGACCGAAGGATCAGAAGAGACAGCAGAGAAAAGATCCTCAGCACATCCGCACACATGTACGCAGCAGACACATGCCAGGCTGAATCATCGTTCACACGGCGGTTCGACAGAGCAATCGGCAAAATCTGGCCGGTGTGCTCGCTGGTGATTCATCTTTGCTTGTCAGACTCTGATCAATAGTATCTTGTAGATCTAAAGAAAGTGGATGAGTGTGAAGAAAAGCAGGGTGAAGCAGTCAGATAACGAAAGAAAGAAATCCACTTGACAGTTTTAGTTAAGCTGTGGATGAAAGTATTTTATGGAGTGGCCTGAACATGGTAATCTCTTTGTTTTCTTACTTTGGTTTCAAACACCTTGTTTCAATATATAATGATAGATATTCTCAATTAAAGCTATATTAAAAAACACTAGAGCTATGTGTTCAAACTCAGAGAAATCTGTCCTTTTATTAAGAAAACACTTTGTTTCACTGGTCGCCTGTCAATGGCATCAAGAAGCTGTCATAAATGTAGTTTTTATGCAGTTTTGAACCACCTTTTTACCGTCCACTGTTTAGATTTTGGTGCTTTTTAACTCTATATTTGATTTGGAGCATTTAGCAGCCAAAGCACCAGATAATGGTCGGTGGAGACCGGTGTTTGCTAACAACTACAACCACTGTATGAGGTAATACTGTGTCAGTGATTTGTTTACAGCTTGTTCGCCAAATCAAAAATCAATTAGATTCAGATTTACACAAAGTTTCCAGGAGGTTTAAGATATTTTCCATTGTGTCTCTATTGTTATTTCATATTATCTATAACACACATGTACAGAGCCAAGCAGCACACACCAAACACCGGTTTGGAGTTTATGCACATTTCTTAATAATGTAAAACAAAGCTATGAACATAAAAACAACAGAAACAGTAAAAGGTTTTGTGTCTGTGCACCTGTGACCTGGATATTCAGGAGTGCCAAAGCCCTACTTTGATAAAGCGGTCAGGACTGATACGAGTCAGGAAGGAACTGATTTCATACTACAGAAACCAAATGCTTGATTTTGGCTCGAGCTGTGATTCCCGGACATGCCTCGGATATCTCAATGAGGTTTTTATCTCCACGTGTTTTCAATCTGAGCTGAACGCCTGCACGCGTTACGTCACTCCACCACCCAGCCACCCCGAAGAGGCTACGCAGGGTTCACGTTTAAAAAGCTGCTGCAGAAAGAAGATGGAAGATTGAATATTATGGAGTTTTCCAGTCGAGGGAAATAATAATGACAGCTCACTGTGAGGTGAAATCAGACTCTCTGGAGTGCTTAACAAATCTCTTGACAAGGAGAGGATCTGATAGCATACCTGATGGTGGCAGATGGGTGTAAACAATATACCCTTTCCTGTTTTAACCATAAAAATATGTCTCATGACCCAACAAAAAAGGGCGATCTGAAATCAGATCTGGAGCAACAAATGGAGGTTTGGGGAGTCTTCACTGCTATACGTTCGCTTCTGCGTGCAATCAGAGAAGCCCGAGCTCAGTTTGAATCCCACAGCTACGACCATCTGGCCACTTCAAGGCCTTACGCAGCGTTAAGGCCCATCAACAGGCACATGGAGGCAGATGTTTAACATGCACACACAGCGGAAAGGCCTGCGTACTGAGCACCATATATTTTCTAGCTTATAGCCTTGGATTGGGCTGGGTGTTGTTTGAAATGCTTTGAGACTTGTTTCTGTACCAAAATACTTTACTTTTAGAAATATTAACATCTTTTTCTATAGATAACATATTTTTATAGAGCAAAAAATGAAAAAATAAGAATAAAACAGTCCAAAAGCAGCAAAAACGTTTAAATCAGCTACTTTCTGAACATCGAGATCACAAATCTGATCAAGAAGACAGTTTTTAGTGTCAAAAATTGGATACCCAGCACTAGTTCTACCCAGTACCCTAATTCAACATAACCCTAATTTTTTTGCCATTTTTCTTTTAATTATTCCATTAATTTGGACAAAAATGGCTAAAAACATCCAGGGCACAATTGAAATGGCTATATTGACATATTTAGACCTAAAAACAAACTACAACGCGTTTCGGCATCAAGCTTTTGTCAGGAAGTAGAAGTAAGGGTACAAAGGAAAACATTTTAATGTAAATCTGCATCAAATGTTTTCTGCAACAGCATATGTTCACCGACAACCTCAACATCTTATTCACATATCTGACACCGATCTATTTATTTAATACGACAGCTGAGGGCAGGAGACACAGATACATTCCCCCAGCGAGGTCACGCCACATCATTTTTATCCATTATGCTCTTGTCAACGGTGGTTGTACTACAGCATATCTTAGTGTGGGAGAGTTATCTCTGCGGCGCATTCGCTAATTTATGAACTTTCTGGGGAGTACCGCTGGAGCGTAAACACACGGATGTGTTGAAGGTGAGGAAATCCCAACACTGAGCTTCGGGGGGAAGTGGGACGGGAGCGTGGGAAAGAGAGAAGGAGGGAAAAGGAATAATGGCGCAGAGGCCTGAGAGTGTTGAACAGATCCCACAGCTTGTGGTCAGTAGGGAGTACACCTGCGAGAGGTGTGGAGCTAACATGTCGGTCACAGAGGCACCGAGGACTTATAACACCTCCGAGTGAGAGGAGGAACTGTGGAGAAACAAGCAGTCTGAGGGGGAAAAGAAAACAATTTCACCTATCCCAAGAGTCTTTTTAGCCCAAATACAAACATAGAACATAATAAAAACACAGCATAGCCGCTCACACATGAACACATGTGGGCCTGGGCACACAAAACATGCAACACCTTCATTTCATCTCGGTGCGAGTGGTCAACTGCTTCCCGCTGGAAACATCTGTTTATACAATCTGACTGACTGGGTGTCAGTCTGGTTTGAGCGGTGAGGTGTAGCAGGAGTCACTGCGGTAGGAGGAACATGGGGGGGTAATTCTTCATCTGTGTGTCCAAGGAGGAAGGCGGAGGTCAACAATCACTCATCTTCTCATATCGACCATAACAGCCTTCGCATGGAGAGCTCACGCCACGAGGGTTAAGAGGGTGATGGAAAACAAAGACCATCTGACATATTGCAGCCTGGCCTCAAAGTGGGTGGCCAAACCGGGCCACCGCAAGACAGGGAGGGGTTCACTGGATAGCCATCTTGTGGAAAGTTTCTGTGCTGTTGGTCTGACTCCGTCTGTATGGCATCTCTGAGCAGACAAATATCAGCTCTTACTGTTTGAGCTGAGGATCAAAGAGATTGAGGAACAGCAACAAAACCGAGATAACATCCATCACAATGCCACAGTGCTCTCAGAGAGCGATAACAACAGAGCAACAATCACCACTGTTTGTTTGGAGAAAGAACCAAGAACAGGTTGCTGGGTGACCCTACAAACACTTCAGGGGTTGTTTAAGCTTTAGTGGAACATTTGTCCTTTCTTAAATGTATAGTTAGTTAAAGGACCCATGTGTGAGATTTAGTGGCATTTAGCAGCACCCTCCCATTCCAAGCATGTAGTAGAAACTACCATTTATAGCAAGAAACATGGTTCAACATGGCGGCCTCGATGGAAGGGGACCCGCTCTCTGTAGAAAACAGCTCGTAACGTAAATAAAAAAAAAAACACAAAAGTTCTTATTTTCAAGTGATTATACACTAATAAAAACATAGCTATGAATATTAATTCAATTTCTGCCAATAGAGCCTCCTAAATGTTACACACTGGACGCCATTACTGTAGTTACATCATTATCAGGTCAAAATCTTAATTATTATTATAATTAAGATTTTTGATCATAATAAATACCTCCAAAACTACTGACATTCCCATCAGCCTCAGCTGTACTTTGCAAGTAGTGCCAATTAGCAAACATATTTACCTGTTCAAGCAGCCGACTAACTACAAATCTTATGCTATTGGTGTTTAAACATCCTTCCACACAGCACTTGATTTAGTTTAATTTTGAGAAACATACCTAAGTGCTAAGAAAATGAAAATATTCAACAAGGTGAAATATCACTTTAAGACATTCAGGGCTACATTCTTCACACCTATTTGCTCTGGCTGCTGAGGCCCGACTGCTGATGGACTGGAGGAGCCCTGAGGAGCCCCAACACTTCTCCTTAGTTTCCCACTGTTAGAGAGCTGCAGAGTTTGGGGGCCCTCAGGCCTAACACTGTCTCCATTATGCTTAACCATTTCCAGCCCCACCTTAGCCCTGCAAACAGCCCCGGGGACCATAAACACAGGGGGGGTCACAGGAGAAAAAGTCCTTCCACTTCAATCCCCATGCTTCTGTTTTCCAAGCCAGACTCAGGAAGTCGGTCTCTCTGCTGAGCTGGGTGGATGGTATTTGGCCCTCTTCTCTGGGGGGTTAAAAGCATTGTTCTCACTGTGTTTTGTGCATGGGATGAGTGCAGTTTAATCCTAACTTCCCTGTGGCTCTGACACAAATTCTCCTGCAAACCCGAGACCTCGCTGGCTTCTTTATCCCCTACGCCCCTGGGGGCAGAGCCGTAGCTGTTGTGGGCACTCCAAGCTAAAACCCGATACCTTTCCTCAAAATCAAAAGTAAGCACTGCTGAGGAACGTTGGCACCAGATCCTCTCGAGTTTCACATAATAAAAAGTATCAGGTGATATCATCCCCGGCTCTCGGGCTCTTGGCAAATCACGCCAAACGGCATGTGTAGGAGGTGAGGAGACGAGGGATGGAGACAAATGAGGGGAGAAGCTGAGTGAAAAGGAGACGCTGAGGACATGGAGAAGAGGTGGGAAGCTGAGAAATGAAGAAGCGTGTTGCTATTGTCAGACTGGCTTCGGGGGAGTAAAGTGAGATGTGTAAGGGCTTTCACTTGAGGACAAAGAGATGAGTGTTGGAAGAGTCACGCTTTTCTTATAAAAACCTCACAAAAAACCTGTCCCAAAACACAGCACAGCACCAAGTATCCTGCAGACACAATAGGAGCTGACACAGGCAGGATACATAAAAACTAATATCTCATATTTCTGGAATAAACGAGTCAGAGACATCCTCAGATAAAAGCTGACGGTGTTTAGACAAAAGCAGAAATATATGAGGTTTTTTTATCAAACTTCCTGGTAATAAGTAAGAGTGTTTGATCCTCATAGATTTAATTTTAAGATTAGACCTCAGTAGCGGCGTGTTCCCACTGATGTGTCCAGTATGGAGACAAAAGGAGGTTGAGTCAAAAACAAAGTACGAGATAACAGGAAGCGGAGCGCTGACATGAAGTCTCACTATTTTAGGAGCAAAATGACAAATGATTATTCTGTTTATTATCTTACGGAGGGGGGGGGGGGGATTTCCACTTTGAAATGACCTTCACAGGTGGTCCCTGCTCATTATCTCTCAGGCCGTTGTTTTCCTCCATATTGGAAAAACATGCTCACCCCTGCAAACACCCCCCCAACACCCCCAGCTTCCTACTTCATCCAGATAAATATACCGGACAGATTTCAAGAGTCAGCGTGGGCAAGACAATGAAAATACAGCCGGAACTAAAGCTGCTGTTTAACCTCCGTTTGACTAAAGGTTACAGTGGAAGCTGATCATTTAAATGTTGTATAGCATATCAGAAATGGAAGGCAACTGGTGGTAATCTACAATAAGTGGTCAATGTTTTGCTGAAAGGTTGTTGTTATTGGTTGAATTTGCGTTGATCATTGTGATCACAACTTCCTGGAAGGACTTTGTAACGCAATATAATTCAACACTATATATGAAAGCCTAACAATGACCTTAAATTAACGTTGTAATGCTTGTGAAGATATTGCTGAGTGTTGTGTTAGACTGCATTAGTTTTAGCTTGGTGTACCTAATAAACTGGCATTTTGCAATAGAAAATTTGTTTGAAATAGTCTGTCTTTGCTCTAAACTTTACTTTTAGGCGAAATACTGGATAATTTTACCTCCACAGACCTTTGAATTTATCAGAAAATAAATAAATCTGAAAAGGAAAAATTACTCTTTGGCCAACTGTTCAGAACTTTAGCCAGAGGCTGCAAACTGACATTACTTTGTTTTAAAGTGTCAGAAGCTGAAAATGGTTGTGAACCAATTATTTAAAGGCTTCACTACTTCACTTTAATGTTAAATATTCAACACTCAACAAGGAAAATCTTGAGGAAAACTCATTGGTATGATGTGTTATGCATTTTTTGGTGCGTTTTACGGCCTCTATAGTTTCTCCTATGCGCTTAGAAAGGGAGGCTGAAGTGTGGAAGGATGCAACTACAACTAAATTGTACAAACTGGTCCTTTAAGAGCTCAAAAACTCAGCAAAAACGAAGCCAATCATCAGGACTGTGTGTGTGTGTGTGTGTGTGTGTGTGTGTGTGTGTGTGTGTGTGTGTGTGTGTGTGTGTGTGTGGACCAAGCAGATTTGGTTGATAGTGAATCTGGCAACAAAAGCAAACAACTCGCCCACTTGAAACAAGTTAGAAGAGCAGAATCACAATGGAAAAGTGTTCATTTAGGAAGCAATTGCTCACAGTGAGACTCAAGTTTTCAGGGCCTTTAAAAAGGAGTCACGTTCGATAACACCTGCCCGGAACAATAGGGGCCCATGGGAACAGCTTGTATTTCCACTGGTAACAGGCAGGTGCAGGAACCCCAATAATATCATAACAAGAAAAGCAGGAAACCGTGTTTCTGTTTGTTTGGTTAGTCTTCCCAACTCCAAAACATCTCCTGAGGAAGAGCTACTGGAACCACGTGAGTAAAGATGAAATTTAAAAAGACAAACACACATACATAACCAACCAAAAACACCAACCTCTTGTGTGGAATCTCGCGGCGGACACAATCTTCAGTCAAATCCAAATGATGTAAGAGAGTCCTCTGTAACCCTGTAGAGACAGCAGGAACAATGCAGCGATGAGTCCAAATCACAAAACCATACCTTCTCCAGAGAGCAGCAGTTCAGTCATAGTTGGCCCCGCAACTAAATGAGCATCTTTTTCTCTTTGCTCGTTGGTATTTTCCATTTAAACCTGAGACAGAGGAGCGACTGCACCTGGAGAAAACGTTTAAACTGTTTCACATGTTCATAAAAAACAGGGAAAAAAAAAAGAAAAGGAGAGACGCTGATGTCTGCATCCCTCGTCTGACATTACGTGGGTCTCTGCGGTAACGTTGCATAATGTTTAGCACAACACAACACATTGTATCTGTATTATATAATCCAAACCAAGTCACTAAGTGAGATAAGTCTTAAGCTTTGTGTGAAAGGTGTTGGAATTTTTTTTAAATCCTACAAATACCACATCCAATTTTCCCACATCCTAATTTTAACTCTGAAATCAACACAGACACACTGATGTTAAAATGAGTCCAGCTCGTTTGTTTTGTTTATTTGACATTTTTTTAAAAAGGTCACGTTTCCATTGTGGCTCATTGTTGTAGTTAGATAACTTTACACTAACTTGCTTCTTTACATATAAAGCTGCAAACTAACCTCAGCCAGGCGTCTGAATATACTTGTATGGTGCATTCACAAGGATTCAGACAGACGGGCAGCACCTTCCTCAAAGCACAGGAAAAACAAACAAACCATCTGACAGAAGGATTCTTAATTATTATTGTCTTGTTGTCCTGATTGTCCACGTTTTCTTCTTGTGTGAGGGAGCTACGTAACAACTGGACAACGGCAAAAGGTTTATAAATATCTCAACGTCTCTGCCGGCCTCACTTAAGTTTACCGGCCTGCTCTCATCCACTAACATTAAACATGAAGCATTAAGTCTGACAGATGCAGACACATCTCATCCTGTGATCATATCTGTTTACTAGATGGTGGTTTTAATTGTCTCACTTGTGTGGTATGTCCCCCTTTTCATAATAGCACCAGATAAAATCACAATGTCAAATATAAAAGGAGTTGCTCATAGCGATGAACCCGACTCTGCAGTTCCTTTTCAGTTTTGTTTTAGCGTCTTTCAGCTCATTGTTTTGGTTTCACGTTGCGCATTTTTACTGTTTTTGGTTGACTCTCACCGCTCTCATCAGGTCCTGAAAGCTGTTGGAGGAGTTGGTGGAGACCAATATTGGACTTATGTTTGTCGAATGGCCAGAAAAACTAGTCCAGATGAATAATGCTGTTGCTGTTCACCAAAACAACTTCATACAATGATAATATGTCAATGTTTTGTTTACAACTTGCCCGCAAGTGGTCAAACAATCAATCACTGCTGCTTTAATCTTGTATTTCATGAAAGGCGATCTCCTTTCAAGAGTTACAGTAAGCAGGAGCACTACTACAAGTACTAATCATCACAGTATCAATAAAATCCATGAGGCAAGAAAGCAATCCTTCTTTTAGAACTATGAGAGACTCAATAAAACTCATCAAACATCGTCCTTGTGTCAGCAGCAGGTTAAGGTTACTTCATAGTAATGGCTCACATACGTCAGGCTGTAGATAATTAACTAATGGCCTAACTCTCTTCCCTTTTTGCCCGGCAGCGTTGAGGCTTTTTAAATGGATTTTCATCCAGAAAGAGCAGCACTCAGCTCGGTTAACAGTCAGGTCAATAGTTACAACATTAACAGGATTGCAGAAGAATCCACTAACGGTGCACTAAAGTCGCTGGCTGTGTGAGATTCCACGCTAAATGCTCAAAAGGAACAAATGGAGCTGATAAGATCCATTCATCAAACACAGATAGCTGTATCTCTGAAGGAAGCCAAAAGGTTGAGATAGATGAAGGACATGTGACAGTGACTGTTTCTGTGATAACCTTTGACTGACAATGCAGTTAATTTATCAGTGGACTCCTGTGAGCGATCACAAGAGCGGCCTCAGGGGCAAATTTAGTGCTTCTCACACACAATATATAAACTGTATGTATTTTTTTAAGCTCTGCAGCCAAAAAAAATCCCTCATCTAAAACTTTCTTTCATTATAGTTTAACAAGCCGAAATCGTGAACTGTGACTTTAAGAGACTGTGTTGCCCAGATACGAGAGAAACGTCATCAGACGGCGCCTAACTACCTAAAATATCTTCGGTTAGTTGAGCGGTACATCTGCTGTGAACGGATGCTCGACTCAACTGTGACGTTTGGATTACGTGTGACCTCCGTTTTGATCGTGTAAGATAAAGTAGTAGCCGTACAACCGGGGCTTCATGAGGTTGATGTGTGGGTAATAGACGACGAGTATCAAGCTAACATTAGTTCCATGAAAACACGGATCCAAACTGTTCCAATGGATAAGATGTTTGACTCTTTCTACAAACACAATTTAACTCTGCAACACAGTTGCTAACAAGAGCGGCGCCACTAGACGATAATAGCCTGACCTGACAGATGTCGGGATTCAGGAACGGAAATGGTCATCAATTGATCGTTTTATCCCGTATAGTGGATCACAGTTAACGACAACCAACGCTATCACAGATGACATTCTGTGTTTAAATTCTGGTTCCCGGATGTCGGTCCCTAGCGCCTCCTTCCCTGTGGTCAGGAAAGACGGCGAGCTCGGTCACATCACGGTAAGAATCTATGACTCCGTAAACTTCACCAAAGTCAGGAAACCACTGGGAAATGCTTGAGGGAGGCTAACAACAAGTCCCTTGCTTAAACATTTACTGACTATCCATCCTGTTTAAGTGTTAACTTGTGAAAGACGAGTGCACCAACTCAGTCTACCGCCGGTGTTACACTGTATTCTGCAACGCATTCAGGTAACGTAGAGTTACACGACATCACGTATGCAGAAGATATTTCCACTGTGGCTGCTCCCTCATTAAGAGCAAACGCCATTTTAACTCGCAGCAAAAGGAGAAATGAGGTAGAAAGGATTCAAATTTGATGAAATGCTATCGAACTCCGGCCTCATACACAGCGACAGTCCAAACCCTGACGTCACTCTGCCCAACAGCAGCAGGTGTTAGGGGCAGAAAAAGCCTTCGAGATCTGTCGAAACTCCAACTCTATACTTTGTTTTTATGTAAAAGTGATACTCTGATAAGAAATAATAAAACAATCAAATGAAAAGGGTATAATCAACATTGGCATCAGGTTTATGAACAGAGGAAAAACAAGCAGCGTTTTGCCACAAAAACTCTGGAATAAGCTTGAAATAACACACTGCTCCCACAGACGTTTCACTGGGATTGCTACACTAATAAACAGCATACCAACCATACAGCAGGCCACTAAATCAAAAAGATCTTTCATTGAATTAAACATTCAAACTTTTCCTACTTTGGTAAGATAAAGGAACCTATGAGACCTGATGTTTTACGGCACTCTCACTGTGATCTGGTTGGTTTGTTTGTAAGAGGGTGAAAACAGGTTACAGGTGATCACAACCAGCTTCACACACCTGACTCACCCCCCCCTCCCCTTTTTTTTTCTCACTCTGGAATCTGGTGGAAAACAGGAAGCTCAATTTCACGGATAAGTTGTATGAAATTCGTAACAAACGGGAGATAAGAGCGGGAACATGGCAGCAGTAACTGTAAGTTCTCCTGCTCTTATTAGGCATTTTTTCCAAATACAGAAGTGGATGCACAAATGGGATCTTAAGTGTTACAATCCAGGCCCCTACATGCACTAAACTTGGGAATAACTCTTACTTAAGGCGGCGTTAGATGCTGGTGTTTGGAGCTGAGCTGTTGAACCCTTCCACAGCTGGGGGCAGGCTATTATGTGGGGACTGGGGGGGGAGATGTCTGTAGGTATGTTCACTGCAGCCAGGCCCACCACAAAAGGGTCTTTCTTATAGTATTTAAGGGCTTTGGGAACAAGGGGGGGAGAGATCCGCGGAAGGGAAGTATGGAGGTTGTCAACATTTAAAACATAATATATTTAACATTTGGGAGCTTATCCGTGAGAACTGTGCTTATTTCTTGCCGAGAGGTCGATGAGAAGATTAATGCCACTCTTACTCTCTTCTGTCTTAAAATGTGAAGTTAGAGCCAACAGGCGGTAAAACAGCTGGTCTGGTTCTGTCCAAGGGATCAGCACCTCTAAATCAGTGGTTCCCAACCATTTTCTATCATTTAGTCAACTAAGTGACATATTTTATGGATATTTATATCGTTATATCCAAAACTGTACAATGAACCCAACTAGTGAACTCAGTAACTGCAGGAAGTTTGTGTAAAACGAGTGATCTGGATGAATTTCAAGCAGATTATTTCCTGTTTAGGGAACTTTTTAGACAATTCTTTGTCTGTATTATGTATTTTTAATCATTTCTAACAATCATTTTGACAAATTTGATGTTTTCTTGTTCTATTAGATCATTTACTTTACGTGTACATTTCTTCACAGAAGTGAACCAAATGCTGAGATATAGGCCTACTGTGTTTGGTTTTACTGCTCTAAAGCACACTAATAGACCTTTATGCTTTAGAGGTGCTGGTCCTTGTGGTTTTACTGAGGGGTTTGTTTGCTTGATATATTGATTGATTAATATTTCTTTGCCCGGAGCAGGAATTTCCTGGTGTCCTGGTTCCTCCTTGTTTTCCCTCTTTGATTTTTTGTACACAAGCAAGATATAAATTGTTAAATTAGTGAGCTTTAGAGATGCTTAGAGGCAGATTTTTAGAGCTAGAGTTTGTTTCACAGATCCATCTGGGAAGTCGTCATTTGGGAAACTGATTGGAAAAGGGAAGACGGCAGAACTTCAACCAATCAGATCAACAAACCGCTCAGTCTGGAGAAGAGCGAAAATATTAATAATCAGCTATTTTGAAGATGAATCAATCAATAAAGTAATTTTTCTACCAAAAACAACAAACATTTTAAAGTTTTAGGATCTCTGTAATGTAGTAAATTGAGTATTTTGAGGTTTTTGGACTGTTGGTCGGACATTTAATGAGCATCCACCAATAATATAGAAAATAAATGCACGACAGATCCATCAATTGCAGTCCTACTTCTGCTAGAGGCTAGCTGTTTCCCTTTAACTCCAGTCTTTATGCTAAGCTAAGCTAACCTCCTGTAGCTTCGTATGTAACAGACAGATAAGAGGGTGACTAAGCAAGAAAAGGTCGACTCTATCAAAGCGCTAATATACTGTCTGACGCGTCCTCTATTACTGTCTGCATCTGTTTAACATCAATTCCTCCGACTCGTCTTCTCCTCGCTCTCTGGGCAGTAATGTGAGGCATGTGAGGCCGAGCAGAGGAGCATTGTCATTAAAATAACCAGCTCAGGAGCCACATCCCTCCGGCTAACATACACAACACAGGTGTTAGGAAGCAGCCGGTGCCCAGCTCCATTCGCTCTGTGAAAGGCTAATCACTGTGTAACGCACTGCTTCTGCAACAGCGTTCGACGAGCAATTTGGGAGCGATTTGTGTGAGTAAATACCCAGCAGATACCAAATAAAAACCCTGCAACTGAGAGCTGTGAGTGGCCGATCTGAAAGGTCAACTAATGTTTATCTTAAGTGTGTGTGTGTGTGTGTGTGTGTGTGTGTGTGTGAAACAGTAAAAAACCTAACCATGAGGGAACATCTGTTTCTGGAGTTTACAGAAACACAATACATATTGTAAGTGTAAACTGAGTTATATAAGCGCCCTCTATCTTAAGACTGGAGCTGAATGGGCATTATAGCTGCTGTCTATTCATACAATACAAAACAGACATGACCAACAATGACCTCATCGTTGTGCACGGCAGCCAGTGTGTGTGGTGTGTGTGTGTGTGTGTGTGTTTCGTCTGTGTCACTGGAACATTTTTACAGGACTAGAAAACTGTTGCTGCCTCAGCACCACAGAAACCGCTCAGTGGCAGTCGCAGTGGATTCAGTATCACACGTGTGGGACAATATTTTTCATCACTATTGAATCAAAAACAAAGCGAGCAGTCGGGTTGATGATACTCAATGTCGTGTAAAATGTTTGGAATGTGTAAAAAAAAAAAAATTGTTGAGACATAAAATAAAAGCAATTATTGTTTTTTGAGAATAATGAGCATTGTCTGTTCCCGCTCAGCTGGGCAGCTGTATTACATTTACCGCACATTATTTTAGGAGCCAGCGCTGAGACAGAGGGGCTTTGAAAGCCTTGCCAGGAGCTCTTCAAAGAGAAGAGGCTAAAAAAATTAAAAAAACTCTTCTGGTGCCTGTGCAGCTTCCGCTTTTGGGTTTGGGTGTGAGTTCGGCCAGACACAATGCTGTTTCACCTCCACAGTGAGTCTCATTAAGATGGTTTATGTTCTATAGTATTCAATGTTACTGAACTTAGAGACACAGGACTTGAAGAGAGGACCCTAAAACTCACATATATATATACTGGACTGGAAACAATACTTTACCTAATATGATTAACATACCTTTTTAAATGTATATTTACCTTTTTGTTATTGTTTTTTCTTCAGTTATTATCATATTACATTTACTTTTCCCTTTTTATGTTATGTGTGTTGTGTTGTTCTTGGTTTAAACTCAATAAAAAAGTATTTTAAAAAAGGAAACACAGGACTCCTCCGGATAACGGAAATCATGTTTTGTCCGTAATAATGGCAGGATGACTAAATACTACAATACCCATGAGCCTCGGTTGCTGTTGCCATGGAGGAGAGGCTTGAATCACACTAACACTTTGTTGTTCCAGCGTTTTCAGCTTCTTTAGCTTCCACCTGCCATCAGAAGCACATATAACTAAATCATTTTAACCTCTCATCATTGCCAAAAATGCACCATGGGAATTGTAGTTTACGTTTACTTTGTAGTTTTTACGTGATGTCGTAATTGAGGTCTTTTTGTATGATAAAAGACAGCCCTTGTAAGCAACGCTGGGCTCCTACTGCGGGTAGTACACTAGTTAGCCTGACATGCTCATGGCAGCGGTGTTCGAGGGGAGCGGTCCATTAATGTTGTCAATTTATATTCCAGCAGTGAACTCAAGAGAAACAACTTCCGATGTGCTCTTTAAAATAATTCAGCAACATTACGCCCCCTTTTCGATGATATCACACCACTTAACGTCCAACTCTATCTCGTCAGTCAGCCCCAATAATTCCCTCTGCACACACACACACACACACACACACACAAACCCTTTCCACTTCCACACAAACACACACTTAACACTCGCAGCACACAAGCCATTTACAAAAAGGAAAAGGAAAAACACAAGGTGTGTTTTACTCCCTCAGGCGCACGCTGATTGCACACTCTGCACTAATACAATGATTAGCCACACTCTATCCAATTTCCTCTTGTGTATAAGTGTGTGTGTGTGTGTTTACGTGCATGCATATGTGTGTGTGTGTGTATGTGTGTGTGTGTAAACCACAGACCGCACACACAGCGCACAGAGATGACATCACCTTGCAGTGATTAGCCTGTTAGCTCAACGTTAAACACAACAGATGGCTGCAGCTGCATCACTCAGCGAGGTTGGGTTTGTTCATTCTTATTAACGGCGCTTTTAAGAAGAATAAAACACCAGATATAGAATCAAAAGAGGACGAAGAGATTTAAAAAAAACGGACTCTTTAAAGTCTTCCTCGTTCAGATGTGGTGAAGTCATTATTGACGTCTTCCTTCGTGATAAAAGACAGGTGTATTAAGTGCTCTTTAATGCGGACAGGAGGGTAATTTCTGTGGATTGGATGCAAGCCAAGCCTCTTCCAGACATGTTGACAGACATAATGAGCACAGGGGTTTCTCACAAACACACACACACACACACACACACTGCCCTGTATATGTGCTGCAGCCTTTGCTGATGTTCTCCAAATTGTGTTATCATGTCTAAAAGAGAGGCATCATCTTTCCTGTCTAGCCTCCAGAACCTGCGGTGATAAAGATTCCCGCCCGGTGTCACAGGCTATTGGCTCCCAGGAATCTAATGGCCGCGCCGTAACAAGGCCATAACGAGGCCGTAACAGCCCTTTTTAATGCGCCCAACCGTCCCGAGAAGAGGATAAGATCACTTAAGTGTTTACATGATCAGTGAAAGTGCACAACCTCCATTAAATCTGTCTGAATTGAGCCACGTGAACACTAAAGAAGGTACACTTTTTGTGGAATCTAGCGAGCAAGGTATCTTTTGTGTTGCTCACAGCATTAAAAAGTGTAGAAAGTAGTTCCAGTAAAGACCATTGATCAATACTGTGGTTATATTCCATTGGAGGGAAGTAATTCGGGTTTCATTTAACGTCTTCTGTCCTCAAAATAAATAATAAATGTTAAATTCTTACTGCCCAACAACTGAAATTGGTTAATACACCAATCTAATCCACAGGATTGGTTTCAACCGTGATCCTGACCTAATCAGGTGGATCAATAATCAATTGTAGCAGCTAGGGCTGCACAATATGGTAAAAAAAAACATCATATAGTCATTATTTTGATAGATATGAGTCACGATTAGTGTGTGAATGATAATTTTTTCATCATAAATTGACAAAAAAAACTATTAAAATCCTAATAATGTGACATTTGTTGGGGGTTTGTACCAAACAAGCACTACAGTACTTCGTTATAATGCAGTTTTTCTATCTCCTTGGCGGTGGTAATAATTAATAACAACCTGAATATGCTTCACCTCTCTAAAAAAAACTCTCCTGTATACTGTTATCACCAGTACTGATCCCCATAGGATCGATCCACACCTGCCTTTACGTCCACACAACCTCTCCAGTGTGAATTTTACACAAGAATGATGGATGGAGGTCAGAGGTCGCTATTTAAAAGTGGTACCCTGCTCTGGATGATCTCTGGGGCAATAGGGGTTGTCAGAGGGAAGTCACGACATTGGTGGAAGGACAGAAGAAGGAGGATGAGGATGAAGGGGGGGGAAGAGGCGAATCCAGACGCCTGCCCCTGGTAAGATGGATCACAGATGTCTGACCCCCGGGGCCGCTCCAGTTAATTGTGAAACAAACAACAAAAAAAACGTACCTTCACTCTCAAACTTGTTTTCCTTTATGCTCTCTGTCTCTCCACACACACTCTATTATTACTTCCCTCTATGATTCACTTCTCTTGTGCCTTTTGTTTACTCTCTCAGATGGCAAATACCACTTGGCTGTTGAGAGCCGGCCCCAAATGACAACAGCAAACAAAGAAATGCCTCATTACCGCAAAAAAAAAAAAAAAGAAGAGCCAAGCATGCATGTTTTCTAAAAGGCTTTGAACGAGTGAAAGCAAAGGTCAAATCAAACAGAGACAGTTGGAAACACTAGCACTCACTTTTACTTGCTTAAACTATGATTTTTTGATGCTTTTCTGGCATGAAATAGATTTAATTTAGACAGAGGTGAGTTGACTCCGAGATGAACCCCCCCCAAGTGAAACTGTGCCGGTGTTTATTTAACCGGAGCCATGTCAGTGCTGATCATACCTGAGATTGAATCAAACAGGATGCATCTGTTGACGAGCCTGTGGCTGGGAAAACTAGCCTGGGCAAATTCCAGTGAAATTCAATTAAGCCCGTTCATATCAGCTTGGTATAAATGGAGCTTGGGAAGCTTCGGGGTGTGTTGTTTGATCTCGTTTAAAAGTCACAGCCTGACGAGGTCGTTTTTGTGGTACAAAATCTCTAAAGTTTACCTTTAAAATAATGGGAAAAAATACCTTAAAAACAGGCACATTTCTTTACTAAAGCTTGTGTCTGTGTGGTCCCACAGGTGCTGTAACATTATCCCATCCCTATCTAGTGAAGTATTCACCCTCACTTGGAGAGTCATCACCCTACAAATCAATTCACAGCTGCACAGATCATTACGCCGACCTCTGCCCAGTAACCAACCCATAACCCCCATAAACTTTACCCTAAAACCAAAAAGCAAAAACATAACAGAAAATGTGTAAGGAAAGGAATAAACTGTGTGTTTGTAAGGTGGAAACGTTAGCATGTCCAGAAGTAACTGAGTTTTACCTCCAGTGCCAATGAGCATTTCATTAACTAACCAGTTAGAAATGAGAAACCTGCTTTTGTCAACTTCATAGACCTATTTTCTTAAAACTTACTTTAAATAATTCATGTAGTAAATCACTGGGTGAAGGGAAACTCAACTACCGGGAGCAGGATTAGGTCAAAACCAGTAACCTGCCTTATATATTCAGCATGAGTCACCTCTATTAAAAACTACATCTGCAGAGGCGGGAAGCTGTGAGACACAGAGAAGAGCGTTACAGCCGTTGCTCGCTGTGCTCTGGCTACCAGGGTACGGTGGTGATAATGACCGGTGACAGTCTGCCAGCCCCAAAACCGAAATAGGGTTTCCATGGTGCAAGTGAAACCAGGATCCAAACACAGGGAATCAGACCTCTGGTTGTGAACAAGGACTCAGATCAGCTGGGGGATTTCTCAGTGAAAGTGAAAGGACTTTACTATTATGACAAGGCTGATCAGGGGATTTCTTTATTAATGAAACTAACCTGAAATTCACAGACATTTCCCGCTAAATGACGTTGGTCTGTTGATTAATTTTAGAGTGAAGAAATACAGACACGTAACTAAAACCTGGACTGAGAGATGATGATTTTAGGCAATCAATTAAACTTTTAAGTCATTTATCAAACTCTTGATATGCTACTTTTAGCGTTTTAAATGTGACAATTTGCTGCTTTTTCTCAGTCTTATAATGTAACTTGAACAGCACTTGGCTTGGCTTCGAAAACGTAACATTTTTCACTAAATTCTGACTTTTTATTAAAGGAACAGTTCGATATTTTGTGAAATACACTCTAAATATGAAGCAGGCGGATAGCTTAGCTTAGCATAGAGATGGAAGTGGGATAAAACGGCTACCCTGGCTCTGCTGATAAAACGTTTTGGTACAGATTTTGTGTAAAACCGAAGCTAAGCTAATCGCCTGCTTGCTGTAGCTTCCTAATCAGCATACAGATATAAGAGTAATATCTTATAGTATATCCCCTCAATTTCAAACTATTAATTTAACCTTAAAAAATGAACAATTTGATAATAAAAAGAACAGTTACAACCCTTTTTTGAATCATAAATCCATAGACTCCATCTCTTTGTAGTCATTGTGTCCTTTCTCTGAAACATGAAAGCACATTATAACTTTCAGCGGGGACACAAACAACAATGCACAATCCGCTGTGATCTCGTTCGCGGCTTTAAAAGACTCTTTTCCACGACCTAAGCCAAAACTGAACATATGATACTGGTCTTATCGCCCATTTACACACACAGACCGCCTATTGTGGCCAGGTCGTAACCTTTTTCATCATTAGCATACAGCTGCGAGTGACTCCGGCTTCAATCAATAATCAAACATGTCTGATAAGTTAAATTGAAAAAAAAAAAAAAGGGAGAAAAACAGCAGACGTAACGCTGTCTAACAGACATAAACTGAAGTGAACGTTAGAGTTTAACAAGCCTGCAGTTGCTCAGGGACTAGATAAAGTGCTGGAGGCCATGCAGCTGCAAAACCCTCCGTCCGTCTGCCGCGAATTCCCCTGAGACTGACCCCCAACTCACCAACAAAGGAACAAAACCCGCTGCAGATTCTTTCTCCTCATTTCACCCGACAGGAGGGTTCAGGCCTCCTCCCCTCTCTATCTCCCCCTCTCTGCCCTCCACAAGTCATTCACTTCTTTGGATGTCTCTTTCTCTCTACGTTTCCATACAAGCTTTACAGTCGGCCTCCAACTGACAGAGGGGACAAGTGTTCGGGGCGAGGGCTTTTGTTATTTTGAGGACCCCACCCTGGTTTTTTTTCCCAGAAAACGGCTCGCTGGAGGCAAATGTACCCCCAGGAGAGGGGCTCATCCCTGGGTAGTCACAGGAGGAGGGAGGGGACCTGAGGACGGTTAGAAAACAACAAAAAAAGAGCGACCAAGAATAGCACCGGGGGGGAAACGAGAGAGTTGGGTGATTAGCTTCACGTTGCCTAATCTAATCAGTGTGCATGACTGGCCCATAGTGTAGCATGGAGGTGAGGAGGTGGGGGAGATACGAAGAGAGTAAAAAAGTTTCGTGAAGTATCATTCAGAGAGGTTGGGGGGAGCTAAAAGTGACAGACAGGAGGACGCATGGGAAAAGGTCATTGTGTAAAGGCTGCTGGACGCTGTTTGATGTCTTGGTTTGCTTCTCTGACAGGTTGTAAAACAATAATTCACTGCAGGTGCCACGAAAAGCCCTCAAAAAAACAAAAACAAACTAGTAGATGCACATAAATAAAGAGGTTGACAAGGGCTGGGCAATTAATGCAAAAAGCTACTAAAAAACCAACATTATGACTCCTTAATTTCAGTCGTGTGGGTATAAATTCACTCCTTAATAGTCGCCCACCCCTGAGTACAATCTAACTATGGACCAAATTTAGTTAGAGTTTCTTTTTTTCATCATTTTAATCAGAGCCGTAACTCATGATTTTTATGTTTCTTGTCAAATGCAAAAATGTAATAAACCGCCCACTGTGAGAACAGATTGAACATAATGTTTAAATCAATCTTTAGTGGCATAAATGTGACATATAATTGAATTCAAAAAGCTGTTAGTAGTAGGTAGTAGGAACATTTAGACATTTGATCTTCAAATTCAAAAAAATGAACAATGAATAAGCCCAAAATACACTGTCCAGGTGCAGTTTCTCTATCGGCTAACTATACTAATGTTTACGGTTAATCACAACACTAAAACCTCTCCGAAGTAGTATTAATAATGTGTGTAAGCATTTTGGATCATAACAATGTGGAGAAACGTGAGGATGTTTGTCTGACTTTGTAAGAAAGATTTTAAATACTGGTTTAGCATCACATTAACGTTTACAACTGACACGAAATCAGTTCTTACAATGCAGTTTGGGACACGGCTGGCTACAGTCAAATGAATCCAAGTGAATTACATTAGTTTAATTAGTTCAAACTTGAATTTTATTTTTAAAAAGTGACCCTAAAACAGACAGCAATGGGAAAAATGTCAGAGAACAAAGCTTCTCAGATGTCTTTCTCTTTTGTCTGTACGTCCAGACAGTGACACAGACTTTTCCAGGACCAGTTTAACAATCCATCTTTCTGGATCTTTCCAGCCTTTCTGTAAAATGAAAATTAAACAAAGAAACAAAACTGGGACAAACGGCTGCTTTTAATTCATTTTAGAAGCTTGGAACAGAAAACCTTATAACGTAATGTGACCCAGTTTGAGATTTGTCTGAATTTTTAAGACTTGTCTTCCTCGCATTACGTCAATTTTACAGCCAAATAAACAAGTTGTGTTTTTAAAAAAAACCTCAGTGATGTCTTGGTTTTCGTTAGACCACTTCCTGTTTTATTGACCGCACTCGTTGAGAACCAGAAGAATAGCGTGGGGGTTAAATTAATGATGTTGGTGGGAAAATGAATGTTGTAACTCAAGAGTTACAAGCGCAAACAGCTACAGTAGTCTGAGGAAATACAATGCAAATAAACCTTGTTATCAGGACCATCTTACACTGGAGCATCAACAGCAGGGCTTCGCTGAAAACAAACTGTATTTCCAGATGTAAGTCCCAGCCGGCCGGAGTCGTGCTGGCTTTAACCTCTCGACACAGGAGCAGCCGTTCATTTAGCAAATTTCACAGTCTGGACACGGTGACACTACGATGCCGGGTTTGGTTTCAAGCACACACAGATAGTGCCCGGGTCTGATTTCTATCAGCGGGACCCATGCTTATTTAGGAACCGAATGCGTAAGAGAAGATGAAGCTGTAGTGCTCATTCCAGGAGAAATGTACCAGACCAATCCCATAAACTTGCAAGCCAGCATCCTGGATTAATGACAAAAGGAGCATCAAAGCCGAGGAAAAAGGCACGAAAAGGCAGATGATGTAGTTCTGCGCGGACCGGTTGGCAGTTTTGTTTTGCATTAAAAGAATCATCTGCACCAAAAGGAGGCTGGTACTATTTTTTTTTTCCATGCTTTGAAAGTTTACCATTCTGTTTAGAGGAAGAAGAAAAAAACATAAAAGAGGTTTTCCAAAGCATCTGCACTGCCTGGCTGCCAAATAGAGAGAGAAACTCATGTATTTTTTGCTTTTCTTGTGGCCTAAAACGGAGGAAAGGAGCGTTCCTGCAGGGTCGTAATGAATGAATTTAATGGGCCAAACACAGAGCCCTGAGGGACCACGTGCACTGGCACACACGCTGAAACCACTGGCAATCCCTTGACCGATTCCAACCGACCGCCATCTTTTAAGGCAGCGATGACCTAAGCGTCATTAAAAACATCTGAAGAAAAAATAAAAAAAAGAGAGAAATTACTAAGAAATGGTCTCAAGCTAATTACAGAATATATAGACCGAGACCACACAGCCGGGGAGGTTGCAACGGCTGCAACTTCTACAGCAGCTGGTTATTAAAAGTGACAACAATACAACAATTTTAGCACGTTCAATTCACGGTAACAAAATGACAAGACGCTAATACTTGACACGTGTAGTGGGGGGAAAGAAAAGACAAGTTTCCTACCACAATGAATCAGAGCCTGAGGTTTTGGAACGAAAACACGACATCTCTTATGAACTGTTAAAACTTTACAGAAAAGAACATAAAAAAGATACAAAGTAGCAAAATACATGATAGTGTTCCGCACATTTGGTTACATTGTGTTCCGAAAGACGTCAAATATAAGAAGCCTCCCCCGAGAGACACACACACACACACACATAAACACTGGTTTACAGGTGGGACCAGTTCTCAGGTTTACTGTTGAAACACAACACGAAAAACAAGGCGAGAATCTGTGTCGCACTTTGTCTCACGGCCAGCGACAGACTTTCTCTTGAAGTCACAATAAGCAGAGCAACCTTAGACCTTCAGGTGTCAGGTGTTTGGGGTTAATGATGCTTTTTAAAAAAGAGCTTTCATGGGAAATTAAACTTTGTTGTAGAGGTGAGATAATTGACAGAAAGTTAGTTTGAATCATACGTAGCTCCAGTTTCTCAGTTGTGAGGATCTGTTGCCTTTATTTGTCTTATTTTGATGGTAAATACTTATTTTGATGAGCTTTAGAGAGATTATGTGGACACATTTCACCATTTTATAGATCGACGTTTTATAGATCAAATGAGGGTTTTAATCTTTCACATGTGTGTCTTTTCCATCTTGAATAAAACCTTTACAGGGCAACAATGCACATGGTACAACTAAACAGACTGATAAAAAACAAAGGAAATTGTGTTTTTAAGTTGGATTTAGGGATGCAGATATTGATTATTTCCATCAGGGCTGTAAACTTTGGTCGATTAATCTATCGATAAACATTAATCAGTAACTGTTTTTAGAGATTTAAGGCATTCTTGAGTAAACAAATGTGCAATTTGCTGCTTTGTCGTGTCTCAACATTGTAGTAAACTGATTGATTTTTGACGTGACTTGATGATATGAGTCCAACTTAAAGTTTTGACCATTGATCAAACAAAACAAGACTTTTGCAAACTTTATCTTGAGCTTTGGAGAGATTACGATGGACATATTTCACCATTTTCTGAAATTTTATAGATAAAATGAGGGTTTTAATCTTTAAAATGCGTCTTTTCCATCTTGAATAAAACTTTAACGGGGCAACAATGCACATGGTACGACTAAACAGACTAATAAAAACAAAGAAAATCAAGTTTTTAAGTTGGATTTAGGGATGCAACAAATGATTATTTTCATCAGGGCTGCAAACTTTAGATCGATAAACAATAATCAGCAACAATTCTGATAGACAAAAGTCATTTTTGAGTGAACAAATGTGAAAAATCTGCTGCTTTCCCCTTGTCTCAACATGGTAGTAAACTGTATATTTTGGTGATTTTAGACTTGACTTGATTCTTGAGTCCAACTTTAAAAACCCCTCATATACCCAATAAGTTATACCATGTGCATTATCCAACTATAGACACATTTACGAATTAAAAGTGCAAACAAATGACAAATTAAATCTAAAAACTGTCCCACTGGATACATATTAGGCTCATATTGAGCTGCATCGCCTGGTGAAGCATCAGTGTTGGTCGGCTTTCCTGCCACGAGTTTGCCCCTCACAGCTCTGACAGAAAAACCTCCAAAGCTACAACATGGAAAACACTCTTAAAGTCTAAAGTCACAATATATGCAGCTGAGATTCTTCAACTGAGGCTCGTTTCACTGCTGTTACTTGCAGAAAAGTAGTTTTCTGTTAAAGAAAAGAGGCTTTTTTTTCTCTTCGAGCTACTTACGTGTAACTGCTGGCTGTGCGATTTGTGAAAGCGACGCCTCTGAAATCCACAGAGTTTGAGGCTCTCCTTGTGTCTTCTCTTCTTGTGCAGGTTAAGTTTTCTCTGATTTGATCCTGACTTTGTTCTATTTTATTGATTTATTTGGCTTCCTCAGTGTCTCTTCGTCATCCTCTCCACGTTTTTCTCTCCACAGAAGGAATGAATGGCTCCGTCCTCCTCCTCCTCCTTCTGCCCCAGACAGACTACCGTTGGGAGAGAGGGATGGGGAGTGACTGACCCGTTATAGCTCCCTCCCCCTTTCCACCAATCACTGCTGCTCACTGCTGCACTCATGAGCATTAAATTATTCATTTACTGTCACAATAAGTGATTAAAATTGCTGTGTGAGTGAGTGAAAAAGCTGCATTAAAACCAATATTTATCCAATTAAAGTGTGGGATCTGTGATTGGTTCCCATGAAAACATCATGGCAGTTAAGTTAAGTAAATTTTCATGCTACTTTATACAACATTTCAGAGGGAAATATTGTACTTTTTACTCCACTACATTTATATATAAAAATATATTATAATAATAATACAGAAAATAAAGTAAATTTTGTGTATATAGTCCAATATCACAATATGTAAAATACAATAAATAGTTATACAGTAAATTCAATCATCCAACAGTATAAAACATGAATAATATTACCTCTATTGTAGCCAGCTACAACATTTAAATGCATCCTAAATGTTATTGCATTGATAATAATAATAATCGAATACCATTAACACGTATTCATTTAACAACAAAAGAGCCCATTTTGGCCGCAAAGTTAATTTAAATTACAGCATTTTACTTAAATTAACGTTATTACTTTTACTTACGTAAAATCTCTGATAGATAAGTGATTGTATACTCTGTGACTGACTGTGTTGTTGGACGATATGTTGTCCATTTGCAGCTGAAACAAGGAAATCAAAATCAAAAAACAATATTCCTCAAATTAAAGGTTTTATTTGTAACTTTCATTAAACCGTTGTTAACAGCGACACCAGTGGCCGTTAAGTGAACTGCAGTCCGTCATTCTGGGTATCAACCAAAAGTGACAAACACGAGAACTGTAGTGGGTGACACGTTGGTGTTAACTATTATGTTATAATGTCACTGGTTATTGTTCAGCTAAGGCATAAAGGTCTGTTTATCGTATGCTTAGAGGCCTGTCAGTCATTTCACTTTCGTACCTGTGAGTTGTTGTTGTTGTTGTTGTTGTTCCTGCTAGTTTTGTGGTGCGTGTTGTGCTACGAGCGGGAGTTGATGGACTGAGATGCTAGTGCCTGTTGCACACCGTTGACAGTTGACACTGGCTATGAACCCACAGTAGCCTGTGTTTTGTTCTCTAATAAAGAGGGTTAGGGTTGAAGCTAGCTGACAAGTATACGTATGTTTTCTTTGTCTTCTATAATATTCAGTTTGGGTTTTTGACAATTAGCTGAAGACATCGCCTTTAGGAGATTACAATGAGCATTTTACACTTTTTATAAACCAACCAACAGCTGTCTGGAAACCGGTCCAAATGCAGTGAAAATCAAGAAGTCATTCGATATGTAACGCAGTTGTTGTCTCTGATTGCGCTCACTCTGTAAAGACAAGCTATTGGCGCAGTATTACATGAACATTTGAATAGTCTACATGTTACATTCTCTCTAAATCCGTGTCCTTAACCTTTCCCGAGAGGCTAACAGCTGACAGTCAACAGCCAATGCAGATGGCTCACATACTGAAGGCATGTCAGTCTATATGCTGCACAGCCACACTTAGCATTATTTCCAGACATGTGTCCATGCGTGCACCATCTCCCATTCCCCAGTCTCCATTCTTTTTTTTCTTATCGGTGCCAAATTCAGTAGAAATAATACGGCGCCTGCTCATAGGAAGGCGGTGTTGAGGATTGGCCCGTCTGAAGAACAGGAACGGTGCAAGACAACAACTTTTGTACATTCAAGCGCGCTTTGCACGACAGCGAACGAGCATGAATGGACTATTTTGAGACTGTTGTGACTAGGAGTAGAACAACTGGTGCCAGGACCTCAGTGCCCTCTTATTTGTGCTCCTCGGTCAGTCAAATGAGACTTGAATGGAGTGAAAACACAAGGGAAGTCTCATGACTCGGTCCGGGAGTTTCTGGCTAAACAGCCCTGCAGTTTATTGTCAATAATAACAGCCCTGATGTTATCCATCAACTCTCTGGGATCGCTGGGACTCTCACTGACTTTCACTTTGACTTTCAGTCAGAATGAAAGCAATAATCTGCAGTAGAAATACTCCAATAATACACCGATTCCTCCAATAAATGCAATTTGAGCTGCAGTGTTAGCTTCACTGTCTGACATCTGAATACTTTACAGGTATTTATATTTATTTTAATTGTGATCTAGCAGCATGTTGTACTTTTGAATACATTGCTTTTATTTTATAGATTCATGCTTTCTGAATTAAATGATCATATGTTTGTCCAGGGGTTTGAAACCAGTGTTTAAAATTCGGTTTTGGGGTGGAAACACTTCCATTTATGTCCAAAGGGGTCGCCAGAATCAACACAAAATTAAAGTTCCTTGTAGGTGCTTTAATCTGTACAATAAAGTGTAAAAAAATATCCACTTGTGGCTTTAAAAAGAACAAGTAGTCTGACACACATAAAACTGTATCATGTAATTTTATACACTTTGGTTTTTGCACATATTAAAGGTCCAGTGTGTAACATTTAGGAGGAACTATTGGCAGTAATTTAATATAATATTCATACGTATGTTTTCATTAGTGTATAATCACCTGGAAATAAGACTTGTTGTGTTTTTGTTACCTTAGAATGAGCTGTTTTTATCTGTAGAGGAAGCAAGTCCTGGGTTTTATACACTTTCTGCAGTAAAATTCCTATCAGATGAGGGACCCTGGGACAAAATCTTATTAAAAAATGGGGGTTTGTGGTCTAATTTGAGTCAGTTTAGTGGCGCTTGACATGAAAAAGTTTTAAAAACCCACTGAGATAAGGGCTGTATAGTGAGAGCACGCCCTGCCAAAGACCTTTAACCGTAACTTAAAACCAAGGAGGAATTAACTCTTATCTTCTAAAGCTTTTCTGCCCTGTAATTACTCTTAAATGTGATTATACGATTTAGATAAGTTCTGTTATATGAAAGACATTTTAAAAAAGCATTATTTTGTTATTAGCATAACAATTTAAGGGTCCAGTCTAATAACGCCTCCTTTTATCAGCCCCTGCTCCGTGGTGGTCTGCCTACACTGTGAGGGACTGTTGGGAGGAGGGGGGGGTTTCTTTCTTTCTTTCTTTTTTTTTGTTTTTTTGTGAGGTGTGATGAGCTGTCGGATTTCCCCCCTTCGAGGCTCAAGGTTCAACACATTCCTGGCTGCACTGGTCAGTATGATTTTAATCTGTTTTCACAGGCAGGCAGCACAGACAGACACAATCTTGTTTGGAATTCCAGTCCCCACTTCACTGCGAGACCTTCAGTGTCTCCTCGTCGACATACCAGAGTGGGGCATCAAGGGTGGCAGACGTTTCTTTTCTCGTGTCCCACATGTGCTCACCATCGCTGGATATCATATCTCCACACTGTCATATCTATCCAGGAGGCATCGCCCTGGAGGCTCACACATAGCTTTTGTCACAGCTGAAAAAACAAAACGTAAAAAAAAAAAAAAAAAAGGGGGAGTTCAGGCGACGTCAGAGGCCGGCGAATCATGGGTGTTTGATTCAGGAGAGGAGAGTGTGTTTGTCACTTCACAGGGGCCCCGAGTCAAAGTGCAGGATTAAGTGTGAAAGACACACCAAAACCACTTTGAGAAGCATGAGCAGGAGGAGATGAGCTTGTGACACCGTCGAGGTTGGCTGCTCTTAATGACAAGAGGGGAGGGGAGAAGATGGAATAACTTGTCAGTTCAACCACAAACGGGTATGAGAAGTGCAAAAGCGGTCTGAGAAAACTCGCAAGGCATTGGGGGTTTTAGATGGATGGCGAGCATTGGCAACATCTAATTAAATGAACTATCCCATCAAGCTGAAATGCAGAGTTTTGATTGTAGAGTAAACTAACAGAACGACAGAGTGACAAATTTATAGCCTCGGCAATGTCAGCAAGTGCTTTCTCAGACACATCAAATAATCATGTGGTAGTCGCCCATTACACAAAATCCCAGTTTAAATTCCATTTAACAGCCACTTTGGTAAATAGTGGTCTATTTTTAAAAGTAAACTTGAGTTCATACAGTCACTTTCTCAAAATTAGAAACCTTCAAGAAAATACACAAATAATTTACAAAAAAAAGTAGATTAGGGTTTTAAAATTTGAGTATGTCAGTGGCATTACACAGTCGCCTTGGGCAGGCCATATGGGGGGGTGGACTGTCGCTAAATAATTCAGTTAAACGCGGCCTAAAATCTCAACAGACACTCATTAATTAAGCATCAAAGTTCATTCTGGGACAAAACAATCGACGACTCAAGGTCCACTTACTGAGCTTTTTTTTTGAGTTTGTTCGGTGGCTGTCGAGACTTTTAGGATCAGAAGTCGTAAGAAGTGTTACGGATTAAATAATTAACAGCTACTGAGCTCACGTGTCATCATATCCAACTCTGAGTCGACTCAATCTGTTGAAGAAGACCAAGTGATACGGTTGAAAGCTCTGGAAAAGGGTAGGAAGTGGACCACTACGCTGGGAAGAGTTTACGTAGTTTCCAAACAACCATAAAAGAAATAGTTCGACATTAATTTGGTTTTTGAGGAGATTTAGACCGGTCCGGAGAATATGAAGTTAGCTTAGCATAAAGACTGGAAACAGCTCGCTTGGTTCTGTATCAAAAGCCAACTAATTAACATGGTAATTAAGTGTTTTAACTGATTGAAATGTGTAAGATTTAGTGGCATCTAGCGGTGAAGTTGCAGATTGCAACCCCCTTGCCTCACCCTCCCCCTCCAACCACAAAAGAGAAACTACAGAAGCTGCAGAACTCTCTTAAAAAGGTCCTATACAGAGCTAGTGTTTGGTTTTTGCTTCAGGAATAAGAATAATAACTGAGACCTCAAGATGAGAGCGGTATCGATTTTCTCATCTATCGCTCGGCAAGACACCAAATAAGCATATTTTCCTAAATGTCCACCTCTTTCTATACTGGTAGACTCCACAGCTTTGACTATAAATTAGCCGATTGAACTAGAGTCAGTGACAACAACTATAACCCGCTACTGTTCTCCACAGTAACCAGCATTGTTGTTTGCTTTGCTCAGCTGCCAATCAGTTCACATGGCAGGTTAAGGGTCACAGCCCACATTAGGACAGGGCCGCCCACTCTCTGCAGGGAGCATTTCCTGTGGTAGTCTGCACGCTGCTGCCAATGGGAGGTCAATCACCAAGGGGCCAAAGGTCAAACAGGGTGTATGTATTAAGGAAATTAGTTTCTGCCGCTTAGATTCCAAATATGCAAAATATCCCGTCTGATTTTTACGCTTTAGTAAACACTGAAGATATATCACTGTATCTCTAAATGACCTCAGAGAGCACACTCATGAACGACTGGCATGTGGGAGGTTGTTGCTGAAGTCATAATATAAAGGATACCTGAAGAGCACAAGAAATTCTTCACATTTTCAACCTCTAAACAGAAATCTAACCCATTTAGCACCTACTCATTAACTTTAAAGCGACTGGACGGAAAACAAGTGACCTAAAAAAATACAAAAAAGCACTTGTAATTAGCTAAATTCTCATTTATTATTTATTTGTTTCCAGAACAAATAAACCTGGCAACAGACTCCAGAAGGCACTTACAAATAGTGGTGTGCAAAATTAATTTCAAACAAACAAACAAACACAAAAGAGTGCAGTTCAATGAATTCTTTTGTGATTTAGGGTCAGTGCAACAAGCTGTAAACACAACACTGGCACATTATCACCTGAAAAAGATACAGAGCAACATTAGCACTCATTAGCATTCATTTGGAGTCGCGTTTCTGGCAAACAAATGAATGGAAGTCAAATATTTGCTCCACCAACTCCATCTGTTACTCTGCGATTCAGTCACAAACAGTTCCCAACAGAAATCTTAGGGGGAAAACATCTTCACCTGTTATCCAGCCCTTGGTTACATATTCAAACATCTAATGAATGTCCACAGACTGTGCAGCAGATTTAAGTTGTATTTAAGTAGAGCCGAGTGGCAGTCTGTAGAAATCCTGTATTTAAAGGACCAGTCTGTAGGATTTAGTGGCATCTAGCGGTGCAACCAACTGAATATTGCTCGCTCTCTGAGCCCTTTTCCCGAGCCGATTCTTATATTCAGGTGATTTTACACTAATAAAAAGATACCTATGAATATTATATTCCATTTCTGCCAATAGATTCTCCTAAATGTTACACACTGGGCCTTTAAACATTGGTTTGAACCTCTGGAAAACACTACTAACACTACCATTAATATTACTACTGATCAGAAGGGATTATTATATTTTAAGTTATGTTGATGTGTACTTCATTCTCATGTCCTACAACTTGTAATCCTTCCTCAATAAAACATGTTTGACAAAAAATAAAGCAGAAAATATCTTTAAAAGATACAACATGGTGCTGAATGGTGATTAAAATCAGGTAACTACAGGTCTCCACTAACCCCTCAGGGAAATATCTGGCTCTTAAGTTGCTAAATGCTCCACTATGTTCACAAACTAGTGAGTTTTTTCACTGAAAACAAGTTCCCGCTGCTGGTGGAAACGACGCAGACGAGAGCAGTGAAACCTTCAGCTGAAAGAGGCTGAAAAAAAAGGTGGGTTTGTAGTAATTTTATCCATCGTCAAGATAAAAATATTGATTGGTGCAGTTTTAAAGCTCCAAATCTTGGTAAAAATCAACATAACGTGCATCTTATATCTCTCAACACCTTCAAATGCTTTCCTTTCTTCTTGTATAATCCATAAAAAGCTCAAGTGTTTTGACAGCTACAAGTAACCTGCAGCTTCTCAACAGTAGATAAATAAATTACAAATACCTGAAACAGCAGGGGAGATGCGCTTTACAAATCAGTAACATGTGTATCTTTACATAATCACTTTAAATAAAGCTCTGAAAGCGTCTCGGACGTTGGACACAGATCAATAATTACGGCGGCATCTGGCAGTCAAGTTAGGGACTGAACTCCTCTCCTGGTTGTACGGACGATCTGACATTATGATTATCTTTTAGTTAGAGTAAGAAAATGTTTCCAAGACTTCACATTTCACAGTAAACAAAGCGTTGTCATTGTCATCTAAGCCCAGGGTCCCCAGGCGCCAGTGGGGCCTGGGTCACATCTGGGGTCATCAGCAGGGAAATTTATTGGCACGGCACTCTTCTGGTAGCGGTAGAGCCTGTTGAGGAGATAATCCACCACTGTGGGGTACTGAGCGGATACTTCATTCCTCTCCTCTGGATCTTTCTCTATGTCAAACAGCATCACTTGCTTCAGCGGAGGCACATCCGAGGGGCTCGAGCTGTTGTCGCCGGGCCGGGGGAACCAAACGTCACAACCTGGAGGACATAGGTACATTTTGAGGAGCTTTTCTTGAGTATTTCCTTTAAATGCTAATAATAAAAGTATAATAGTTTTTACTCCGCTACAATAATAAAAAGATATACAATACGCTTCTAAAATAAAATACACATTTGTTAAAAGATTCAAACTAGTGGATCCCAACATTTTTGGCTTTTGACCTCTGACAAATAAAAGCAGTGTCTCGTTGGGGCCCCTTGTCACATTTCTTTGAGTTGTTAGCAGTTCCACCAAAGAGATATTTCCCCTCTAAACCTCTCTGTTGGTCCAAAATAAATCATATTTTTCCTGCTCCGTTAGTCATCTCACAATCCTTTGGAGGGGAAAACCCCTTTAAACAAAGCAGCCACAAAAATAAAATGCTGCTTATACATTCATACACAATTATTAACAATCTGATGTTATGTGTATACCCTCTTTTTAAATATGTTTGCAGCCAAGTAGCCCCGACCAGCTTCAAACCAGTTTGGTAGAATAAAAATATCTTTATAAAAGAGGTACAATACATTTAAGAAACACTGTCATATATAATAATATATGAGTCACAGCTGCCTTTGTTCTATGTAACAAGTACTTTTACTTTCGATACTTTACTCTTCTGTACTTTTACTTAAAGCAGCAACAAGAGACTCTCATTTTGTGTTGATTTTGGTGGCCCCTGTGGACAAAAGCGGTACTGTTTCTACTGCCTTTTTCATTGATTTCAAGAGGAATCAGACCAAATCCAACCCGGTGGCAGATATTAAGAATAACTATATAGAAATAACCAATCTTCTCTCTGATCAGGTCATATAGAGGCATCAGTATTAAACCGACACCAGTTAAAAACTCATTGTTTAAGTGGCATTTATTGGTACTTCTACTTAAACTAAAAGGACACTTCATCCAGCAGTGATTAGCAGAGATAAGAAGTGAATGTCTGTTCGTAAGTGTGCTTGATTTTCCGCTCCCCACTTAGACTAAACATGTCATTATGGGTGACAGAAGATACTGACCTGGGTAGCCCGTCAGCAGCTTCCAGTTTGAGGATCGAATGGCAGCGTGAATGGACACATTGAAGCCAGAGTTGGCCCGGGAGTCTCCGCTGCCCACCTGAGCCAAAGTTAACCGACGCTTCGTGCCAGGACCTGCAGAGAGCAGAGGACAGAGCTGATCATGGAGGTCATCCATTGTTAAAACAACTAGAAACTGCTGATTAAGATGATATTAAGACTACCACTGGACACAAAAAGCCCTCTGTGGATGTCTGTGTAAACCACACTCGTAGGTAGACTGGCACCAAATGTCAGCGCATACCTGGGAATCAGGATCAAGTGAAGGTGTGAAAATAAAATAAACTTAATAAGAACAAACTTTTGGTGCAGTAAAAAGCAACAGTGAAACAGCAGGAATTGAGTGGGTTCAAAACAATCCTCCCTTTAAGGACAGAAATTGTGTGAATTCTCCTCAAACCCATGGAACTTTTTGGGGGGGGAGGGAATTTGACAAATATGGTGGTAATGTGGTCAACTCAGCACCAGTCTTTCATTTCTGCCAAGCACAATGAATAATCTGCCGTTACTGCAAGCGGGCAGATGTAAAAAAAAACGGTAAGCAAATGAGGAACAAGGGTCACGGTTACCAACTGGCATCATTTCACCACTTTCATAAGGCAAAAGTAAATAATTTATCCTCGTTCTGAGGGTGTCCAGACATTTCTGCAGCCTCCTGCCACGAGCTATTTCTGCTCTTACGGAAAATATCTCTCCCAGAAGTGAGCACACTCCGGCCTTGAGAGCATTCTCAGGTTCATGCCGTGGCTGACCCCGACAATGTGGTCCTGATTAGACAGATTTGCAAGTAATTTCGTTGTCCTGACGCTGTCAAAAACAAAGTATTTCCTCACATTCTCAGCGCACGGACAGATCCCCACCCACAGAAATCCCACGTTCCCATCGGAGCTCGTTTTATTGAGTCGATTCGACCACAGCGACATGACTGGAGAATTAAAACATTTCTGATCTCAGCGTTTTTGCGACCACATGATAAAAGCTCTGACAGCGAGTTCTTCACTGATCATTGCGCAAATGACATGTGGGTATCCTAATTGTTCTCACATGCATTAAAGCCGGGTTGCTCAACGCGGAGCGATCCCTGGAACAAACAGTAAACAACAGAACCGCAGTAGTGCCAGATTCAGGTGGTCATACCATAATGTAAGCAGGTGGGATGATAAATGATTTGGACTCAGGATTGGATTCATTTTGGGGGGCTCTTGCTCTTCTATGCTTGCTTTTTTTTTTTTAGGAAAGAGGCCTCAAATGCCAACACACTGTCCATTTCTTACATTCATTCTTTGCACGAGCACAGGCTTTGCTCATCTGGATCCACAGCGGGGAGAATCCACAAATGGGCTCAAGAAGAAGGAAGGGGAGGGACAGCGGGAAGAGACCCTGAGAGGGAAATTTGGGGGGGTGATTTAAGGCTTGGGCCAAGTCCAGGGTTTCTTCCCGAGAAGCGAGAAGTTCAGGGACCCCTCTGTGACCCATTTAGTCGGGATCCCTCTTCTCACACAGAGCGAGGGATTTTTGAAAAGCAACTTGAAAGGATAAAGTATGTAAAAAAAAAAAAAAAAAAAAGCCTTTTCATGAGTTAAATAGAGAAACCGAAAAAGAAGCATAAAGAGAGGCTGAAAGAAATGGAGAAGGAACGCAGAGAGCCGGGGGTCTTAAAGAAGAGAGGCTGCGTTAATGGGAAAGAGGGAGGAAAGAAAGGAGGAAGCTCAGGCTGGAATGCATCAGGAGGAGCTGGTTGTCAACTGTGGTGGCGGGCGATAAAGATTCAAACATAAAACATGAAAAGCTTGTAAAGCAGCAGTGTTGTTCTTAACTGGGTTCTGTTATCATCCCAGTGATTTAGATGGTAATGACCAGCAGTGAACTTACGATGGCGATAATTTCAGCTCCACTGGGCTCAGAGCTTGTATAAACAGCCACGACTCAAAAGTGCTATAAATCAGTGATGGGACGATACGTAGATATTTAAACTGAGGTTATCTGTTTTCCCAGTTGTTCTTGTTTGCTTTGTTTATATTTATTTCATTTTATTGTCATTATTCTCGATCATGTGTAATGTTAAAGGATTTACTCGTAGTAACAAACCCTGAAGAGAATTAATACCAAAATCTGCAGTTCCTCTTCAACCCGACTGCCCCAGAGTGGTTTGTTACACAGAATCATTTGGGAAGTTATGGCAGAGGATTGGATGAACCATCCGTCTATCATGGGCAAACTTTACTATATATAACGCAGTCAAACTCGTACAGAAGTCAGAAGAAGAGTGAAAAGCCTTCAGCGCTGTTCTTTGATCTTCTTTCAACAAAGAAACACTCTTTGATTCTGATATAACTGATGAACAGCTGCTACGCCAACCTATTTAGCAGCCGCGTCACACACACTTAGTGTTAAACCATGCCCGTATGCAAGAGGCATTCCCGCGTAATCTTGTGATGCCTCAGTGTTTTAGCGTCTTTGAGCTAATTGTCTTGTTTTTATGGCCCACAATTACATTTTCTGGTCTCACTGCTCTCATAAACCATGTTTCTCAAAATGTGGTGGAGACCAAAACAGAGCTAAAACGACGGTAAATATTGGACTTATATTCTCTGGGCGATGAGAAGGAGTCCAAATGAATACTAGATGTGTAAATAGGCAACTGTTTGGCTAACATGACCGCCGTATGAACTTCATAAGGAGATAATATGCAAGTGTTGTGCATGTAGTGTTTGTTCTGCTGCACCTGTGTGGCCAAAATAAATCAATTAATGAAGCTTGAAACTGCAGAATTGACCCTTCTGATGTAGGATAAGCATGCCACTGTGAGGACGCTACACTACCTACCATCTGTGCTTTTAAAAGTTAAAGTATATGTGGAGAAAATGTGCTCAATCTTTCCCCATCCTCCTTTTGTCCCTACAGCCCTACTCAAGGTCCCCAGTTTGAAAACCGCTGTTCCAGGATACTTACCACAGAGAGGAAAACCACTGTACCTCCAGGAGATGAACGTTATACCTCTACGGCGGATCAAAGGGAACTCATCTATTCTGACGACCCATTATGTGCCCATTATGCTACATCTGTGAAACATTTCAGCCCAAAAATGCACTCCTCCTATACCTCTACTATTTTTAAACGTGTAACTTAGGTGCAGCACCCTCCACAATGTCAGAAACAGTGGCCTCAGACCGGGACCAGGACCACCTAATATTAAAGTGGTTTAAACAAGAATGAGCCCACTCAACTGTGTCTGACAGCAGTATAAAATAACAGACAGTCACAAGACCTATTTCCTGGAAACCTCCCTACAATCACAGAGTTTAAACTGTAAGCACACACACACACACACCCTGCCCTCCAACGTCAACTATCTCAGATTACAACACTGTTGACTGATTACAGATTCAAAAGAGGACTGATTAGAATTTCAACCTTGTGCTATCAGCATTTCCTCACATGTAAACAGAATAACAAACACTTTATGAGGGACGGCAATCAGGAAATGTGGCTAAAATGTGAGAAAAAATAAAGCAAATTAAAGGAATATGTTCTTAAATGATTCAGATAACCTTTAAGTGGAAGAAGTTATAATTGTAATTAAAATAATAAATCATGACATTAAAAGTAACACACATTTAAAATCAACTCACCTCCAGCCAGATTCCTCATAACTGTAATCCACTCAAACAAATGTTCAAACTCTCATAATAAACACACAACGTGGCTTTTCTAAGACGCTAATGTGAGTTTAGTGAGATGTTACGTAACGCGCTATTCTTAGGCCCCAGTCTGCTTTGACTTGAGTTAATTTGATTCACGATGTCTGGTATTTGTGATGAATACCGACTCAAACAATGAGCCCTTGATACTTGTGGCCATGTTGGGAAGAAAGTAGTAGAATTACAACATTAGAAACAAAAAGAAACACACACACACACACACACACACACACACACACACACACACACACACACACACACACACACACACACACACACACACACACACACACACACACACACACACACACACACACACACACACACACACACACACACACACACACACGATAGACATCACACACACAGAGAGGAGGAGAGGCTACATCAGGTTTCCATCACCTCGACGTGCTTTATCAAGTTGTTGGCACGTGAATAATGGCTGAAATGGTTTAAAGTGGCTAACAGTGTGCATGTACTGGTTGGCTCCCACAGTTCGAAGACATGCAGGTTAGGTTAACTCGTGATGGTATCCAGAAGGGCTTGTAAGACGGTCGAATACTAGCTTAAAAACTCCCTTCCTGTAATCTAACATTCACTCACCCTTCATGCTGTGATTGGTACGACTCCAAACTTCTCTCTCTACAGCTCTTTGTTCATTCCTGACACAACTATTTTTGTCCCTTTCAACTTGGAACGACAATGAAAATAAAATGTGCGCCGTTATCCCTGTATTTAAACAATACTGTGTCTGCCCTCTCTCTTTTCACTCTCAACACATGATCTGACAACACGTCAACAAGTTCAAACCACGGCTTCTTTCTCACCTCGGTATAGTTGACCAATCACTATATGGAAAATTCTGAGGGAAACACGATCGTCGGTACACATTTTCATGACAATCTATCCAATAGTTGTTGAGATATTTCACTTTAAACCACATAGTGTCTCAACCTCATGGTGGCATGAGAGGCAAAGTCAGCGGGACTCCTCTGGGAACCATGGGAACATCCCAATCAATCAATCAATTCAATCTATTGTCCTCCAAGGGGGAAATTCATGTCCACATCACTGCACCTGCAAGCAACACCATACACTCAACAAAGAAACACGGTATCCGCAATTAACAAATCCACAAAGAAAAACAAACAATCAAATAAATAAATAATACATGACAGGTTACACACTCAGCGTGCTCCTTTGTTTAGAGCAGCAATAGCTGCAGGGATCAGGCTTTTTCCATAGCGAGCTTTCTTGCACATCAGAGTTCGGTACCTCCGCCCAGAAGGCAGTGGGGTGAGATATTGATTGAGTGGGTGTGTAATGTCCAGTTCTATGGCCCTGTTGTTTAGTTCTGTGAGATTGGGTGTGGGGGGAGTCCGATTATCTTGGCCACTGTGTTGGTGATGTGTGTGAATTCTGTCCGGTTGGTGACAGTTAGCATGTTGTAGAAACAGGAGGAGCAGTATATGAGGATGGGCTGGATGATGCTTTCATACAGGATGGGGGGGAAACATAAAGTCCTTTGAGTTTACGGATGACAGATAGTCTGTGTATTTCATTCAGCATTCCACATTTACTGTATATTGAAAAATGTTTCATAATCTAATATTAACTTTAAAATCTGAGTTTTCTGGGAATACTTTCCTCATTTCAGGTGCAATTCCATTTGCTTCAGGAAGTTTCTCAAAAAAACACTCAAGCACAAAAACATGCGGCTCCACTGGTATAAAATAAACCGAATGCAATCTAAGTTTCCAGATATACATGAGGAAGTTAAATAATCAAATTGTGCTATGAATATTTTTCGCAGTGAATCTCTGCAGCGTATGTCAGTCAGTGTTTGTCATGTATAAATTCAGTTAGCTCACCTGGTAGAGTGCGTATCACCATCAAAGCTGAGTCCTTACCTCAGCAGCTTGAGCCCTTCACTGCACATCATCCCCTCTCTCCCCCCCCTCCCTGCCAATCACTTTTTACCAGGTCTGGTTTGGATACATACGTACACACACTGCACATACACAGCTTAACACAGTGTGGGAACTTGACTTCAACAAATCCACAGATGAAACCCTGCTGGAGGTATTAGGCCTTAATCTTATGTGCTCTGATGACAGTAGAGACAAGACTGGAAAAAGCCTCGTCTGTGTTCATTGGATGTATGCATGTGAACTTACACGGAGCGATGTCGATATACCGAGGGTCAATGTTGTGCAGCAGCTCCAGTCTGGGTGAGGCAAACCCTTTGCTGTAAGATAAAAAAGGCAGTGTAACTCTTTAACATATGGATACACAACCAACACACACACACACAGCACGATGTCTGACTCATGCACTGTAAAATCCTCTGGGATCTGTAAATCTAAACCAGCTGGCCGTTGTTCACCAGGCAGTCATACGCTCTGACCGCACTCCACCACAGAGAAAACACACTGCTCTCACTGACCACAGTGTCTGATAACACAACTAAAATAACTCTCGCTCTCTTCTGCCTGCCTACTGTTCCGGGGCCTTCATTTGGTTTATAATTTCCCGAGCTGTGAGACTGCTGTTTGTCTGTAACAGAAGCGCCAATTAAAAACCTAAATGAAACTGTAAAGCAGCGAAAACAAAACAGCAGTTTGCGCTCTGCGTTGTTGTGCAGCTCACACGGCAACGCCAGCAGCCTGGCGGTCAGCTGATGTGCGTCAGCCAATCGAGTCAAGTGGAGGCTGTGAGTAGTAGTTTGTGGTCCAGGCTAAGCCTTGATTTTCTGCTGGGGCTCTGCTGCAGCCCTCAATTTCACCTTCTTCACTGTGTCCACATTTAGTTTACAAATACAATGTGTCAGTCAAACAGGACTCAGTGACAGCTTGTGTGATGACCTGCACACAAACCAACATGGAAAGTTCATCTGTGGTCTGACAGCAGTTGCCTGCGACTTATTAAATCACTCTTTGCAAAAGTTCTCTAGAACATAAAAGTTAAACTGATTCAATATGTTACATATAAAAGAATTAAAACGTCTCAGGTATGTTGCCACATAAAAAGGATTTGTAGCTAAACTAATTAGCTTATCCAATAGCAGGCCTTCGGAGGTCTTAACAGGCAAAGGTGGGGATGGAGAGAGGATAAGAGAAAAGAAAGAAAGGGATGGAAGGACTAAAGATTTGTGTGAGAATGACTGATGGAATTTCCTTCTCTTTGAGCTCCCATTGCCACAGTAACAAAGAGCTTATTGAAGGAGCAGGGGCTCCGACAAGAAAAAGACGCTGGGTCAGGGAGACAGGCAGAGGGAGTTGGAGCGAGAGCACATGGGGGGGTGGGGGGGAGGAAGGATCGGAAAGAGGCACAAAGAGAGGGCAGCCTGTCAAAACTCAAGAGCTGGTATTGCTCACGCTGTAAACTCAGGCCGCAGGCTGCTGACCTGCCACCCAGGAGACATTCTCAGCTGGGAGTTCAAGTCCCAGATGTGTGAGACCTGTACAACGGCCCGGCTCACCTGATTGTGTTCCACACGTTGAATCCGTCCAGTGGCTTTGTGCCGTTGGTGCTCCCTCCCGCCAGGCCAACGAGTGTTGGCAGCCAATCGGAGATGTGGATGAGCTCGTGGCTGATGGTTCCGGGTTGCTTTAGAAGCGGGCTGGCGACAAATCCGACTCCCCGGATCCCTCCTTCCCACAGTGACCACTTCCTCCCTCGCAGTGGCCAGTTGCTGCCACCGCACAGTGTTTGACCTCCGTTATCTGTCAAACAACCGCAGGGACAAAATGTAATCACACGAGGAGAAGAAAGACAAAGGGAATTTAAATCAGTGAATACATAAAAGGCATAAAGAGTCAGTGTACTGAATTAAATGCAAATGCAATTTCCACAGACTGAAGGGTGTAGAGTTTGGAAATATTGTTTTAAACATTAAGTTTATGGCCCTGGACAAACATTTTATCTTTCAAGACAGAAAGTAGACATCTGTATGATCATGAAAACACCTTCAAAGATGCAACCCGTGGTAAAAAAATAAATTTTCCTTTAAGGTTCGGGAAGAGAACGATATCCAACCGAGTGCTGAGCTCATATAGGGGTCTACAAACATGATCTGTGAGGTTGTGCCATAGATAAATAATAAGATCCAATTCAATTTAAGGAGAATGCTCGCCTGGCGCATGCATCAAAGCAGTTTACTTGTGTGTGTGTGTGTGTGTGTGTGTGTGTGTGTGTGTGTGTGGCTCACTAAATGGAGATGGGATGGGAAATATGTCATATGTCAGTTTTGAAGGAATATAAACCAAAAGTAAACCAAAGTTATACTATATATATATAGAATGATTTTGACCAGTTTTTTGTTATTACAATTCATCCTGAGGAGGATATAAATGTGCATTACTTTTAATATCAATCCATCTAATAGTTGTTGAGACATTTAACACAAAACTACAAGTGTGGACCTCATGGTGACGCTAGAGGCAAAAGAAAGTCATTAAGTTTCATCTGCTGGGAACCATGTACAAAATCCTGTACAGAATTTATGCTTAACCATCTGATAGATCTAGATAAGTGACCAGCTGGTGGCGCTACAGGGAAAGGTCAGGCGATCACCAAGCTCATTAGGATTCATCCTCTTGGGAAAATGAACGTCTCTACCAAACGTCATTGCGATCCATCCAGTAAATGTGGAGGTATTTCAGTCTGGAACAATGTGGTGGAACGACAAACACTGCCTCCCATTGAGTCATAACACGAGTGTGGCTAAAAACAAGTGATCTAAGACATTAAAACAACACGGCACTGTCGGTCCATTTGTTTCCCTTGTTAGACAAAAACTCCTGCACAATATCCAACCATTACACAAGTGCACTGCACACACACACACACACACACACACACACACACACACACACACACACACACACACACAGGCAGTTAGACCGGCTGTCATCATCCCAATAAGTCCAGTCCAGTATAAACACACTTGTCCAATCACATCCAGGCAGGGCTCCCCTTTCAGCAGCAGAGTGTCATGCAAGTCCAGGAAGTAGTCTGCCCCGATTCCCGAACAGTTCTGGAAAAGACCGTCTGCTCCCTTAATGCCTTTTCAAGCTGCTCTGGCTCTCCACCGGGCCAGCTCTCCCTTTCCCAGCTTTCACCTAAAAGCTCTCTCTCTCTCTCGCTCATTTGCTTACTGTAAAGTCGGTTTCGCAGAAAATTTCATCATAAAGGAATTTCAAGGTTAGGCCCTCGTTTATTTCCTGTTGAGTCTGACACATGTGGGTCAACAGTAACAGCTTTAACCCGAGTAAATGTTAAACTGTAAGCTGGACTAATAAAGCCACCGACAGGCCTTATTGATATCCGGTAAGGGATGTGTGCATTTATAAGCTACATCACAGGGAGGCAAAGTCCGATATTACATAACCGGTGCTCATCACGTTGACACAGAAGCAGGAAGTATTCAGGAGTATTTTTCCCCCTTCAGCTTCATCAGCAGAGTCTGCCCGGCATATGGCTGGCTGAGTCCTTTCGAGTTAGTTAGAGCCAAATGTGTGGAAGAACAATGAAACAGGCCACCTACCGCAGCCTCCACCACGGGCATAAGAAAAACCTCGCACTTTACTTTCACAGCATTGTTCCTGTCTTCTAATTACCTTTTAAAAACACCCCCCCCCCCCTTCTCCACTAAAAATAACCCTCAAAAGGAGTTACCTACTTCAGATGCAATTCATTACAAGTTCCACATGTGGAAACCCAAGAAGCAAGCACATGTTTAGATGACGCTTGCATACCTGGCTCTTCATCAGAAAGTCTATATGACGGGTTATTTAAGAGGTTCAGGGGCGTATATATGAGGAGATGAGCCAACTAAAAGAGTGAGAGAGTGATTTCTCTCTGTAAATCTCCACATCCTGCTTCCCAATGAGCCTAACTACATACAAAATCCCCATTAGAACAAATACAATATAACACTGCTCTCTAGTGGGCATCCAGAGTATAGAGTATAGTACAAAAGCTATTTTCAGTGTAACCAGACCAGGATTGGTGGAGAATTATGGTGCTAGAATTATGATTTTGGCATTGAAAATAAAAGTTGGCATTGAAACATTTCAGAGGTTTTTCTTTCTGCACAGTGCCAATACAACTTCTTTCAACACTGATATCCTTACATGTTTGGTGTTTCTCAATCATTCTCTATGGGCCTAAAACAGTGACATTCTAATTTTTCCATTGAAAATAAAATTTGCCATTGAAAACAAATCCTGGACTGAAAAAGTTAAACATTGAAACACTTGTAATTTTTTACGATTTTTTTCAATACAGATATGTTGCATGTTTGGTGATCCCAGAGGATCTCCAGCTATTCTCTATGGGCCTAAAACAGCAACATTATCATTTTGGCATTGAAAACAAATCCTGAAATTAAGAAGCAAAACATTGGCATTGAAACACCTGTAATTGTTGTCAGGTTTTTTCAGTACAGGGCCAATGCAACCTTTTTCATACACGTTTGGTGTTTCAAAATTATTCTCTATGGGCCTGAAACAGCAACATTATAATTTTAGCATTGAAAATAAAATTTTGCATTGAAACGCTTATAAAATCAATTGTAATTGTTTATGCTTTTTCCAATACAGATATCTTTTGCATGTTTGATGTTTCTCAGTTAGGATCTTCAGTCACTCTCTCTTTCATGGGCCTGAAACAGTGACATTATAATTTTGGCATCGAAAACAAATGCTCAACTGAAAAAGACAAACACAGAAAACAGTTGTATTGGCAGTTCACTGAGGGAAAAATCAATGGGTTTCAATGCCAATGTTCAGGATTTGTTTTCAATGCCAACTTTCATTTATTTTCAATGCCAAACTTATATCACCGTTTTGACCCCATTAAGAATGACTGAGGATCCTTACTGAGAAACAGGCCAACGGTTATCTGTTTCACGTGCCTTCCCTCTTGACCATGTCATGTAATAAAATATGTTATCCAACTCTCTGATGCTTTAACTCAATAAACCCGTCACCAGGCTGTCACCTGAACTCCTCTCGACTCCGGGAAAACCGGCTTTGATGCTGACAGAAAACGTGGTTTTGAGTCTGTGCACATAAAATGTAATTGCTCTTTACTTAGCGCTCTCTGATTTGGTTTCCACTCTGGCACACAATGAAAGACTCAGATGGGGAAAAAAAATAAATAGAAGCCGTGGAAAATATATCAACATTCCCAGAGCGGTTCACCTTATTATCCTATCTATGTATTAAAAACTTCACTCTTTCATTGTAGGTTTCCAATGAAATTGTAGAAGTTAACTTTAATAAAGTAAAGTGCTTAAACAATGAGCAGCATTTGCTTACATCTTTAAAACTTTTCCACAAGACTCTACAGGAGATAAAGTGTTCATTATTCGTCACTATTACTGCATCATCTAAGTGCTTTAATGCTAATCTAATGAGCTGTAACTACATCACTGTACGCTCAGTCAGACATAATATCTTCATCCTTAATTAAGTTCAAACCTTTAACTCGTGACTGTCTGTTGTTGCCATGACATTCATCTTCCCTAGAGGGTGAATCTTAATGATTTTAGTCATCCTCTGTCTGTTCCTCTAGCGCCAACATCAAGTTCATCCAGCCTCTCAGTACAAAAACATACCAGTGGAGAACACCAGGATCGTGTTGTCCCAGAGTCCTTCCTGCTGCAAAGCCAGAGTGATGTTGCCCACTGCCTCGTCCATGGCCGACACCATGCCCGCGTACAGCCTGCGCTCGGGGTCTTTGATGAAACTGTAGGGGGCCACGTAGCGCTCGGGCACCTGCAGCGGTGCGTGAACTGCTTGCAACGCCGCGTAGAGGAAGAGAGGCTGAAAGATAAAGACTCACATAGGACAACTACAGCAACCACTAGATGTCGCACTACGGCAGGACAGACTCATTTATTGATCATAGCTGCTTTAAGAAGTTGCATAGTCTCACTTTAAGAGTAGTTAGTACATACTGTATATTAGTGTGTGGTATTTAAATGAGACACAGATAAAGAAAGTCTCACAGGAAGGAGAAATAACTCCTCTTTATCAACCACTGTTGGTGTCAGCACAAGTTTCTCACTAAATGATGATAATTGATTAATTTAGTGATGGATTCTGAACATTTGAAATGTAGCATTTAAGTGTTTTTCCATTGAAAAGTATTCACACCTCTATATTTCCTTTAAATTGCACTGCTCTATATGTTTTGTATCCTGTGTAACTGATGGTGCATTGCTGTATTATATCTCTTTAGCCCCAAATAATATAAAAAATACAAAAAGAGAACCAGGTCTTTCTCCTCACCTCGTTAGAGTTGTGTTTTCTAATGATGCTGGTGGCCCTCTGGCTGAGCAGCTCAGTGGAATAGACTCCTTTGTACGCGGTGGCAACCTCCTCTCCGTCCCGCAGGTCCAACGCACAGCGAGTCAGGTTCAGAGCAGCGATGGGAGCGCAGCGGACATGAGTGAAATAGTCCTCGCTGCCTGTCAGGTAGCCTGGAGCAAACCGTACGCAGAGTCAGAAGACAGGAAATCCTCGAATACAGCAGCAAAGTTACATTTATTCTTAATGAAACATACCAAAGTACGTGTCAAAGCCTCGGCGTGTGGGCAGGCAGTCCTTCTTGTACATCCCCAGGTGCCACTTGCCCACCATGTGCGTGGCGTAGCCGGCCTCCTTCATCAGCTGAGGCAGCATTTTCTCATCCAGAGGCACACAGTAGGGCTGACAGGGCCAGATGATCTGGTGCTGCATGCCTGTGTGGATCTGAGGAGGACAAAACAAACACATATCATGAGGAAATAAACACACATTGTGTTGAAAATTACACACAAAAAAAGGGGAAACAGAAACCTCTGTGGGGACAGTGATGTTTCAACCAGAAGTTTCAAAATAAACGTCTACTTTCCGCCAGCGTCCAAATTAGATTTTCTTTCCCTGGAAAGTTTTTCTAAACTCGGAAAAGTGTACAAACCCCAAAAGTCATGCTCCGGAGTTTACGTGTCATCATGATACAGTGGACGCTCTTTAAGCATGAAGCTCTTTATGCTCACATAGTCAACTGATTGGATAATCAATTATCATTTTGAGTCATTTTTAGCTTCTCAAATATGAATATTTTTTGGTTTATTTTGTCTTCTCTGACAGTGAACTGAATATCTTCAGGTTGTGAACAAAATAAGACATTTAAGGACGTCACCTTGGAGCATTTTTCACCGTTTTCTGACATTTTATCAACAACAACTAATCAAAAAAATGACTGACAGATGAATTAATGTGAAAATAATCATTAGTTGCAGCCAAATTAGCTTCACATTTAAAGTAAATGAATAAAACAGCTCATTTTCTCCCAACAATATATACAAATAATATATAAAATAATATAATAAATGATGACGTATTATTATGGATTAAGATACCCAGAAGTAAATAAAGCAGCTCCACCTTTAACAGTGATGCTTACATAATATAATATACATTATATTTAGTGATATCTACTGTTCAAGTATATTTTGCTGCCAGTACTTATGTACATTTACTTATTGGTTTGATTGCAGGACTTTGTAACTTGTTTTACTTAAATAAACCCCTGACTACACAATTAAAACACAATAATTACTGCTATTTTACTTTTTATACTTTAAGATAGACTTTACTGATTGAGCTTCAGATACAACACAGCAGATAATAAAAAATACACATTAAATAAATAAAAAAAAACACAAGATAGAATTAAAAAAAGTATAAAAACAGTAAATAAACAGCTTTTTATAGAGATTAACGCATCATAATTTGTAGTGGACAACATTTACCTCCAGTGGAGTTGAAGCACAAGTAAATAAAGCATTAAACGTTTACCAGGATGCGGGTCTCACCTGGTACCTGCCCGTCATGAGCTGGTTCCTGGACGGGGTGCACAGAGGCTGCACATAGTAGTTCTCCAGGCGGACTCCTCCGGCGGACAGCTCGTCCAGGTGAGGGGTCCGGATCTCGGAGCGGTGGTAGCCGATGTCATACCAGCCGAAGTCGTCTGCCAGGATGAAGACTATGTGAGGCTGCCGAGCTAATAAAGCCGCCGGGAAACTGACGAGGAGCGCGGCGAGGAGCAGCGGACACACCGACATCGTGTTGTGGAGGAGAGTGAACACGGAAGGTCCGTCAGGTGGAGTTTAACGGTGGAAGAAGAGGAGCTAACATGGCGGGTATGTAGGCTTGGTTACTCGGTACTCTCTAGCGACGTGTCTTTATTGTAATAATACCAAAACAAACAATCACTAAGTTGTTATTAGAAGTTGGAACCGCCTCTAGCTGTTAGTTCCGGGGTCTGAAAGTTGAAAACGCTGCCGTAGCTGTAGTAGCCAATCAGATCACTGGAAAAACAGCCAATCACGTGAATGTGGGGAAGTAGATTTTTTTTATTATTATTATTTATTTTTTACATAACAAGAACTCACGCAAATTTAATATAATTTAATATATTAAAATAATAAGAAAATTTAGAATAATATTTAAAAAGGAAATCTATACAGAAATATGCTTTTTTTTTTTAAGTAAGAAGCAAAAAATGGATAATAACTTAAAATAAATATATAATAAGAACAAGAAATTAGTTGTATAAATATAAATATAAATATAAATAAATATGAGAAATGCCAAAAGTTTGAGTGTCATTCAACTTAAGTGATATACAATTTTAAAAAATCGGTTTCATCTGTATTTCTTTATCTAACCAACCAACCAATTCAAAGTTAAACCTTTTCTAAATCCCACAATGATGAATATAATATAATAAATAAACTTTGCTTTTACAGCCGCTGCTGCTTTTATGTCACTTTAAATTGATCGTTCAGCCTCTGGGAAGTTGCAATGGGCACTATTTCATACACAACAATATGTTTAACCAATTTAAATCAAGAAAACAAGAAACAGATTAATCGATAAGTAAAATATTAATCAGTTGCATCCATAATTTGAATATTTACTATTTTATTTTACATTAAATTATATTAATTATGCCAATATATTAGTTTTACTATATTGTTATTGTCCTTTTATGTTTATATTATATATAGTATATCATCATATTCTTTGATTTCCATAATATGAACTTAAAAAAAAAGGTATTGTAAATCTAATATCTGGCTTGTTTATTTTATTCAATTTAAATGTGAGAACTTCTTTCTTTATTATGTTTTGAACACTTTGGGGCTCCATGGATTTTATCATCATCTGTGAGAGTGAAAGCGAGAGAGAAAGACACACAGACACCTAATACAAGACAGTGAGCGCATTGCTTTAATTATCACGGTATTAATGTACACCAGTTTAATTACATATTAGTAAAAACAGATTTATAAAACTATCTTTGTACAAGTTTGTTTTGGTTATTAGTGTTTATACACTTTGTCACATTCGTCACAAAGTGCTCTTATGACATTTTACATTTGACCCTTTCTGCTGAAATCTTCGCCCCCAAACTGTTGACCCGTAAACATTAACATCCATTCATGGAATTACAAAAAAGTCGATTACTCTTCCGACACTGTAAGACGTTGTGGTGTAAGAACAGCGACAGGTAACTTTCCCCTGTTGCTCAAAAAAAAAAAAAAAACCCCATTCATAAGAAGCACTAAACACTCTCACATGCTGAATCTGTTTCTTCCTCTTAAAAAGACACAATACAGGAAGAGGAAGTTGTCAAGTGATGTGAGTCTTTTTCCTTAAACTGGCCACTTCTTTTTGGACAGTTCCCTCCCAATATAAGACTCATGTATCACAGTAAAATCGTTCTTCATTAGCTGGTGAGAAGCTGATCGCAGACAGTCTGTGCTTATGCTTTGCCCTTTGCTTTCTTCTGCAGCCGGGTCCGTGTGGGCTCGGTGAGGACTAAAGGCTCCTGGATGACCTCGGCGGGGTATTTCCTCCCGAGCAGTTCGACCTCCACCTTCTGGCCCACAGAGCACAGCTCCAGAGGCAGGTAGGCGAACGCGAGGCTCTGCTGGCTGCTGTAGCTGTACGCTCCGGATGTCGTGTTGCCGACCACCTGAAGAGAAACACCGGTTGAGTGAAACCAACCACAAAAGTAACCCATTAAAAGTGGATCACTGGGTTTAACTTCAGCGAGGCTGCTGCTAACCTTTCCGTTGTGCCAGACGGTCTCGTTGCCTTCGGGGTCGATATCGTCCGTGTCCAGGGTGATGTAGGAAAGCTTCCTCTTCAGGCCTTTGGCTTTGATCTCCTGAAGGGCGGCTTTACCGATAAAGTCCGCCGGCTGGTCGAACAAACAGAAGAGAACAGAACTTATTCCTCGTTCAAGAGGGAATAAATAATAAAAACCTGGATATAAATAGTTAATTTATGTTAAAAAATATTTGTTACTTTGTTGAGTTTGATGAAATAATCCAGTCCAGCCTCCAGAGGATTGGTGTCACAGTTCATCTGTGAAGATCGACAAGTTGATCTCGTCAGTAAAAAGTTACAGGAACACTTCAACATTATTTCCTTTGTTGCCAAGTTAGACCTGAAGGTCGATACCACTCTCATTTCTCAGCAAGTATGAAGTTACAGCCAGCAGCCGCTCAGCTCAAAGACTGAGGAAGAAAAGGAGGAAACAGCTTGCCACCCCATTATCTTTACTTCTACTGCTCCACACTGTATTTCAGAGGCTGTAGTAGGCTCCGTTTTAAAGCTAGAGTGAAGATAATGGTATTGTATAAAACTAGATGGCCTAACTAACTAAATAACGCTCCAAAATTGGACTAAATCAAATGAACAACCTGTGAAAATGGGTTTTATGTGTACCAACAAGTCCCCCCCTTAACAGACACTTTTTTTGCATGTGGTATAAATGTGTTATTTACTCCTAGTGTATCTAAATATTTCAGCATACTGAGTTGATAAACCGTGTTGGAATCGCATAAATTGTGAATAACTGGAAAGCTGAGACACATACTTCATGCCATGACATGTGAGAAGAACATAAAGTGGTTCTACAGTGGTTTATGGATGAAACAAAAGAAATATTAATGAATAAAATGCACAGATTGGGTCGAGAGATGGCAAGGCTCTCTGTTTCCACCTGCTTCCAGCCTTTATGTTAAGCTAAGCTGACGGGCTGCCAGCCTTATATCTGACAGAAATGAGGGTGGTATCTCATCTAACTCTCTACAAGAAAGTAAATAAGGGTATTTCCATCTGTGTGTGTACCTCAGCTCCCCAGCCTCTGAAGCCCTTCTCCAGTCTGAGCGAGGACATCGCGTAGGTGCCGAAATTGTCGATGCCTTCGTCTTTTCCTGCTTCCATCATGGCCTTGTACACAGCCGCCATGTTCTTCTGGTCGATGTACAACTCCCAGCCGAGCTCACCTAAACACACGTGCACGTAGAGTATCACCACAAAGTTTGTTCAGATACACATTTCTTTCTAGATTTCAGTAAATTTGCCTTCAGCTGAACGAAACAAGACCAAGGAAACTGTATCATGTTGCTATACTACGCGTGCTTGAGGGAAGCACCAATTTTTAAAACAACAATTTGTCCGATAGATGAGTGGATAGATGTTTTTTGTTGTTATTTATTCTCCTATTTGTGTCAGGGGAACAAAGAAAGCTACAAAAATATGGTTTTTGTTGGTGCAATTTGCTCCCGTGCTGATTATTTCTCCAATATCTAAGTAGGAAATAACCAACAGTGCAAAATTAATGCGAATATCTGTGCATTTTATCCTATTCTTAGTCAAGTGTAACATCTTTTATTAAGTGTTAGCTACTGAATATCCCAGCAGACAAAGTTTACTTGCTTTCTTCAACTGGTAGAATATTGTTTAATAAGAACCTCTGTGAGTTCACAGAGCGTGCAGTACCTGTGTAGGAGATCCTGATGGCCCGGACGGGAACTCCCGCCAGCTGGATGGACTTGCAGTGGAGGAATTTGAATCCAGCATCACTCAAATCCTCATCCGTCAGTTTCTGAAGAACCTTGCGAGAGTTTGGTCCCGCGATGCCCAGCACGCCTATATCATCTGTTACGTTGCTGATGTCGACGTCGTATCCGCCGTCTGCAGCTTCTGACTCGATCCACCTGAGATCACAACCACAGAGAGGGCAGGGAAGAAGCAGACTTTTAATTTCTTTATCACACATTGCCACATCTCAGCCACGTGTTCTGGGTTTAACAGGCCTGCTGTGACCTCCGTGAACTCTTCACGTGCAGTTAGGATCCCTCGCCACTAGAGGGCGCTGCATGACATCATCCTCGCCTCCCTCAGGTGGAGAGTTTTATTATAGTGAGGGGAACGGAGATGGATGTTTTAACGTACTGCGTCCCGATTGGAGCAGATGGAGGGGCGGCATGTTAACAGCTGCTGAAAGGTTTTAGGTTTCTGCCGTATAAAACAGACTGTGAGAGATTTTTATTCTGCACAGCTTGAGACTCGACTCTGGACGGGGTGTGAGTGACGGAGAGCTTCTATGTGCACATCGTGTACTCTGCAAAATTAATATTGAAATGGTTGTCTACTTCTGTATGTGTGTGTGCGGTTTAGGGCTGCGCAATTAATCGAAAATGGCAAAAAAATGTGTGAGAAAACAGAATAATAAAGAAGGTCTGATGCTGTGGGACACAAATCTTGCTCTCCAGATGTAAGAAAATTTAGAAAATTTCTTTTTTTAGTGTTTTTTTTTTTACCATACTGTGCAGCTGTAGTGCAGCATGTGGTCCTGGTTAATTGTGCCATTCAGCATCACAACCGACAAAAGACCCATAATTTTGTTCACAAATTCTGTCTGAAAATGACATTTTAATGCACTGAAAGTAAATTCCATCAATTCTTGAGTCGTATTTTTGGCCGCCCCTGCTACCAGAAGTGAATATTTAAGACAGCTGGATCACTTCTGCAGCTTGGATGGACATGAAATACTTCCAGTTGTACCATCAGTACTAAAGATGAACAACTGTGTTAGTAAATATCTGATTCCTTGATGGAAACAAGTTGTCACCTTTAAGATGCCTATTTACACATCCAGAAATTAGGGAGTTTAGCTCTGTTTCTGGTCTCCATCAACTCCTGAGGTGAACATCTGTCTCTTTTTGCTGCTAAATGCTCCACTGTGTTCACCAGCTAGTCTCTAACTGTGTCTGTTTGCTGTTTGGATGAGCAGGTAGCAGGTTTTCAAGAGCTTTTTCCACTGAAAACAGCAGCCTGTTACACCTGAAAGCGACACTATGAGAGTGGTGACAGTGAACCAAAATGGCTCGTAAAGCTGCGTAAAGAGGAGGGTATCTGCAGATTCAGGTGATAATTCTCAGTAGGTTCATTACTACGAGTGCAGCAGCATATTACAATCAATTACCTTGATGTTGCACTTTAACTTTAGTGAGTTTTAGTTTAAGTTAGCTACTGCCTGTCTGATTAACTTGAGTGAGATCGAGCATGTGTGCAAACAGTTCTTCACCTGAGGTCGTGACCCTCTGACCCCGAGCCTGTGATGAGCAAGAACTCTCCTGGTGCCAGCTGGGTGATGGTGACCTCAGCAAAGACTCTCCCAGAGGGCGTCAACATGTGGCTGATATTAGTCAGACCCACCTGAAAACACACAGGTCAAAACCACGAGTTTAAGACAAACATTGAAGGTACTGAACTATTTTAAAACTCAAACTAACAGTACTGTAATGCATGAGTCTACACTGGATTTCTATGATGGACTATTAACTTTTCACACCACATTTGCAGCTACAGCAGACAGAACAACTCCCGGTGATGTTAATGAAGTGTACATATGTTCTACCTTGGGCATGGTGTTCGCAAACAGGCGGTCCAGCAGCCTTTGGGAGTCCTTCCCCTTCACTATGAACTTGCCAAAAGGCGTCAGGTCGATCACTCCCACCTTCTCCATCACCAGCTTGCACTCTCGGCCAACTGGTCCGAACCAGTTGGTGCGTCGGAAACTGGGCCTGAGCACAGCACAGAATCAATGATCACTTTATACCTACCTCTGCTGGTTTAATGAACACCAACTTTTCTTCCACAACTGTTTACTGGCCCCCTTTTTTTATTGGCTTTGTTACATAATACAAAACATTGCAGAACATTGTTCTAACAGAAGGACAGAATTATAACCAAATTCTTGTTAGACTAAAGAATAAAAACCAAAGTTTTTGCAATTCGAAGAGGAATATGAACGTCTGTACCAAATTTCACAGCAATCCATCTAATAAGCTAGTTGTTGACAATTCACTCAAAACCACAAATGTCATCCTCTGGTCCCCTTGAACGTCTGTGCAAACTTCCACTTTCCTCGCCTCAAAGTCAATGTATTTTTTGATTAGACGCCTAAAATAAGGTCTGTGTTTGAAACAAGCTTAAGAGATTTGTTCTACGATATAAAATACATCAGTAAATAGCCCACCTGTGAATTGTGAAGCTTCTACGTGTCTTAAAACAGGCGGTCGCTAACAAGTAGTTAAATGAGACTACAGAGGTTGTCGGTGAAACGTCATCACGCAGAACAAGGAGACTTCACTACTCACCAGTCCGCCTTTAAAGCCTTGTTGTGTTTACTTTAACATTACAACTTGTAGATTTTAATTACAAGTTTGAAGTTTAGTAGTGGTGACGTTATAAGACCACGGTGTAGTTCATTTACAGCCTGACGTTATCTTTTTACTTCTGGTGATCACATTTAAAACTTTAAAAATCATAAAAGTGGTGTTAATTTGTGGACAAAACATATGAGTATCATAAACCTTTGTTGTTATTTTTCTGCAGTCATCCACAATCCAGTGGAGAAATTCTGGGACGGACTACAAAAATACATCATCTTCGCATCATCTAATGTGGCTATAAGTACAATACAACAAGAGAAAGTTGCACAGCAAGATTATGACTGCGGCTTTTATATTTGTAGTAGGAGAAATCTCCGTGTCACAAGCTACAAGCCAAGTATGCAGCTACTGAGAAGGCCAACTGGACTCAACACTCGCGGCGTTTGGCGAGCCTCCAAACACTCGCCGGATTATCTCAAGAAATCTATGACAGTGTGGTTTTTAAATAATGTCATGGTGCATATTTTAGTTGAGCCAGATCCTGCACATGGTGAAACTGTGTCCAGTGCAGTTATTGAAAGTTATCTGCATGTGTTGTTGAGCGTTAGCAGCTGTCCTGTTTCTTTCAGTGTCTCTAAACGCTCTCTCTTGTGCTGCTGCTTACAGTTAGACGAACTGTTAAGTGATGTGTGGCGAGCTCGTCTCTGCGCTAAATGAAAGGATTGGCAGGGACTTTTCTGTCAGGGATCACATGTGTTTGTGCTCTGCTGCATACCTCCCATATTCACTGAAGAACATTGTGTCCGCAAATATTTATTCTGACAAATCATGCATCTCCACCAGACACTATCAGAGCGTCTTTCTTTATGCAATGGTATGCAGTACATGAATACTTTAAAACAGGAAAGTGGATGTGGTGAGGCTAATTAGAGGACCGCGACAACAGTAAGCAATTAAATTAAAAAGCAGTTACGAAACAAAAGCTTCAACAACAGTGAGGAAACATATGTTTACGTCTCGAAAAGGACTGCTATTGTTTAGGTCTGAGACGGTTATGGTAAGCTTCTCGCCATTTAAACAACATTACAAGAGATTTATAAAGAATGTATGTTAATGTATTCAGGGCCGTCCCCTAATAGTCGACTTAACCGACAGTCGATGTAAAGAGTTTTAGTCGCAGAAAAACAAAAACAACTCAGGACCAGGACTCTGACTCTGGGGATGAAGACACGACGGGTTCAAGCAGCGAGGCAGAGGCCTCAAGCAGAGGCATGTAATAGAGGAAGAGCAGCCAGTTTGTAACCACTAATTTGTAATAAACTTTATACATCATCCATCATATCGATAAGTCTGCGAGTATTTGTCTTATTTATTCCGTAATGTTACAGATGTGTTAATAAATTAACTAAATGGTTCAGTCTCCTTGCTGGAATCAGAATCATCACCGCTTTTCCATTACCATTTAAGAGGCAGCTGTTAAAATATATACATTTAAATAATTAAAATTAATATCATAAACCATGCAACGACTAGTCGGCTAGGAATATCTTAAATTCGGCCCTAAATGTAATATTTCAGACTAGCTCTGCTAACTAGATGTCTTACTTGTATCCAACGTCATCTCCAGGTTTGTAGAACCAGTGAGGCTGTTCCCAGCCAGCGTGAAAGCCCATGGACGCTTTGTCCTTCAGCAGCTCGTAAAGGCCACCTCTCCGGGAGGTCGGTCGACCGGCGAATCGCTCCTCCTTGGGATAACCAACTGGAGAAGCCGACAGAGTGCGGAAGAGACACCAAAGAGGTTAGAGATGGTAAAAAATAAATGGTTTTGCCCAATGATTGCAATCGTCTTGTGTTCTTCTTACCCACATTGTTGAAGCCGTAGGATTCCCGAGCTTTGGCACACATGAAGGGCACGTCTGCCCATTTCCCGTAGCGGTTGGGGTCGCATTCAATCAGGTCGTATGGAGGTTCTCCATTCCTGATCCAGTCACTCAGGAACTTACCGATACCACCAGCATGGATGACTCCATACCTGGAAACAATCCAGTCTTTAAACGTCACAAATCAGCCCTCTTGCCCTCCGATCAAATGTAGAAAATACACACGTACCCAAAGCCGATGGCAGCCCAGTAGTTGCGAGCTCCTTGGTGTGGTCCGACCATGGGCAGGAGGTCAGGGGTGTATGTGATTGGTCCAGACACAATGTTGATGATGTCAGCTTTCTTTAGCACAGGGACCATGTCCATGGCCATCTCAACATGCTCCATGATCCTGTCGAGATCCGACTCAAACAGCTCTTTACCGAAACCTGCAGCAGCCACACAAAGACGGACAGAAACATAATGTGTATCCTACAAGGAGAGTGAAACCCGACAAAGATATAATAGTTAAAATGAAATTAATCCTATGGCAGACAGACCTGGTGGCACGCCCTCTCTGACCCAGGAGTCCTGTAGCTTCATCTTCTCCATCTGTTCATACGGACCAAACAGAAGGCCGTCTCTTTCCTGACGCAGGTAGTAAGAGCCCTCCAGGTCCCTGATGACAGCCAGCTCCTTCTTCAGAGCCTTCACCTCCGGTACCGTCGCAGTCACTACGTACTGGTGATGCACCGGGATGGTGGGGTGATCGAACCCAATCATCTTGCCAACCTCCCGAGCCCAGAAACCTTAAAAACCAACAGAGATGGTATTTAAAAATCAGCTAACAAGATAAAGTCGACAATCTCACAGTGTTTTCCCAACAAATTACCTCTGGTTCTTGAACTGGAAATGCTCCCAATGGTTGAAAACTAGGTGTACGCTACTAGTAATGTAACTACATCTTTTTATTTTAATGTACCAAATAACCTTGCCGGACTAATCAGCGTCCTTTGAGTAAGTACTGGAGGCTATAGAGGTTAGCATAGGTGCTGCTACCATCAATTATATGAGAACTGGAGAGCAAAGAACGACACCAAAAGGTTTTTCTCAAAGGAAAAGATTTGATTGTTTCCAAACAGTTTCCCAGATGGTTCTGTGTAACAACACATCCGGCGCAGTCATGTTAGATGCTCATACAATCATGACTGTTCCTATACCATAAGGCTGTCCTGCTTCTACTGTACCAGTCTTTTGGTACAGTATGTTCTCCGTGTTTTACTGGCCTATAATAAAGGGTTTATGTCCCCTGGTGGACGCACAAAGTTTGATGAATGGATCTGTTTGTAAAAAGTAAAGTAAAAAGTTACGCCCCCGTGTGACGCCCCTCTTTCACCATTCGATAGGAAAGTTTCCTTTTAAACAACATGCAGTTAATGTGGTCAATCTAATAATTAATGGAGGGGACTGCTGTACCACCTGAGCCACCACAGCTGCTACCTATCAGACTTTCCATCGGGTTTTCCAACTGGTTTTTAATTACTTTCATTGTCTTTTGAGACAAAGAGCTAACAGACATTTGATTAAATTAACAATTACATTGCATTGGAGTGAGAGCAGAAATTCCAGAGACTGAACTGGGTGAACTGACTCTTTAATAAAGGTTTAAATATACAGGACAGGGCACCATACTAGTTGAGATTCAAATGCAAACATTCAGAAATAAGCACAAACATAAGCAACAACAAAAATAGACACCCAGCGCCCAGACAGACAAACACACATGTGGATCAGTGTGAACAAGAAAATACCACAGCACCAACTTAGTGTCAACCACACAGAAATTAAAACTATTTGAAGAGGAGAACATTTTATAATGACCCCAGAGAGCTTGTGTTTTAATTTATAAAATAGAATAAAAAAGTTTTTTCTCCAAAAGACACCTGAGGATGTTATTTTGTTTCATAGTAGCAGATGGCCTCAGGGGGTTTTATAGTCTAATATTATGTAACAACAGCAACATTTCACTGTGTGGCTCCTTGGAGTTCCCCTCTCATATTGCTGCAGCATGCAAGCTCAGGGAAATACATCAAAGATCAAACGACAGGAGACAGAAATGTAAGTCAGATGACTGAAATATGGATCTGCAGCCCTGAGGCGGCATTCATTCACAGCGTGAAGTGTTGGCCCAATATGAGATCCTTCATCCCCCCACTACAGCTGAGTTGGTAAAGAATACATATTTAGATCTCTTCTACAACAAAAGCATCAAACTTTAATATATTTTTCAGTCAGTTGAGGGCTGCAGAAGCTAAAAACAACACTGATATCACCTTTAAAGTTGATATAGATGGAACATGTGAGCACATACAGAGCAATATTAGCATTCAAGATGTGACCTGGTGAACGTAAGGTCAATACTGACTCTCTGTTTTGGTCTCCGTCAACTCTTTAGCAGCTAAATGCTCCACTCAGCTAGTCGCTAATTACGTCTGCACAATAACTGTTTGGTGCTGGGCAGGTAATGTAATACAGTGGCAGTTTACTAAAAACAGTGAGCTTCTGTGGATGAACGCTAATGACAGCCGTGAGAAGCCACACGACAAATATTCTGTCTGTAAGTGGGACACTTAACAAAGATCAATGTGGACCTTGTGCTAACTCAGCTGCTGTGACCTGGAGTGCGACGCCAGCTGGAGCACTGAGACCTGTTGATCTCTGCTGCTATCATCAGCTACGTGTTGCAAGAGTTAAAGACAATCTAAATAAATCCCCCCAACTTGACATCCATTATATTTAATGGAGTGGCGTAAATCTGTTCAATTGCATGCAAGTCTGCAGCCCACATTTATATTCCATATGTTCTTTATGTGAACGTTATCTCAGAGGGATGGGGTGGGGGGTGCATACCAAACGATAAGGTCCCAGGCAGTTTAGGCAGGAACTGGGCTGCAGAGGAACATGTTTACCAGATGCCTGCACACAGGGCCGATTCACTGGGTTACCCAGGAATAGCGATGAATGGAGTCAACAAGCTCGCAGAAGTAAAACAACCTTCGAAACAACTCCTGCTATGATATCAGCCATCCACGCTGTTAAACTCTATTTGTTTCTCTATTTATGAATATAAAACGTTTGATAATCAGGCTAAAATTTGTTCAAAAAGGTGTAAAGGGATAAATTTATGGTTGAACAGTTCAAATAAATAGCTAAAAGTAATAGATAAATGGTTGAAACATACAAGTTAGCTATTCCAAGTGGTAGCACGAATGCAGACTTGACCAAACTGACCTACATTGCATGAAAATATTACTATTATTATTAAATATTATAAACTTTTATATAATTAACAATGTTGAACAACACTAAAGCATATTATTCATAACATTTCTAGGCCGGAAGGTTTGAAAAACACTGGTCAAAACATTGCTTTCCTCCTTCGGGTCACAAGGCCGATACGTTGAAACTGATCCTATAGGGTGACATTCCAGGGAACATGACCTCTGACCTTCATTTAGGCTCTCGTGGGTCATGTTAATCGAGAAGAGGGGGTACAGCGCTGTAGCTTGAGTTTAAACAGTGAACAGAAATTGTCAATTTGACAAAAGAAGGGGTTAAGGTTGTGGACGAGGCTCTGTGTGGGCGGCAGTAGAGCCTGTGAGAGATAAAGTATGTAAAGAAAAAAAGACCTAGAACGAGCAGAGAGAAGGTTTAACTAAAAATGTTTGGGAAGTTTTGCAAGCTCAACAAAACAGCCACTTAGGGTAATGGGTTTAAAACAATAATTTGAGCACAATGCATTAAAAAAAGACTGAGGTTGCTGTTGTTTCCTGGGAGTTGTTTTCTTCCTTTCTCTGTGGGATGAGACTTTAAACCAGCTGAGTTATTTCTGCAGCCCACAAGGAAGCAGAATCTGTTGTTAATCTTTAAAATCACCAAAAGAACAAACTCCAACATACAAGAAAGGGGACCATGACTCTGAGCAAGTATGTGGTTGTATCTGCAAAAAAAGCCTGCATGAACCCATAATGGTACATCTGACTGTGGGATAATAATTCATGCAATCGGTCACGCAGGTGTGATATATATCAGTTTAACATTTCATTCCCTGGATGCAAAAAGCAGCACCAAAAAAATGCTACAAAAAATAAAAAAAGAAGAGAAAACTGTATGTCAGGAGGTGTGCATGTGCTGCTGCTTCAAGATTGGATGGGATCTGAACTGTTGGCCTGTTTGGATTGGCTGTCGGACACAGAGAAGGCAAACGGCCAACAAGGCCCACAATATAACTGGTTTCAACTAGAGTACAGAATGTGCAAATTCAGAGAGGAAAAAAGATTGTGAATGAGCTGGAGAAAGTTTGTCCTGCGAGGTCTTAACGATGCTTATTGCAGCGACTGTCAGAGCACGTCCACGTCACTGCGGAGAAAAGGTGACTAAGGGAGAATATGCATGACTTATATATATTGATACATGTTACACAATCTCCTAGACAGAGAACAGACTAAAGCAAATTCCTGAACCTTAACAAATAAACAAGCAGCAGCAGGGATGAGAGGAGCCAACAAAATCCCCCCAGAACTGGTATGACCCAGTTCAAGCTTAACGCTGACTTCCCTGAACTGAGCAGTGGTCTGTGTGGGCAAAGGTCTCCTGTTATAGAGTGTCCTCAGATAACATAATTTATAGGTCAGTGACTACGATGTGTCTGCTGCATTGTGTCTTAATCAGCAGAAATTATGTGGACCTGAGTTACATTTTAAGCACGAGATTTTTCCACTTTTTTTATGTGTGTTATCAGGATATATGACTAAAAATATCACACCTGAAGGGACATTCAAGTAGAAATCTAATTTCAGCGAAGCCTTATGTGTGTTTTTGTTATAGAAATGACCAGGAAGGAAGGTCTATCCTATATTTTAAATCATTTTAGGCCTTTTCTGCCAACTGTTTCAGTTCAAGCACTAAGTTTTGAGCCATTCGGAGTATTTAGACCAAAAATATATTAAAGTTTGTTTCCAGTTGGAACCAAAAACATAGCAGGTTTTTCTTGGAAACCAAAGTAGGCATGTCATATTCTACAGGTTGCTGTGTATTGTGCAGCGCCCTCTGTTGACTGTACTAAAGCAGACATTGATGCAAAAACTGAACTTTAAAACCCTTGTTCTCGTCTCGGCTTCCCTCTCTCCCTGCTGTCTGTTGCTTGGTGTCAGATGTTTATCTATTCCTCTGCCTCCTTTTAGTGATAATGGTGTAGCTACTTTAGAGTATTCACTGACAGCCCAAGCAGAAAAATCGTAATTTTCCACGTTTCTGAAAGACGTGAGACATTTCCCGTTGTCTCCGGTTTGAGAGCGAACATATGAAAGTACAAACCTGTTGCATTGACAATGCGATTTGCGCGGATGGTTCCATGAGGAGTCTGGACGTCCCACTTCCCATCAGCGGTTGGGTTGAGCGCGCTGACCGGAGCCGGGTTGTAGATCTGGGCGCCGTACATACGAGCACCAGCAGCCAGAGCCATAGTCAGAGAGTAAGGGTCAATGTGGCCGTCGCCGGGGGTGTACAGACCTGCCAACACCTGAAAATACAGAGAAACCTTCATATAACGACAAATATTCATCATTATTTATGACAAATGTCCTATTCTAGGGGGTTTATACAATTGTGAGCATCAATGTGCTCAGCAGATTTCATAACAACCTGCCTATTATTTGATGATTTGAAGACGTTTTATGTGTGAAAAGTTGACATTTTGGCTTCAGGGTGACGCAAGAGGAAAACTGGATGATGGAAAAGGTTCTTCCGCTGAGGAGCATGAATAGCTGAATGTTGCTAGTTAATTTCAAGGAAATCTTCCCAGTAGATTTGGACAATTATTGTGCACATAACGATAATTTCGGCCTTGTGGTGGTGCTAGACTAAAGCACACAGGCTCACTACAGTAAGAGTGAATAATCTTCTGGGGACCATGAATATTCACTGTAGGAGTCATCAGAATCTGCCCATTATTTTTGATATTTTTGCCTCGGGGTGATACAAGCATGATATGAGCATAAACAACTATAAGTAAGTAAATGTAGTTATTTCTTTTTAAGTCATATTTTTTTCTGTATGTCATTTTATAAGGAGTATGATGAAGACCTGCTCTATATGAGAAGTGTCCTGAGAAAGCTACAGAGTTGTATAAATTGGACTGTTGTCTATAACTGTGTAATGTTAACTTTAGATGGAGGCTTTAAATAAGGTTTTCTGCTCCTTCTTGCTCTGTATATTATTTGTTATTCTTGTCATTTGATGTATTTCTTAAACTGTGCAAAATAAATAAAACAAGAAAAAATCATAGAAATTCTTGGCCTCAGTGTTTTCTCCTTCGTTGTAAGCTTCATATTCAACAGACGGACACCAGAGTGGTATCAATCCTCTCATCTAAACTGTCGAAACTATTCCTTTAATTATTGAGGCAGAGTTTGATAGTCATATTGTTCTTCATACAGAAGATGTTGGACACACAAAGATGAAGGATGATGTCCACATATATCACATAACAAGCAGTGATCTGTCCGTACAGACCTTGTCTATATTGAGCAGAGGGAAAAGCTCGTGGACTTTCTCTGGTCCGATGAAGTACTGCTGCGTCACGTGCCAGTGCGTGCGGGTCATCTGGTACCTCATCTCGTCCACGCGAGCCGCTGTCGAAGCAATGCGAACACTGCCGGGTTGATGAAATCCCACCGCCTGCGGAGCAAAAAGACACCGTGAGGGACGGTGTAAACGCACATCGGAGTTACGAAAGACGAGCGAGGCGCCTCACCTGTCCGGTTTCAGCCTCCAGGCTCTCGTAGAGCTTAATGCTGTCATAATGGACTTTCTTGAGGTTGATGCCTGGATGGTAATATGTTGTCAAACCCGCCTGGAGATACAAAACAAACAGTTAACCATGTTGGATGATGCATTAACAGATTGTTAACAGACACGCACACACACACTCATATATTATGTTAAGTGTCAGAAAACTGTAGGTTGTTGACACAGATCAACATTATCGTTCATTTGGAGTCGTGTTTGTGTCCAGCTGATGAACGTAAATCCAATATTTACTCTCCTTCAAGCTCCCTTTTGGTCTCCTCCAACTCCTCAGACAAATATCTGGCTACTAAATGCTTCACCGTGTTCACTAGCTAGTCTCTAACTTTGTCGGTTTGTTGATTGGGAAGTGAGTTTTAAGTTTATATGTTTCAGTTTTAAGATCAGTTTACTTTGTGTCCAAGAGAAGAAAAATTAAACTCGGGGATCGACCAGTTTTACCTTTTTTTGTGTTTAAAATAAAAACAGAAAGACCCAATTTTGTTCCTTATATTTATGAGTAGTAGTTTTGGTTTTCTCATTTCAAAAAGAAAATCCATTGGCCGTACACTGACCGGCAACGCGTGGCCAGCTACGTTGTTACCAGCTTTAATACCGTGTCCAATACGTTTGGGAAAATATGACTTAAGTGTTTCTTGGTGTTTTTATTTGTTTGTTTATGGTTGTGTTATTCTAGTTTACTCAGTCTGTGGAAGCTGTTTTGGTGTTCAACAATATGTCAACTGTCACTTTTTATTATGTCTTTGCATGAAGGGAATATAAATCTTCTTTATTTTTTATAAATGCTCTGATAACACACTTGTATGTTCTTACAAAACCCAATAAACAAACTAAACTCTACAAAAGTCTATAAGAAAACACAGAGAACGAGAGACTAAATGAGGTTATTTTCTACCAAATTCATAACAACCTCTTCCCTTTTAAACAGATTATAACTAATAAAATACATAACAGCAGCTGTAATTAAATAATGTATGTGCTATAGTACAGAGAGCACGGCTGTGTGCGTGCTCTCCCTCTTATCTGTGGGTTTCCTCCAGGTGTTTCAGTTCCCTATAGGTGTGTACCCGGCCTCTCACTCAATGCATGCTGGGATAGGCTCCACCTCCACCCCCTCCATATGAAGACAGTAACTGAATAAGTTCCCCCTCTGACATGTCAAACATGTATTAATAGCATTACAGTGAAGGGGTTGAGAGTGAATGTGGGTCAAGACCTCAAATGCCTTGAAACCTTCCAGCAGCTGCCCACACTGGATACGACGCTACTACTGAAGGACACGCACAGAAATGCCCGTAAACACCTCCAGTAAATGAGGCTGTCGAGGAAGAACTGTTAGCATTAGAGGTTGAGTGGTCAAATATTTTAATTCGCATTAATAAACGTCCAATTTTCTGTTTATTTTTGTCAAGAAACTTGACCCACATTCAGCCTTTGTGATGTTTCAAACAAAGATGATTAAAGGAAAGGTGAAAAATGTGCTGAGACAATTCATTTAAAGTCATTTTTTAAAGCAAAATATGTCAACTATTCTAGTTCCGGCTTCTAAAATGTGAGGATTTGCTGCATAAATGTTTGAATATATTTTGGTTTCTGGTATTTCAGACGTTACTTTTTGATATTTTATGGACAAAATGTTTAATAAAAAGGAAATAATTCCGTATGTGATAATGAACTGAATATATTTGGGGTTTTGAACAGTTTGATGACATACCTTTGGGTTGCAGTAAACAGTGGTGGGACATTTTAAAGCTCAAATGATGAATCCAAAAAAAGAAATGTTCATTAATCAACCTAAATGGAAAGTGAGGGATGAGAACCAGAGGTAATATTTAACCAACTTGACAGGAAGAAAGAGTTTTTATTTGATATATTTGAATCCCTTTCACCCAAACGGCCCCTCTGGTTCTCCCCTTTTGAAGCGTAAAGGTGTTAAAATACGTCGTTAGAAGCAGGAATGTGACTATATGTTGGTGCAAAGATGTGATCTTGTGTCTTTACAACCTTTGTCCACCTTCACATTCACTGTATTCATGAACCTTCAGACCATCAGGGTCCTTCTGCCATTAAAGAATAGGTAGACTTTGTTAGACGTACAGCGTGCCAGGTGGATCCAGCCGTCAGCTCAGACTTCTCCAGCAGCACCACATCCTTCATGCCACCTTTGGCCAGGTGATAGGCCACGCTGACCCCCACGCATCCACCACCGATGATGACGGTTTCTGCTGTGTCCTTCCACCTCTTTCCCAAAACTGAGGATGCATCACTGCAGGGAGGAGAGGAAGAGTCAGAGGAGGAAGTCACAGCCTCACAGTGCAGCCTCAGGAGAGTGTTTACACTCTCACACATGCAACCTGGGAACACAAACTGAAGCCACCATGTTTGACCATGTGTGACATGATGCAGAACCACCATAAAACTTCACTGACTTTAAGTAATTCTGCACAAACTCTTCTTGCAAGAATCAACCAGCTGTGCAGCTTTACGCGCATTACACGCACTGAACGCACTCTAACAGCTTGCACGACAGAAAGTGTGTTTAAAGCTGACACTACTGTTGCTTCTGAGCCAGACTGAACTATCTCACCTCTCTTGAGCTTGTTTTCTTGAAGTACAGCAGATGGTCCTCAAAGGGAGCCCAGCAGTCCCTCGACACGCGGCCAAATCTCTCCGCAGCCGGGTGTTGATCAGGTTCAATATCCGCGACATGACTGAGGTGATATTTAAAAACGACAACCTAACCACACAACCAGCTCAAAGCACAACCAGCCCCCCTCTCACTGGACCCCTGCACTGCCGTGTGTAGTTACAAATATCCCACTTTTGCACTGACTGTTGCGCGCTGGCACGCCCACAGGTCGAGGACCGAAACTTTACCCAGATCAACACTCAGTTAACGCTTTGTGTGCCATAACGCCAAAATATAGGTCACACAACCCCTGGAACACGTGGGTGAATGGTTTCAGTATATATATTTTAATAATTATCTATTCTGAGTATAAAAACCCAAATTAAAAGGGTCTACAGCCATGTAAAGGGCTAAAAGTACATATATATTATCAAAAAAACTTCACTTGAAGTATAAAAAGTACTGATTCTGCAGGATAATAAACCCCTTGTGTCATATATCATGTAATATATTGTATTATTTTATCAATACTGATGCATTAATGCATACTTTTGTAGTTGGTCGAGGTAGAGCAGGTTGTATTTACTTTATATATGTGTGTTTTAGTCCCCAACATAGGGGTCAGGGCCCCTCCAAAGGGTAACAGTATAAATCTGAGGGGTCTTAAGATGATTAGTGGGGTAGGGAAGTTACTTTACTACGCAAATTTATATTTCTTTTTGCAGATTTTTCTCTTGTTTTATCTGCTTTTTTTGTAAAATATGAGATCATTTCACATCTTAAATTAAATCATCTGAGAAGTTTAGTCTCTTTGATGGAACTAATATCAACTCATGTACATCTGAAACTTGACAAGACCCGTATAGTCTTTTATAAAAGAGGTCCCATGTCAAAAAAGCTTTAAAACCACCGGTTTAATCTTTAATTGTATATTTTTGTAATGTAAAATCTTATTCTGTAACATAACTACAGTCAAACTTACATCATTTCCTCCTGAATTGTAGTGGAATATAAAGTTTAATGTAGCATAACACAGAAATACTCAAATAAAGTACCAGTACCTCAAAATGGTACTTAAGCACAGTATTTTCCTGAGCAGGTATAATGTGTTTAACATGTTTACCATCTTTGTTTAGTGTTTTAGCATGCTAACATTTGCACTAAACACAAAATACAGCTCAGGTTGATGGGAATTACATTTATTTGGTATTTGGTATTTTGTCATGAAATAAAGTTGGATTCATCTAATTTGAGAAGTTAAGGGAGCATGAATGTCTCTTCAAAATGTCCAAAAAAAATCCATCTAGCAGTTGTTGAGACATTTCACTCAAAACCACATAAATCAACCTCATGGTGGCGCTAGAGGAAATGTCAGAGGATCACCAAAGTCAGTAGGATTCATCCTCTGTGCAGCTTCAGTATGTGTAGCAGACTTTATGTCAATACGTCCAACAGTTGTAGAGATATATCAGTCTGAACTGTGAGCGGACTGATATTGTAAACACACATACAAGATCAAAACAACAACAACAACAACAACAACAGTAAATGAATAGTAAGACTGACGCAACGCTGCACCTTGTACTATTTATTTGTGTCTGAATCTTGTTAACTTATGTAAAATGTAAACAAAGAAGTGACCTGTTGGATCCAGTCTGACCAGAAACATTTATCTCTGTGTGGTCCTTGAGCCTTTTTTATCAGCCTCTAACCCACCTGGAACAGCTGCAACAGGTTTGAACTGGACGTTTATCTTCACAGCTGGTTTATATAAACTCTGAAAAGCAGAAACAAACTTATTTATATAAACTGATTTGTGTGCATGAAGGTGATTATTTGATTAAAAGGGCAGATTCTATTGCTCAGTCTATGTATGTGAACAGTTTATTGGATAATACTGGGTGAGAAGTTAGTATATGAGCAAACATGGTGCATTAGACTGAACTATATAAAGTCACACATGTGGAGTATCTCTGGAGGGACCGCAGCACACTGGATTGTTTGTTTTAAGCAGATTCCAGCTCAAAAAAAGCCTCTTTTATTCCCACATTTGTTGTATTTCTTCTCTGTCCAGTAGAGCTGCAGTGATTAGTCAATTAGCTGTCAATTATTACATTAATCGCCAACTATTTTGAGTCATTTTTGAAGACAAAAACATCCAAATTCACTGATTTCAGCTTCTTAAATGTGAGTATTTTCTGGATTCTTTACTCCTCTGTGAAACTCTGAGCTTTAATGGGAAATAATGTATATTTTTCACCATTTTCTGACTTTTTATGGACCAAAAAAACAAATCGATTAATTAAGAAAATGGTCGACAGATTAATGGTTACTCTCCACTACATACACTGAATCTTGCCATGATCCAATGAGGATGAATCCAAACAACTTTCATGATCTCCTCACTTTCCTACTAATAATACCAACAGATAAATGTAAAGAATATGGAGTAAAATATCTCTACATTGACTAAATGGCTCAAAATCTTTTTTGTTTTAATTGAAATTGTCATAAAATGTGTCAATATTCTCCAGAGGATTATTTCTAATTGCTTTGATCCACCATCAGGTCTGAATTTAAGTTTGTTTAATACGTTTGTTTGTAAAAAAAATATTAAAATTCACATCAGCTTCAGCTGTATTTTGTGTTTTATGCTAATAAGCTAATTAATGTGCTTGTTTTTTCTGTATTTTTTTATGTTTTCTCACTTTTTTTAATAAATGCTGAGCAAATCGGTGAAGACGTTTTCTTCATTTGCAGGTTTCAGTGCTTTGACTTGATGAATTTGATGAGATTTGACATTTTTGTCTGATAATCTGAATTAATTAAGGCACATTTCATTTTTTATTACCTTAAAATGAGCTGTTTATGTAATGTTGTAAACTGCAACTACACCGTTAGATGCCTCTAAATCTTACACACTGGTCCTTTAATGATCAGCTATAAAGTTATTGATTATCCTCCTGCAAAATCTCCCTGTTACCAATCAATCTGTGCAGTTTACATTCAACAGTTTCTCTCCAGACAACCTCCCTCCGGCCCTCCTCGGTGTAACATACCACTGGTTGCCTGGACTCTGTTGTGCTGATCTTGGCTGGATTACGATATCGCCATGGTAATCTGGACTGAGAGAGGAGCTCCTATCTGAGAGCTCTACGGGTGCCCTGTGAGGGAGTTTCTCTACTTGGCTGTGTAGGTTTGGATTTATTGGATATATTGTTGTGGTAAGAGCTTTGTTTGATGGTGGATACTGACCAATGAGCTGAGTGATAATCCAACAGAAGGTGGGACCAAGTCACAAGTAAGTCTTTGCACCGCAAACTTTGAGTTTTGAGTCTTAAACTATTTTAAAAATTGTCTTTTATGTAATTTTTTCGATCTGGCGTCCAGAAGAGGGGCCTGAGGTGGCTCTGGCCTCCCCTAAAATCTGATTTCCAGCCCCATTATCCTTCCCTCTGCCGCTCTGCAGCGTACCATATACAACTAGATGACCTAACACACCCATTGGTACCAACCATGTGGTAGCTAGCAGGTCTGGAAGGAGGCGAAGTAAAGTTAGGTTAAACTTTGACAATGGAAAAAAGGATCCCTTGCCCTCTGACCTCAAGATCTCTGAATGAATAGGTACCCATTTTCAAACATGCCCACTTTATGTTAATCCCATGCAGTTTTTTGCATGTGGTACAAATATAAAGTTACTTTGCCTTGTGTATTTGAATATTTCTGCATACTGGGGTCCATAAACAGTGTTGGAATTGCATAAATTGGGAATGACTGGAAAGCTGAGGCACATACTTGATGCCCCACTTGTGCCACCTCAGTCTGGAAACTGGCGCTCAGTAAAGTAACGTTAGTTCTTCACGTCTCTCTCCTGCAACTTGATTCGGAAGCTGTCGGATTGGTTCAAACAAGCAAAAGCAGATCTGAGAAGTTAAGTGTGGACTGTTAGTGTGTGTGTCAGTTGTTGATTCGGGTAATTAAGGGATTAGTGGCATAAAGGATGGAAAGGTATCAAGTAGGTCAAAAGCTCAAGTCCAAGTCTTTTTATTTAAAATGTTCACTACACGGTACAGCTCAGCTCGACTCAACTCGACAATGGCTTGGAACCTTTTTTGTTTTTCCATTGGCACAAGTTGTGTATAGTACCTGGTATTTGGTATATATCGGTATATCTTTTGGTTTCACCTTCATCGAGGTTCTAAGAGAGCTGAGATGATACTAAACAGCGGAGTGAAAACACTGAATTGTCCCTTGCACGACACGAAGCAACCAACGATCTGAGCCCATGAAGTGGAAATGAGTCAATTAAATCACACTTCTGATGGTCCAATGATAATTCTGCATCAGTGCAGGACTTTTACTTGTTACAGGGTATTTTTATAGCGTGGTATTGTTACTTCTTCTTAAGTAAAGTCATATATTTTCTCAGTTCTGGCCTCTTTGGTTTATATCTGCCACACACACTGACTGCTAACTCTCCTGTGTTCCTGCCCCTCCCCATCACCTGAGCCTCCACTGCCTTCTTGCACACCTGTTCCCACTCTCCCTCCAACAGCCCTGCAGTATATTCACATTTCTGCACTCAAATCATCTACTGTATCTGAGTCGTGCATCTGGTTTCAAACCAGTTCCTCTAGTAAGCCGTTACACTGTTGGACATTTTCAGGGTGAGACACTGAGTTCTTGTTGAGACAGACAGCAGTAGAAAATAAAAACAAGTGATTGTAAACAGACACAAAACCGACAATCTAACAATATATAACATCCAAATTATTATTGAGGTGCAGATTCAGGTGACTGGCAACTCTACGAGGACAACTGGTGGTGGAGGTGAGGAATGACGACGTTTGGAGAGGTTCCTCAAAGACCGGAGAGAGTTATGGTAAAGAGAGGGACACAGGACAGATATTGCCATGATATTATCTATGGTGGGAGGTGGCAAAGTATTTGGAGTTTCCTGGTGCAGTCAAAAAAAAGTCCAAATGATAATCTGGGAATGAAAAAACTCTCAAGTGGACATACTGTAACTTTATTTTAAGGGGTCCAAACCGCTGCTCTGGTGGAAGAACCACATTATTGCTGCAGTCCAGTCCATGCAAACATATAGTTTGTATTTAAGCAACATTTAAGTGTAAATACAACTGAAGGTCCTTCAGCAGCAGAAATGATTTCAGACATATAAGAAACAAACTCTTCTTGGAATAATGTGTTCTTTATGGGGTTTTTTACATACAAAAAGCTTCATTAAAAAATCTTAAAAGAGCTAAAACAAAGAACAATAATGTGCTTCTAATATGTTTTCTTAACAAGAAAAAAGTATAATTTCCACATTTAAATCCCTAAAAAGACATCTACTCCTTCTACCACATTAAAAACTCAATAAATATGCAGATTTTGGTTCATTTCTAAAGTTTTCCTGCTTGCACACAAGATGTCTCCTCCTTCACTGTAAAGTCCTTTCTCAGTGTCTGTGCACTGCTGGCTTCAAGTTTCTACATCACACTTATATAAGTTGCATATCTGGACCTCTGCACATACATCATTCTGCACAGTGAAGCTCAAATGTCCAACTGTAGGAACACGAAGAAACACTGACTTTATGAGCAGAAAGGGGTCTTTAAACTAAAATCTCCTCCTTCTCCCTTATTGAAAAATCCAGAATATGCAAAAATATTTAATTTCTAAAGTTTAACTGTTGGATTGAAGGTGTGAAATCAGGCTCCAGACTCAATCATAATCCTGCATGTGGATCAGGGCTCATAAAACGTCTCTCATTCATCACATGTTTCTGGTTTCTGGGTTTGGGATGTTTCCAGAAAAGCTGATTTAAAACACAATTCACAGTCACACTGGCAGCACTATGGCTGCTGCTGCTCCCCCCTGCAGTTTGCACCCCATCATTCCCAAACCTTAAGGGCTTAAATATTATCAGAAAACACTTAAAATGCACTGATTAGCATTAATTTATGCAGAAATGCAGTTAAACCTGATCATAATTGCTCTGCATGAGTCGAACTCTCTAAACTTTCCCCACTGACAAACATCCTGCTCTCACCAACACTAAATCATCATATTTAAACCCCCCACAAAAATAAACACATTAACAGGAGAAGAGTCTCGCCTTTCTGCGGCACTATCGCGAACAATAGGTTGTCTTGTGCAAAGTTGCCAAAAAAGAAAAAGAGGCAGGCGGTTCCTGGGTGACATCAGGCGCACCGCACCCTCCTTGCATTATAAAAGCAGCATGGATGCCTCCACAAAGCCCTTTCCAAACTCAGAGGGACGCTGTAGCTGAGAGGAGTGGGCCGGTCACTGCTGCAATAATCATCATCACCATCACATCATCATCATCATCATGGCACCAGCTGGAGCTAAGAAGGTAGGAGACGAGCTTCCTGAATTTAAGCTCCACTTTGTTTGCAGGGTTTTAAAAGTGGCGTGTGCGCACTGTTCTGCACAGAGGAAGTGGGGTTTTTTTTTGCATGCATCAAAGTAACGTTTCTGTGCTGTGATCCGCTTTCTTTTGCCACGCAGGGTATTCTGGAGCGACTGGATGCAGGGGAGATCGTTGTCGGGGACGGAGGCTTTGTCTTCGCCCTTGAGAAGAGAGGGTACGTCAAAGCAGGACCTTGGACACCTGAGGCTGCAGCCGAGCACCCTGAAGCGGGTACAGCTTTTCTCCCTTATTCGCGTTATGTAATGTTTCCCAAAAACCTGTACGTCCAGTTTTGTGTGTGTGTGATGAAAATAACGCCGGATCTGTGTGGTTGCAGTGCGGCAGCTGCACAGGGAGTTCCTGAGGGCTGGCTCCAATGTCATGCAGACGTTCACTTTCTACGCAAGCGATGATAAACTGGAGAACAGAGGCCACACTCAGCGCTTCACTGTGAGTAGAGAAGGTTTAATATGTATGTGTGTGTGTGCGCCTGCCTGCAGCTGCTCTGAAGCCTCATGGAGAGGTGGATGGCAGCTTGGCAGCAGAGTTGGCATCAAACCAAAAGCATGGAAACACTTGAACTTACATGCCCTCTCTGAGTATCTTTCTGGTTGGTTTTTTTTCTTTTCTTTTAGGGACAGCAGATAAATGAGGCAGCTTGTGACCTGGCCAAGGAGGTGGCCAATGAGGGGGATGCTCTGGTGGCAGGTGGAGTCTCTCAGACCCCCTCTTACCTGAGCTGCAAGAGCGAGAATGATGTGAAGGCCATCTTCAAGAAGCAGATCGATGTCTTTGTCAAGAAGGACGTGGACTTCTTGATTGCAGAGGTATGTGTAACAGTCATCATCCTTTTACTGCCTTATATTAAAGCTGCTGTTGTTAACTATCTGATCGATAAAAGGGAGGAAATAAAGATGGGGGGGGGGTGAAGCGAAGCAGCAGAGGCGAAGAGATCCTGAGTGTACAAAGAGCACCGACTACACTGGACCCTACGTGTGTCCTGTAATGCAACCAATAACATGTATTCATGAATTAAACACATTTTATAATTCTCAGACTTTAGAAAAAGCTCCCTCCAGGGACATCATACAGCTGTTTTCACATTAGTATGAGTAGAATAAGTTTTAAACTCTGTGGTTTGTCTGTTTTTAAAGCCAAAGAATGACACATCTAAAGAATAATAATCTTTTACTGGTTCAAACTCTTCAGGTAACTGAGAACAAGTTCAGAGATCAAGTGTTTAAATATTAGTTCCCAGTGTTTAAAGTCAATCTCTCCACTTAAAAACCTGTTCTTCCTTCCTAATGTTAGATGTTTGATCGTCACTGTGTGTATATACTTAGTTTGACTAGAAAGTTGTTCTTGAAAATATACACAGTAGGCCTATAGCTCAGAACTTGGTTCACTTCTGTGAGTTAACTGTCTATTGAAACGATGGCCAAGCCTCCGGGAGAAGAAAACACAGAATTTGTTGAAAAAAGAAGCCTATTAAGTTTTTATGATTGTTTAAAAATGATAAAAATACATAATCTAGACAGAATTGTATTAAAAAAGTTCCCAAAACACAATCTGCTCAAAATTCACTCCAATGACTCATTTTAAACAAACTTCTGATTGTGATCCTGATTGTCAGTTTACTGAACGATAGAAAAGAGGTTCCTTTAGGAAAAAGATTGGGAACCACTGACCTAGAAGGACATTTTCACATTCATCTGCTGGAAATCTGGAAAGTGATTTTGAAGGGGGCGGGGCCTACAGGCATGATTTGTGATGTAACAAATAGTTTGGAAGTCAAACCTGGTCCAATAATCCCCTGGCTTTATGAAAACTAGGACCAACATGTTGGAACGTGTTGCGTTTCTGTACAACATTCATGGCATTTAAAATACACTATGCTATAAGTGCGTGTTTGGAGGCTGAACTCTCATTGTGTTGGAATCTCTTTTAAAGCTGCAGTAACTTTTTCTTTTGGCCACTTGAGGGCAGAAGAAACGAGCTGTGAACACAACACTGACATATAATCACCTTCTTTAAGTTGATATGGTGGCAACAGTTGCTCTCCAGTGACTCTGAGGCTAATGTTTGGTGCTGAGCAGATGCACAGTTGGTTTTTAGAGCTGTTTTTATCTTTAAAGATCCTCCTGCTGTGGTGGGAAATGATGCTGAGTTGTAAGAGTGAACCAAAGTAGTAAAATTGCAGACTTCTACATATAATCATTTTGATCTCTTATAAAGAGAACCATAGCAGTTTTAAATCTGCAATATAAGGAAATGGGACTGCAGTTCTCAATTAATGTGAACAATATAGACCCATTGCAGCTTAAAAGATTAATCATTTAATATTCTTGATGGGCTTGCAGTACTTTGAGCATGTGGAAGAGGCCGAGTGGGCAGTCCAGGTTCTGAAGACCACCGGGAAGCCTGTGGCTGCAACTCTGTGTATTGGACCTGAGGGAGATCTGAACGGAGTCAGCCCTGGAGACTGTGCCGTCAGACTCGTCAAAGCTGGTATGTCTCAAATCTACTCTTTTAACATCTTGTCCCACAGTGGGTGCACAGCCACTCTCCTAACTATCACATCATAGGAGGTGTGGAGAAAGACGTAGAAGGCACTTAAAGTGATGCTCGGGGAGACAGAGGTTAGATCCAGAGTCATTGGCAGATGTCACAGATCAAGCATCCCCCTCAGGATTCCCAGGATCTCGAGGTCTGGGCAGACTTTCCAACATGAGGCAGGACTACGCGAACACATCTATTAAAATGACTTTGCCAGTTTATTAGGAACACCAAGCTAAAACAGAAGTCCTGCAATGAATTCTCCATCATTAAGGTCTTAATCAATTTTATTGTTCATTAGATGTTGGATGTGAATAATCGGGGGATGTAGTTTGTGTTTAGACTATTGCAGGACACCTAATAATAAAGTAGCAACTGAGCGTACGTCACTATAGAAAGTGAGATTATTTGATCCTTTTAGTTTTAATACACTTATAATAATGTAGGGAAATGGTTGCAATGAAAGGGATGCTCTGGCAATTTAATATACCATCCCTATAAAGTTGTGAAACTCACAAGAAATCCTCACTTTTATTCCCAAATGTTTATAAAGCATCCTTCATTTTCCATGATGCACTTCACTAGCATCTTTTCATGTAATTCACTGCTTGATAAACCCAAAACCTTCAAACTCCATGCACTCGGTTGGTAACTCAGACTTTCTGTAATGAGTTTGTAGCTGAGATGTGCATCTACATCACTGATACATCAAATCACACAATCTAATACATCAAAGAGAATTTTATGTGAATCTTGGCTCTCTAATTTGTAGTCTCAAAGTCCGAACTGAGATCCCCACTGGAGATGTTTTTTTTTTTGTTTTTTTTTAAAGTCTGTATGTGTAGTAGTTAAACGTTTGAGTTTGGCGCCCTCCAGTGGAAGGAAAGCACAGCATTAATGACCTGAATGTGACACAAACTGCACTAATTTAAAATCTGTTGTATCTGCATTTTAAAGACTTTGTCACATATTTGAGCTCTGATGTTTCCTGTTTCGTAGGCGCTCAGATTGTCGGCATTAACTGCCACTTTGACCCGGAGACCTGCGTGAAGACTGTGAAGCTGATGAAGGAGGGAGTGGAGAAGGCCGGGCTGAAGGCTCACTACATGAGCCAGCCGCTTGCTTACCACACTCCCGACTGCAACTGCCAGGGCTTCATCGACCTACCCGAGTTCCCCTTCAGTACGTATCGTCCAATTCCTCACTCCGACTGTTTTACAATTGAGACAATAAAACACTCATTTCTTACGCCCGTGTTCTCCGACAGGTCTGGAGCCCAGGATCCTGACCAGATGGGACATGCAGAAGTACGCCCGGGAAGCGTACAACGCCGGCATTCGTTACATCGGAGGCTGCTGTGGGTTTGAGCCCTATCACGTCCGCGCCCTGGCTGAGGAGCTGGCGCCCGAGAGGGGTTTCCTGCCTGCTGGCTCAGAGAAGCATGGCAACTGGGGCAGCGGCCTGGAGATGCACACAAAGCCTTGGGTCAGAGCCAGGTAGGTTTTTAACCAAACTGGAGGGAGGGGGGGAGAAATGGGCCAAAAAAGGAGATCTCTAACGTTTTCCTCCTCCTGTAGGGCCCGTCGTGACTACTGGGAGAAGCTGAAGCCGGCGTCCGGCCGTCCCTTCTGCCCCTCGATGGCGATGCCCGACGGCTGGGGTGTCACCAAAGGCCACGCTGACCTGATGCAGCAGAAGGAGGCGACCTCCCAGGAGCAGCTGAAGGCTCTCTTCGACAAAGCCAACAAAACCCACTGAGCTTCCCTCCGAGGCAGCCAGGGGGGACGGCGTACTCAGTCCCTAAAGTTTACATACCAAAAAGCTCAAAATGCTGAAGTCTTCTGTCTTTTTTTTTTTTGTAGGACCATTTTTACTACGACTGCTGTCTCATGCTGACACTTCAAATTAGCTAAGATCATCACAACTGCGAGCCATGTGAAATTACTGTGACTACAAAAACAGCAGCTGTGAATGCAGCACAAGTTTCTGCCTTAACACTCCAAAAGTGCCTGATTGTTGTCTTACAAAAGAATTGAATGATGTGTAGAAATAAACTTCTTTATAATTGACTAAAATATGCACGTGTGTGAGGGTTTTTTGTTTTTTTTTTTTTCTTTAGAGACAGATAGTTATAGGAAGCAAAGTGGAAAACATAATGAAGTTTAAACTCAATCTGGTCTGTAGAGTATGTTGAGCCAGTTCAAGGTACTTTTACTTGAGCATTTTATGCAACTTTATACATTTACTCCTCTACATTTGTCTGACAGCTTTCCTTGTTTTTTTGTTACACCCTTCCTGTCCAATAAAACTCATGTATCTCCAAATGTGTTGAGTTTATTTAATTTTGAGTTCCTTTATGGGTAGAGAAAATTATTCTACTTCAGCTAAATAAACTCTTTTAAACGCCCTCTTGGTTTAGCTGGAAAATGCATCGTCATAAAGCTGAAAACCAGCTGTTTTTCTGACTATTTAGATACATTATGTGACACTATAAATATGATTATCTTTTAGATAATGATGCATTACTGTAGATTAAACTACCCAAGAGTGTATAAAATGGTTAAATTAACCAACATCTAAAGCACATTAATCCAAAAACATATATGTATATTAGTAAAACACTGACAGGAACCATTTTATTGCTCATACTTTAAGCACATTTAGCTGATAATACATATTTTTACATAAGTGAGGTTTTAAATGCAGGACTTTTACTTGTAGTGGAGTATTTTCACAGTGTAGAATAAGTACTTTTACTTCAGTAAACGCTTTAAATATACGTCTATCACCACTGAACAATAGCAAGCGTGTTACTCTTTAGACTTTACAAGTGCTGCTGCTGCCCTCTAGTGGACAAAACACACAATCTTAGTAGATAATGTATTTGTTAGTTTTAATCAAGTAAGAGTTAAATTCCATGATATGTTTTTTATGTAGACATTACAATGCTCCTGTATCCTTTATGTCACACAGCAGTTATTAAAGCTATGATTCATGTGTGTGTGTTTTATACTGGATGCCCAAAGGGAATAGAGGTTTCCTGTGTTTATTCAGGGGATGTATTGTATCTACACGGTGATGTGGAAATATTTGGATGTGGTGCTACCCCACTGGCAGACTTCTTTTAATAGATATAATGCACGACCTTCACCCAGTGAACCATATATAAAATCTTTCCAACTCACCTTTCAACGCGCTTTCTGTCCACCAGAAGTCTGAATAGAAAGGCAGGAAACATGCTTTTAATTATTCTTTTTGTCTTTTTTTTGCAAATAACTAAAACTAACTGAATGTTTTTATTTGAATCTTTGGATCCAGGAACTGAAATATAGCCCGACAGGAAGCCCAGCAGCCACAGTATCATCCTCCGGTTTATAGAAATTAAACAACTTACTCACATTTTGTTTTATGTTTTTGAGCTAACATATTGACTGATGAGTGTGTTTTCTCCATCTACAAGAAGAAATAAACCAAATAATTTTAAATATACAGTTAGGACCAAAAATGGATCTGTTACCTGTTTTGGGTTAGCATCTATTTAAGAAACACTGAATTTAATCCAACCTGAACAATGAATATGGGCTTTAAAGCGTCTTTAATGTGAACTACATTACTTAATTCTACATTTTAATTGGGATTTTTTTCCTCCTCAACAAATTAATGTTCCATTTATTAGCACATTTATTTAAACGCTGTTGAACCAGGAAGCAAAGACTTTTGTCTCAGGTCGTTTGAAAACTTTAAAAACATAGTTTTGCAACTTCTTAAATAAATAAACCATTTTCTCTTTGACAATCTACATCTACTAAATGTTCTTAAAGCGTTGGTGTCTGTAGAGTGCTGAATGGTTTTATTTATTTTACATAAAGTTTACATAAAGTTTTTATGTTACAAACATTTTTTTGTGGATGTGAATTTCACCTAAATTAATATATATTTTTTTAAAGATAATATTTTAATATTATAAAAACTACTCATCTTAACAGCCAATAATAATAATAATAATAATAGTAATAAAATAATAAAAAAATATAAATATAATAAAAACTAATAATATAATAAAAATATAAATATAATAATAATAATAATATAATAATGAAAATATAAATATAATAAAAAATATAAATATAATAAAACTAATAATATAATAAAAATATAAATATAATAATAATTATATAATAATAATAATAATATAATAATAATAATATACATATAATAATAATAATAATAATAGTAATAATAATAATAATATAATAAAATATAAAAATATATAATAATAATAATAATAATAATTATTATTATTGTTATTATTATTATTATTATTATTATTGCGCAGTTTGAAGCATTTCTACGTTTGTTTTTAAATGATTGTCTTTTGTCCCAGTCAGGTCGCCGTACGGCCCCCAGCCGTCCGCACGTTCTCTGCGCGCTTGCGTCATGGATTTGCCCACGTGCAGATGTTTATGCTCCTCGTGCACGTCCGCGAGAGAAAGAGCGACATTGACGAACATTGAGAGTGACGACATCAAATTATAGAGCGGTAGAAGTTTAATGACGCGGATTTACTCTGTGTTTGTTGTTTGTTGTTTGTTGTTTGTTGTTTGTTGTTTGGTTTAATAAACTCTGTTAGTAAATAAACTGTTTTATTAAAGGGACTGTTGTGGTGCCTTCAGGCCGCATGGGAGACATTGTGTGCCTACGCTTTTTGTTATGAAGGCGGTTGTTGTGATCTCATTGTCTAACTTTAAAATATCTGAGACGACTTACAGGATGAAGACATTTTTATGGTCAGTTTACAGACTTTTTACATAAAAAAATAAGATGTAATCTTAAAAAAAATATATGTGGATTATAAATTTATACTATAAACAAATATGCATCTGTAGTTGTTTTTTGTTGTGTCTTTTTTCTGTTTATTTTGAATTTCACGTCTCTTTGTGAGGCCTTTGGTCTACTCTGTAGTAGTTCTGTTTTTATTGATCTGCCATATGTACAACAGTTCATTGGTAATGAAATTCTTACTTCTCACGCTCCTTTAATCCTGATACCATATGAATAATATGTCTCTTTGTTGTTGATCTGCGTCACTTTCAATTTCTTTAAACAATCTTCATACAATCTATAAAAAGCAAGAGAGACCGTATGTGGAATGGACGTTACGTGATTAACGTCAGAGTCAAAGGGAAATAAGACAAAAGGTAGTAAACAGATTAAATGGGATTACTAATGGAGACAAGGGGAGGAAAGGTAGGTGTGGGGTGTTTTTTTTTTTGTGTGGATGGTTGAGTTGTTGTGCAGTATATTATTTTAGTGGCTGTTTTAGTGATAACTCATTTGTTTATGGATTTGAGACAGGAGAGACATACCAGTCAGGATTATACAACCAAGCAAAACAAATTCAAGTTCCTCCCTGAGAGGCCAGTAAATAAACCTAGCCTGGTTTTTCTAAGGTCATCATTCTTCAACTGCATGAGAAAGGTTTCTTATTTGATCCAAAGTTCAACATCCCTTTTGGTAAATACTCATTCCATAAATCCAGTATACACTCTTTAGTAGTGGTACAAAGTAGTGATTGGTCATTGTCACAAAGTGGTTGTAGTTCTTCTGATGAATGAGGATGATTAAACAGTTTGTGTAAATTTGCTCGCAATGTAATTTTTTTTTTTAACTTTCAACGGGAAATAAGACAAAAAGTAGTGATCAGACCAAATGTGATTACCAATGGAGACAAGGGGAGGAAAGGTAGGTGTGGGGGTTTTATCAAGTGGGGAAGGAGACAGCAAGACATAAACATTCAGTATATGAAGATCAAGGGATTAGCAAGTGTGTAAAATGTGAATCACTATTAACCTGTTAAGCACATGTACAGTTATTCATCTGATCTGGACCATATTCCACTTTAACACACGAAGTGTACACACATATATTTAATGTTTTATACTTTTATTTTATTATATTTTATTCTTTCTCTGCTCTTGCACTACATTTCCCCTGCACTGCTGGACCAAATTTGAATTTCAATCTTATCTTATCCTGCTTTGGCAATGTAAACACGTGCTAACAAAGCCCCTTTGAATTGAATTAAAAATAAAAACACCACAAAGCTTTTTTTAAAAAAAAAAACATCTTCATTTCGCATTTTAAACATTTATTTTTCTATATTTTTTAAGAAGTTCCATATTTACGATTCTCCTCACGGCACCTGAACGCAGCTCGGTGGGGGGAAGGGTGCACCAGTTAAATCCCTCCCCGGATTTTTAACAACGCGCACGCAACCTCCAACTGCTTGTAAACAGAAGCTCACACGTGACGCCGAGGGAGCCGAGCAGCCGCGCGAGGCGAACGAGCGAGCGAGCTGCATTGTCTGCGAGACGGACAAAAGAGCGAACGCGAGTGAGCGCGAGCATCTTAGAAGGCAGGCAGGAGGAGGAGGTGGTGGTGGTGGAGGGGGGGGGACAGGTGTCATGACAACCGACGTTATCTGCCTCGATATAAAGCCGAGTTCTTCCCGCCGCTCGCAGCGCAGTGTCCGAACGCGTCCGGCCGCCGGAAACTTCTTCATGTCTGGACCCCGAACTCGGACCGTTCGGAGGGTCGACGACGGCAGCTGCGTTTTCCGAAGCTCGCACGCAGCTGGCAGCGGGTAAACAAAGCTGGGGGGACAGCCTTTGTTTCACCTCCTTAACTCGGCTTCAGCTGCGCTTAAAGAAGCTCACTTTTTTATTTTTATTTTATTTTTAATCGTAAGCTCGCATCGACCGTTAGCTACCTCTAGCTAGCTGTAGCCGTTAGCCGTTAGGTTTTTTTTTTTTTTTTAAACGTTAATCTTGTTTTTTTTTTTTTTTTTTTTTTTTGGGTTGTTTTTTTTTTTTTTACTTGGCTGGATGAGATGTCATTCACGATGGAGGATAACTTGGAGTCCGGGTGGGTGTCCGTCCGACCCAGAGTGTTTGAGGAGAAAGAGAGGCACAAATTCGACTTCATCGTGGCCTGGAACGACGTCGAGGGAAAGTTCGCCATAACCTGCCACAACAGAACCGTGCAGAAGCGGGCCACGTTTCCGGACGGCCACCCCGCCGATGTGCTTCCTGTCCCCGGTGCCTCCGTGGCAGAAACACGCACAAAAAGTCCTGTCACGACGAGGAAAGATGAAGCCGGTAAAGTTAGACCACATTCTGCCCCCAAAGGAAACCCCCCCAATAAGTAATTAAGGCTTTAAAAGTGTGTAGTTCAAGGACACACACATTAGGGTCCAGGGATAGTGACAGTGAAGGTTTTATTTATTTATTTATTTATATATATATTAGGGATGTGTATTGGCAAGAATCTGGTGATTATATTATAAGTATCCTGATATAATGGTTACAATTCAGTATATTGTGATATATTGCAATACTATAAGCTGTAATATATTGTGATTTTTAATTTAAAAAACATGGTATAAACAACACACAACTATATGTAAGCAACCAGAGCAGTTGTGTGTGTGTGTGTGTGGGGGGGGGGTTTAACCACAAAACAATATTATTAAGTAAAATATCGCGATAGGACAGTTTTCAGTATCTTCTCACACCCCCTCATAGATATCGAGATCCTGGACCCCGTGGACGTCCCGCTCTCTCCGGATGATGCACACCTGGCTGAGGGTGACAGCGGCGGCCATGAGGACTTCAGCTGGGCCGGGCTGTTATCCTTCCAGGACCTGAGGGCAGCCCACCTCCAGCTGTGCGCCATCAACTCGGACCTGGAGCCGTGTTTACCCTCCTTCCCCGAGGATCAGTCCGGGGTGTGGACGCTGTGGCTTTTCGGTGCCCCCGGGCTGTCGCAGATGGAGACGGACGCCCTGTGCTACCAGCTGAAGGTGTACCTGGGTCACGCCCTGGACACCTGCGGATGGAAGATCCTCTCGCAGGTGCTTTTCTCCGAGAGGGACGACATGGAGGAGTACTACGAGAGCCTGAGCGAGCTGAGGCAGAAGGGCTATGAAGATGCTCTGGAGAGGGCTAAAAGATGTATGCAGGAGGTGAGTTAACTTATCGTCGTCGTCGTGAGTGTTTTTGTACTTGAGTAGTTTATAAAAGTCTCTTTTTTTAAAGTCAGCTCTCTCTTACATGGAAAAGGACAACCGCAGAGTGGTGACATACCCAAAAAAACCATGTAGTTTTCAGAGTATAATTGAGCCTCATGGTCTGCTTATTCTCCTCCTCTTCCTTTGTCCCCCCCCCATCCACCCCCCATGTGATCTACCATCTGTTGCTGCACGTTCACAGGCCTGTAATATGATCTGCTCTGGCCAGACATCACACTCCAGTTGGCTGAGCGGTTTGAAGGGAGTTAACACAGAAACATAGGAGAACAATTAGAGGTGGAGTTAGTGAAACGATGTGTCACCACAGCTGTTGAGATTGTTTCAGTGTTAGGTCCAGACAGCTGAAGGCATGTATTTAACGCTAGAGTGTATTTTAAAATTCACCTCCGTAAGAAAATGTGCCAAATATAACCCAGCATGAGAAATCCAACTAGAGCGCTGCGGATACTGCCGGAAGTCTAAGTAAAACATGGTCATGATCACAATTACTGTGTGTGTGTTTGAGAGGAGACGAAGCCTGAAGCTAAAGTCTTTTAACATCCTCTGTTGTTTTTGTTCAACTGATTCACACACAAAGCACAAACAGCTGGCGAAGGGCTCGGCCCAACCAGGAAGAGATGACTAAATGTCTCACTTGTTTCTTTTTGAAGGTGATTGTTAACCATGTGTTGCACCTGGTTTTTGTTTAAATGATTCAGAGATGTGGTTTGATATGGTGTATAAATGCAGTGAATGATTCTTTTCTTCATCGGTTAATCTGCAGACTGTTTTCTCAATTAATTGTTTATCAATTTTATATATATATATATATATATATGATAGTTAAAAATGGCTTCTATAATCTCCCACAACCCAAGGTGATGTCCTCCAGAAATCTTTTGTCCTCTCATCCTCATATTTAAGAAGCTGGAAGCAGTGAATTTGACCAATAAAGATTATTCAGTGATCAGAATAGTTGCCAATTGATTTTCTGCCACTCGATTAATGGAAAACAAGAATAAGGGAGGTCAACTAACGTGTCTGTTTGCATGTAAAGACGGTACAGGGCTCTTTTTTTAAAGTGGCAGTAGGGCTGAAAGTTGATTTAACAACTAGTACATACACAGAAAAAAAAGTGTTAAATGCTTAAATGTGAGGATTTGCTTCTTTATTTATTTTTTACATCATTATAAGTTGAATATATTTTGGCTTTGGGCTGCTGGTTGTGGACAGCGTTCACTACTAAAAGACCAAGAAACCAATCATCGGATTTGAATCGATAATGCAGCTGTAGACAACGACAACCGACAAACAAAAGTATCTTCGTATCTTGTGGCAACGCAGTTGTTTCTGAAATGTTTTTAATATTGTGTTCAACCCATCTACATACATGGAGGAACACAGAATTAGAAACACATCATAATATAATCCAATCCAGAGCAAAACACACCAAAGACTACAACCTCAAAATCATCTCTCTGAGTCGGCAACAACGGAGGTTTTATTTATTACACGACAAGTTTTACTGGATTGCACGCGCTTCCAGCTCTTGAAAAGACTGTAGTCCAGATTTAATGACATGTTTAGGAGTAGGAAGAAAAACCGGATAAGTTTTTTACTTCAGTTAAAGTAAAATGAAAGTTTTTGTTTGATAATTTGTTAATCTTTTTAGTGTTTTCTTAAGCAAAATTTCCTGGTTCCAGCTTCTCAAATGTAAGGATGTGATGCTTTTATTTGTCATATGAGATTTAGCTGTCTAAATACTATACATTCTGTGTGTGTCACTATATTTCTAATATTTTATAGACAAAAACGATTAACCCAGAAAATAACCAGCCCATTAATAGATAATGTACTGTGTGTATACCTCATGCAGCGCTACTATGAAGAAGAGACTACAGAGTGGGATTAAAATATTATGTGATTAGGAGAAAGTATAAGGAGAGCATTACTTGTAGATGCTCGCTGGCACTGTGCCCATTAACAATGAGAGCACCAGCAACAGGTTTGAGTCTCACAGCCCCCGACGTTCAATCTGGGACGGTGTTTTCGGCCCCCCCGGTTCTATATTGTTGGAGCAGCTGCAGAATCACTGTTGTGGCCTTTTTTTATCACAAGATGACAGCTGAATGTCTCAACCCTGTTTGTGACCAGAACTGGGCCAATAGTTGACCAGATACTTGTAGTTTTTCCTCGTCTGTGGCCTGTTGTTAAGCAGAATTAGGCTTACAGCTTGCCTACAGTAAACCTGTCAAGCTATTAGTTAAATTTAATGTCTTAACCTTAGTCAGCTGTGTGTGTGTGTGTGTGTGTGTGTGTGTGTGTGTGTGTGTGTGTGTGTGTGTGTGTGTGTGTGTAAGTAAAGTTTTTCAGGAAGAATGAGTCACAGATGACAGCGAGTCTTTCTCTGTGTCTTTACTGGAAGATTTCCCCCCTTTTATTATGTGTTCCTGTTGGCTGCTGTAGGTTTGGGGTGTGTGTGTGTGTGTGTGTGTGTGTGTGTTTGTCATGGTGAGTGTGCACGTTAGCCACCGGTGCTGCTGTGGGATTAGTCTGCCATACTGTTGCCTTTGTGGGACGACATTTTAGCTTTAGTTTGTTTACATTGCATGATTCAAACTGGGGGTATGCAGGCGGGTTTTTTAGCCACTAACACATATTTATTGTCACTACAACTAATGTGCACATGTTGCCAACCAGCTGTGTCTTTCTGTTTTACCTGTGTGCACGTTACCTGTTGATGCTGCTTCTGCTGGCTAAAATCCTCTACATTAAATTCCCTTTTTCTTAAGATTCATTTAGGATTTTATGGCTCCTAAGTGGTGCTCGGTTCATTCAGAGAGCTATTAAACAACAGTGTCTGCTCGGATCACAGGCGAGGCGTGTTCCTTCTGTGAGATATTTCAATTAAAAGGCAGAGAGAAAAGTCCTCCAGCAAGACGGAGCAGATTTAGTACCGACAGTTAGTCCTGATGATAGGGCTGAAGCAGCTATAGTATAGCTCATATCACTCTGAACCTCTTATAGTTATCTACTCATCGAGTGCTTTCTGTAGTACTTCTACTTCTATATCTTTTTATACAAGTTGGAAAAGTGATAAATCAGTATTTGTGTTTAAAAAAGCGATGTTGGAGATTTATAAGCAATAAAAATGTAAGATATTTAAATTCAAGATCAGTTATGAGACCACATTTGCTGCCTTTAACTAAAGTAAATCCTGATTTAAAAAAAATAGATTGCCAGATTAACAGTGGATATTGTGGAATAATCATACTTATATTTTCTCATTGGGTTACCTTTAAGTCAATTTAAATAAAAGTGAAATTAAAATGTTCCCCATTTTTCTGGTGACGACCTGGAACGCCCTTAATGACCCCTGGTATTACATAATCACAATTCACAACCCAGATAATCAGTGTACAACAAAGAAAAGCAGCAAATCCTCCCAGTTGGGAAGCTGGAACTCTGGACTTTGGTTTAAAAAATGACTTAAATAATACAAAATAGCTGCAGATTAATTTTAAGCAATCAGTCGTCTAATCAATTAATCAACTAATTGTTTCTGGGTCTAATTAAAACAAGTAATCCCGCTGCCTTTTTGAAGTGCAGGCTCATCAGCTCACATACCGAGCAGTCACGGCCCCTCTGGTTTGCTGCATTTCACCATCAACGCATAGATTTGAATATGTAAATACAGTCACAGAGATGTTATAAAGAAACGACTGTCTTCAAGGGAAGTAGTAAATGTGGATCCAGTTTCAGTGATTTACTCATTAACTCTAAGTAAGTTTAATCTAATGTAAGTAAGGTAATTAAACTTGAACACTTTGTTGCTCAGCTCGTGGCCTGGTGGCAGAAGCCGGCTCATTTAGCCCAAGAGGGGTTTTCCTGGGCTAAGCAAGGGGCAGGGAGTCGGTGTATGGTTGGCCAGTGGTTACCAGGGAGACACAGACCAAAGGTAAACAGTAGGAGCAGTGTTCGAGCTGAATCGTTCAGTGTCTATCCCGGTCTCCCCCAAAACGTGGAGGACTTTGGGAAAAGCAGCCTGGAGTTAATATAAGAGTCTCTATTCATATCTATATAGCTCCTCGCAGAAAGAAGAGCACTTTATTCACCACTCTGGGGACGAGCATTGGGTGGTGGCACATTTCAATATTATCTGAGGCAGGAGTGAAGGAGAAGTATTGTGCTGGGTGAATTGGAGCTACTGGTTTCTAAGAGCTGGGAGATGAATTGTATTTGTGTGTACAATAGCTGTTCTGATAGTGTTTATCTCACGAACAATGAACAGTCTGTGGATGGCAGGGACATATGGTATGAATCAACAACAGTCGGGGCCAATTTATTCTCATTGTACTACACACTCAAACAATATATTTTATAGTATCATTCCTGACCACACACACACTCACACACACACCCATGTGCCTGTGCTTACTCTCTCACACTCTTTACTCTTGCTTTTATAGATTACACTTGGATTTTCTTCTTTTCCTTGAGCTTTGAAAGAACTTTTGTTTAGGACTCATTGTGACTCACTACACACTAAAATACACCTATTTAATTTAGCAAAGTTAGCGTCAAACACTTCAGTACAACAGTATTTTCTGATGTCAAGTGTTTCATTCTGTCAGTTGATGTTCTTTATTTTATTTCTCTTATTGTCAGCAAATACCATGAAAACACCACAACCAACAATGTATTTATTAGTATTGGTGGTGTAGCCGTGTGCCATTGGCCTCCATTGTTGTCCAGAAACTATAAAATACATATCAATGAACATGTTCTAGGGTGACATCTTCCTTCATTACTGTGACTCTGGTGCTGTAAACTTACTCACTACTAGTACTCACTAGACTAGAGCACCAAATCTGTTACTTTCTCAATTAGTTGTTTGGTTTATTGATTGTAAAACAGTCAGTTGAATTGATGTTTTGAAATGTCTTGTTTTGTCTAACCAACAGTCCGAAACCCACAAAATATTCAGTTACTATCCTACAAGCATCAGAACAACCAGCAAATATTCACATTTGAGCATCTGAAGCAAGTTAACTTTTGGTATGTGTGCTTAAAATATAAAAACGTCTACAGTGCCCAGCCGTAAAATAAGGCCTTGTTCAGACTGCTGACCCAAATCAATTTTTTGGCATATCCAGATTGTGTTCGGATTGATTTTAGACCGTCTGGACAGCAGAACAACCACATGAAATGTGATTTCTGTAAAAAGGATCCAAGCCACATTTGGAGGTGGTTTGAAATCGGACACTCTGGCTGCTCAGATCGAATGTTAAAAAGTGCCTTTTTTTTGAGTTTCTCTCAATGCGACACGCAGCAGCGGCATTAAAACCAGAGTGATGGAAGTGCATCAGAGCGGCTGAGCAGAATCCACGCTGCTGCTGCCACTGAGCAACTTTTAATAGGAAGGAATGAGGCCAAAGCCTCCAACTCTGTATCCACTTCTCTTTATGCAACTGTGGCTGCTACAAAAACAGATGCTGACATAAATTGGCACTTTGGGGGGGGGGGTGCTTCTGTACATGTAAAGCTGCAGGGATCTTAGTCCCTCATCATGCTTCCACGTTGGAAAGCTGCGTCACTGATATGTCGTTATTCACATCTATATTCAGGATTTATGGACACAAATCATATACAAATGAGTGTGGACAGTCCTTGAATGAAAGAATACGTTGGGTTTTGGTCTTCCTCTTTTCCAATTTCTGAGCTACATCGTTTTCCTCTACGTGTTTTTTGTCGCAGGTGTTGGACAAACACAAAGCCATGGACAGCATGGTGGAGCTGCTGCAGGTGTACCCCGAGGAGGACGAGGCGTACGGAGAACTGCTGGAGGCAACGACTCAGCTCTACCACTACCTGCTTCAGCCTTTCAGGGACATGAGGGAACTGGCAATGTTGCGCAGACAGCAGATTAAGGTAATACACACACAGACACACACACACACACACACATAGATACAAATACCATCTGTTTAAGGGCTTGATTTAAGTAGGTTTAGACCGTACTGTAACTGGTCTGTTCCTGGTACACACTTTGACTTGTGTTTGACTGCCTCTACTACAGCGTACTCCACCAGTTACCATGCTGTTTTTTTGTGGTTTGGCGGTTTTAAAAGCCAAGGTTAGTGCCGGGAACCGAGCCCTGAACCACTGCACGGTAATGTCCTCCATTGAGTCTAGCCACCTAAGCCCACTGTAATGACATTAGCTTAGATGCTGAGGGTACATGTGATGATGATGATGATGGTGTAGTAGTAGCCGATCTGTGCTACCCTGTAGCTTTGCATCTGGGGGCAGAGGATCAGCCAGAGAGGCCCCCCCCCGGCCCAGAGCGGCTTAACAACCAGCATAAGTATTATTACAGCAGCCACTAAACCACTCAGTAATTCTGCAGCTTCAGCACACTCTTCTGTTTTCCACACTCTTTCTCGGCTCCATCTTTGTTGTTTTTCTTCATTAGAGGCTTGAAAAGGGAAGTAAATCCGCGGACTAATCTCTACTGTCCCACGGCCTTTGAAGAGCTGGGTTCAGTCTTAACACACGCCTGGTTGGGTCAGTAGGTCAGAGTCCTTCACATCATTAAACAAGCAACAATATCAGACTAACGTTGGCCACATTTATCAATACTACCATGTTACCCAGACCTGATGAAGGAATGTCAGCCGCTGTCTTTGCTGGATTCGGGTATTTAATGTAAGGTGTTTCTAAAAATAAATCTCACAATATTGTACAAATTTACGATTTGCTTCCACTCCTTTTGAAAACCCTCTGCTCTAGAGTAAACTACTGAGTGTCTGTTACATGCTGAGCAGGGAAGCAAAGTGTATGACACTGTGGGAAAATCAAGACAACTCGCGCTGTAAACAGGAAGCGTAACGTTGCCATGGATTCGGTGGCTTACAGTTGGCCTATTTGTTTACATTTTGGCAAATTGGGACCATTTAAATGTTGGCTGAATTAACTATTATCAGTTCCTGTTTGCAGTGTATTCATGGATGCACAGACAACTATCACTGGATTACTTTGGATACTAAAAGAAAACTTTAAAATTAGTTGATTATGTGTATCATGTTCAGATTTGACCAAGTTATGACTTTGTGAAGGAGGAGTTAATTTATTGATGCAAATTGTGCAGTTTATCTTCCCTTGTGAGGTTGGTGAATCATCAATTTGCATCCTCACTGACAGATGCAGTGCTGCATGAACTGCAGTTCTATAAAAGGTTATTAAAGTATTGTACATTAAATTTAAACAGGAATTTATGAGGGGGACTAAGTACAACACACACTCAGAAGAGTTGATACGGAAATTAAATGACACACAGTAAATGTAAAGCACTATACAGCCACCGTGAACAGGTTGGTCCAGATCCCTGTCTGACTCTTGAGGTGGAGTCCAATCCACAAAGGAGGCGAGGAGAGAGGAGAGGCAAAAATAACAAGCTTATCCAAAAGGGAGAACTTGGCCAGAGACTGTATGTTGTTAGCCAGAGTGGTCAGGGAGTCCGCAACGATGTTGGAGTTCGGCAGGAGAGTGTGCAACTTGTGTCGGCTTTGATGTTCTGTTACGTTCTGGTGCTGAGGGATGTTTAACTGGACACACACTGTGTATCTGTCTTTGCTCCCCTCTCATAGACTCTCTCAGTCGTTCACCCTCTGTTGTGTTGTGAGTACTTTGCCTTCTCTAAACTACATTCCTCACAGCATGCGTATCCAGCATCGTGTCACTAACCAGCATAAGTGACTGTGTGGGTGTGTTTTTATGACTGTTTATTATGATGGTATTTGGGTTTTTTGGGCGGCTGCTGATCTAATTTAAGAAATGTCACTGAAAATTTACGAAGCATTTTTCTTAAACGATCAGTCTGTGATAATTCATGTTTTTGTTATTGTCAATCTCAAGAAAAGACAAAACATCAGTAAGGAATTGATCGTATTAATAGATATTGAATTGCGTATATACAGTAGCTTCTTCCTCTGGGCCGTAGAGCTCCATTGTTGTTCAACAACCATTAAAAACACATCAATGAGCCGCACTGCATGACACGTTCCTTCATTACCATGAACACACACACACTGTAGTTTATTTTGACTCACTCCCCCATACACCATCCTGTTGCCCAAAATAACTCACTAGAGCACCAAATATATATATGTTGTTGTGTATGTGTGTGTGTGTGTGTGTGTGTGTGTGTGTGTGTGTGTGTTAATACTTATTTTTCTTTAGAATGAAACTGTAGATATGTGTTCTGTTTTTTAAGGACTTAATCAGTAGCAATTGATGAGTTTAGGGCTTTTAAGGCCGAGGTGGAACTGGTCAAAAAAGTGTTAAGAGACGGACTAACACTCTTTATGTGATTTACTGACGATATAGACAAAAAAAGAAAACACCAAACTGCAGCTAATGAAGATTATTTTCTTTTGTACTTTAGTGGCAGGAAAAAAGCGAAAAATGTAAAATTGGTGTATTCAAATTGCTTGTTTTTGTGCAACCAACAGACTGAAAGACTTTTAAAAAGATGTTTTATTAATAAAATATCAAAATAGTTGCAGATTAGAGCAACTTTAGTTCTGTCAGCTAAATTTATACATGAGAACTTCCTCAGGGTTCGGCTTGAAACTGAACATTTTTAACTGGAGGCAGAGAGGATCTCATTAAAGACACTTTTACTTTCTATAATGTTAATTGTAGTTTGATCACACTAGAGGCTAAAAGTCAGGATATTTAGACCTGACCTGCTCTTCCTGAGAATCTGAACTCTGTACGTTGCCAAAGTTTCCAGCTCTACCACCTGCTCCCCCTCGGGGCGATCCAACGGCTGAAAACAAAGCTGTATGCAAATTAATTCCTTGATGCCGGCAGAGGCGGTTGGTTTCTCCCAAACTGATGAGTCAGGGGATGTTCTCCTTTTTTAGTGGAGGGAGTCGGGAATTAAAGCACAGGATACTGTCATTTACATACTGTTTGCATCCTACTGTTGCAAAGGTGAAGTGATAAAGACTAAAGCAGCCGAGTATCACGGCTGCTCGCTAGAAACGACAGAAGATCCTGACTTCATCTGCAAGTGTGAATAAACAGGACACGTGAGGTTGTTGTAAAGCTACACTACAGTGCTTCAGGCTAAAAGAGTGTTTGAATGAACTGGAATTAAGATTCAATCTTCTCCACCAGAGGCGTCAAACGGTGGAAGGAATGATGTCGATGGTTTGTGGAGTTTAGGAGGAGTTTAAAAAAAAGTGTTTTTGTCAGCTGTGATATTTCAAGGTTGGTGTATTTCAGGGCTGCACAGATGGTTTACAGTGAATTAGTGCTATAATAATTAACAATTATGGTTCAAAATGTACTTTCTTTGTACCCATAGGTAGATTTTGTTGGCAGTGAAAGACATTCCTCTTGACAAAAGTATAAAAACACTCAAACATGATTCAAATATGATAAATGATAAAAGTTCTTCAAAAAAGAAAAAGATCAATGAAAAAATAATAAATCTGACTGATAGCTGTTGGAACAAAGCTATTTTTCTATCGCTTTATACAAGTTATTTAATTGATTATTTGTTTGGTCTATAAAATGTCTATCCCTAATTCTGAAATTGTGATTTCTCCGAGTTTACTGTCACACAAAAAAAGGAAAAGAAGCAAATCCTCACAAATGAGCTTAAACTTGATAATAAGTTTAACCTTTTTGCTTAGAAACTTGAATATTCGCCCATTTATTTATTCTTTGTTGATCAACTAATCGATTAAACGACAAATTGTTGCAGCTCTCCTTTTTAAATAATCGACAAATGTTATCTTCTGAACACTTTCTACTCCCCTCCCGTTACTGAATCGATGAATGAAGGAGCAGATGGAGCGGTGAACGAACCACAATGCACCGCTCACCAAAATACTTTGACACCCATTGTTGCTGATTCATTCAGACGGGGTTGGTTCAGTGTGGGTGTCCTATTACCTGCAAGGTCAGAGGGCAGCCATGAATTAAAAATGTAGGTTCTCTGTAACGGGTCTGTGTTACTTTAGTACCACGCTGATCTCCAGTTACTGTTTCACATCGATTGCCCGACGGTTGTCAAGGTGATCACTCAAACATCTGTTGCGTTTACATCCAGCTGTCAAATTTTTACATAAATGTTGAAATATCACATAAAATAATATTCAAATTTATTTCCTCCATGACCTGAATCTACCTGAATGTTGATTATTAGGATGTGGACACTAATTAAATACAACATATTTATAGGTATTGACTATATAGATTGAATAAGGGGTTAATTATTTTCATTATCTATTCAGTTCATTATGTTTTTGAGTAATCGATGATTTATTCGGTCTATAAAATGTCTGAAAATGGCGAAAAATGTTCACATATATACAAATATTTAAATTAAGGATAAAATAATGAAACAATACAGTTATTCATGCACATACTTGTACACATATACACCCGTAAAGTAATAATTCTGTAGTATATTGTATTTATTTGTATCTGGGGAAGTGTAAACAACAACAACAGTAAGATAGTGTTGAGATACGTTAACGGTTTTGTTGACAGACTGATTGATTAATTGTTTTACTTCTTTATGAACCAGATTAATAGTTCAGACTGCTGATCAAGAAGTCAGTGGAGAGACGATGCTGAATTCAGTGTATTTTAATGTATAATGTACATTTATAGCACATAAACAGACATTTAATGGGGGGCTGTAAGCTTTCATCGAGTTTTATAAATAAAAGGTAGAGGAAAGACAGATCCAGATGTTTCCCATGATTCCCTGGTGATCTTGTCCCAAGTATCCCGGTACAACTGTGAGAGAGGTCTGTTATCTTAAAGGTCTTTCACTATGTTGTTGTTTTTGTCAATAAAGACCAAAACCAACAACATGTCAATACTTTGCACCTTCATTACCCCGTCTGTGGCTCTCCTACTGAAGATCTCAGCTCTCACTGCGTCCCACTTTAGTTTTTATCAAAGGTCGCTCAAATAGGAGTAAATGGTGTATTTTGTTGGGGACTACTTTCACTGTTTCATCCCAAACCTTTTTTAAAATGAGTAGCTTTGTTACATCCATCCACCCATCCTCCACCTGATAAAGACAGCCTAGTATTTAACTCTGTGTCACTCACAAAAAGGCCATTTTACCTGCTATTTAAACCAGAAGAGATAAGGGCCACCATGACGGTATCCATGCTGTAATCCCGGCACTTTACCACGAGAACTGGCGTCACTTCTATTTTCAGTGAGTCTGACACGTCTGTGTTTTGTCACCAGCGTCTGTTGACCAGAGGTGTTAAAGGAACTCGCTCACACATTCCCCCCGCTTCCTTCCTGCTTGTTATTTTTATTTTTTTAATCGAACACAAAAAGAGGAGTAAAACACGAGTTGGTAGCCGATACTACACCGGTGTAAGACTGGTGCTTTGTTTACTGGCATTTACAGACCGAAGATGCTCCGACTGATCTCATCTGTCCTCTGCCTCGCGCCGTATGAGTACGATGACTGAAGGGTGCTTACATTGTGTGTTATTTATGAGGCGGGGCAGCAGTTGACTGACACCAGTAGATTAGAGGGAAAGTGCTTTATAGATAACGAGCTGATGGGATGATGTGGTGGAGAGAGAGAATCATCTCTACCTACTGTCTGTATCTTTCAGTCCCACCCAGCCGACTGTACTGTACATATTTCATTAATGTCACCTGGCCTGTTTGTAGAGCAGCTTTACAAGTTTATGTTCAACTCTTTTTTGTTGTTGTTGTTGTTTTAGTTTGGCCTCCATATGGAAGTGAAGACAATTAGTCCCAACAAACAAAGCCAAAGTTATAGCTTATTGCATTATTATTGTTATTGTTTACAGTTTATTTATCTACAAATGTTTTATTTTTACATGAATTCCTAGTTGTTTTGTTCCTTCTTTTGTTATTTATGCACATAAATGTACACGTATCCGCCCGGAAAGTAATAATTCTGTTGCACAGTGCATTGTGTTTATTTGTGTCTGGGGAAATGTAAACAACAACAACAGCAGTAAGATAGCGTTGAGATACGTTTACGGTTTTTGTTGACTGATTAATTGTTTTACTTCTAAATGAACCAGATTAATAGTTCAGACTGCTGATCAAGAAGTCAGTGGAGAGACGATGCTGAATTCAGTGTATTTTAATGTATAATGTACATTTACAGCACATAAACAGACATTTAATGGGGGGCTGTAAGCCTATATCAAGTTTTATAAATAAAAGGTAGAGGAAAGACAGATCCAGATGTTTACCACAGATCCCTGGTAATCCATTACTTGTCCCAAGTATTCCTTTTGTTTTAGTTTGGCCTTATACCAGCCGACTGTACTGTACATATTTCATTAATGTCACCAGGCCTGTTTGTAGAGCAGCTTTACAAGTTTATGTTCAACTTTTTGTTTTAGTTTGGCCTCATTACTCCCAACAAACAAAACCAAAGTTGTAGCTTATTGTATTATTATTGTTATTATTTACAGTTTATTTACGTGAAATCTTTGATGCTTTGTTGCTTATTTAGGTTGTCGTGCCTGTTGATGTTGTGTTTTTCAGGTTTGTTTTTGAGTTGGTGTTAGTGATTCTAACATCTAACCATGTTTGTTTTTCCAGTTCTCAGCAGCCTTATTAAAACACAACAAGAACTAAACAGAAAGATTTGTTCTAGTAGTGCGAATGCTTTTCTGCTTTGCATAAAACCAGTCTAACAGACTGACAATCAGGGGCCAAACTTGAAACTGAGATGTTTTGCTTTTATTTTGACAACAACGTCAAAGTTAAACAACAGACGCCTCTAAATGTCAGTATGACATGTCACCTCCTCCGACTGATCTGCTCAGGGGCAGATTGTCTCTGCCAGTTGTCGTCCTGTTGGGTGTTAAATGTTGGAGCTTGCTCTCGTCTTCAGATTAGTTCACGTTACTTGCAGCTCTTTCAGTGCTTTGTGTTAAAGGATACCTAAACAGTGAGATCAGAGCTCGAACGTAACCCGAGTTAGTTCATATTTTCTTTCTCTTTTGACTCCTCTCGTTCCTAAAAGTGATTTTCTTTTCCTTTCTGGTCTCTGACGTAATCTCCCACCTCCCCCACTCGCTCCCGGTTTCACCCCAAAACCACTCCCTGTTCTTGTGCCTCACGTGCAGACTCTCTCTCTCTCTCTCACTAACACACACACACTGAGTATGCTCGTTAACCTAAATCAAGGCCTTTTGAGGTTTGTTGGCGATTTGCTGTTTATTTTTGAGCACCTACACACATCTGTTTAACATTGAGATATTAATATATGACTGTAAAGTGCACGAGGCCCTCACAGGGACTTAATCTGTCTGTGTACATTTTGTTCCATGTGGTCTTCTCTTAGAGGGTTAGAGGGTTGAGGGTTGAGGGGGGTAGGGGGGGATTCAGTTCACAGTCAACACCCAGGACCGGACTACACGTGGCACTGCCTTTTCCCTGTTTCTCACTCTTTTTCACATGGCCTGACACGAGCTGGTGGTCTGTGGAGACTGAACTCAGGTTGACATGTGATGTTTGTCATGTGATCATACAAAAAGATTTGTCTTGTTTGTTTGCAGAGATTTGTTTATTTTATTTATTTATTGTTCCACTAGCCCAGTAGGACACTGGGTTAGTGTCACTCCAAACATAAACACACACACAGGCATGTCTCTGGTCTCTGCTCACGCGTACCACCACCTGCTGTAACCTGCTGGTATTACAGTCTGTGGTCTGTGCTGGAGGACTTCACACTCTGAGGACACATGAAGGCGGTTAAGCTACTTTAACACCCTTACCGCCAGACTTCTGCAATTTGCGTCATGATAGTTTTCCTTTGCAAAGTCATAACTCTGGACAGACATGACATACATAGTTTTAGGTCTAGTGTGACTTCCCAAGGATATCATTTTGATGTCCTTAGTGAATAAACATCCATAAATCAGCTGAGAAGTTTAAAAAAAGATGATCTATTACTGCAGAAGCTGCAACAATTAGTAGATTAATCAATTAATTGTCAACTATTACATTTATCGACAATTATTGTGAGAGTTGATTAATTGTTTTCAGTCATTTTTTAAAAATAAAAATGTCCAAATTGTTTTTTCAGCTTCTCTGACGTGAATATTTTCTGGTTTCTTTAGTCTCTCTGTGACCGTAAACTGAACATCTTTGGGTTGCAGACAAAACGAGACATTTGAGGACGTCAACTTGAGCTTTAGAAAACAGTTTCTGACATCAATCAATCAAAGAGTCTGATTATTTGCCATGGCAACATTACAATTACTGTTTATTATAGGCTATATATAACAAATGACTGTTAATAGAAACCTTTGTCAGGTTGCACTATAAATATATAAATGTGGTAATTTGGTGTCAGACAACCTCTTTATACAGACTAAAGTTTTAACAATCTGCTCTGACCCCCCCCCAAATCAGGTCTCTCTAGAGACGGAGCGCCTCGGTCCTCGCCGTGTGGAGAGCCTGAGGAAAGAGGATGAGGAGTGGCAGAAGAAGGCTCACGCCGCTGTGCTCACCATACAGGACCTGACTGTCAAATTCTTTGAAACCACGACTCGAGCACAGAAAGGTAAACACACGAAAGGAGGCCCTTCCTCTCGCTCTGAAGCAGCGTAGGGACTTTGTCTTTGCGGTGACCTTTGAACCTTTTGTGTTGTATGTTTACTCCATAACAAAGTGAAGTTATCACTCCACATAGAGATTATTTAAAGCCAACATTTCCCCTCTCGGATCCTCATCTCCAACCTCTCACATACCAAAGTCCCCCCCCCTTCATCTCGGCTATGAGCGGCTCGGAAACACGTCAACTAATTTCCGTTCAGGCTGGAATTAGGCTCCACTTAGAGGAATCTAAGCACTCATAGTTCCCAACCTTTTTCCTTCAGGGACGTCTTTTCTATCATTTAGTAAACTGACGCTTATGTGACATATTTAATGGATATTTCATATTATATTCAGAACTGTACAATGAACCCAAACAGTGAACTCTAACTGCAGGAAGTTTCTGTAAAACGAGGGATGAATTTTGAGTAGGTTATTTCCTGTTTAGGGAACTTTTTATATAAAACTCTGTCTATATTAGGCATTTTCTATCATCTTTATTGACAAATTCAGTCTTTTTTTTTGTTCTCTTAGACTATTTACTTTACATTTACTTTCTTACACACCTTAAAATGAAGCAGTACTTGTCCCCATGAAGCTTTGGCGACCCCTAGAGGGGTTTTTATTGTTTTGTCTGACCAACTGTCCAAGAGCCAAATACAAACGCTATAAAACAAAGCAGAACATCCTCACATCGGAGAAGCTGATACTGGGGAAGTTTAGCATGTTTTCTAAACAAGTAAATACTCAAACTAGTAGATTCATCGATTAGTCGCTGCAGCTCTGGTCCATTTCTGACAATCACACGTGTGTGTTGCAGCTTTGTATGAGCGGATGCGTGCCGACCAGAAGAAGTTTGGCAAGTCGGCGTGGGCTGCAGCCGTCGAACGCATGGAGCGGCTGCAGTACGCCGTTTCCAAAGAAACACTGCAGCTGATGAGGGCCAAAGAAATCTGCCTGGAACAGAAGAAACATGGCTTGAAGGAAGAGGTAAAATACACTGAGACACACACAGACACACACACACACAGACACACACACTGATACAGACAAAGGTGTGTTTGTCAGAAGCCACAATGACAAGAGTGAGAAACACAAACACTTGGGTATAGATAAGTTGAGGGAGAACGGGGAACAAAGCAAGATAATGGCCATGTTTGAAAAATGACCTCATGGTTCAGACATCCTGTAATGGAGAGAATAACATCCTGCTCCACTCCAGTGGAAATGACTCATTGGGAATTACTGTTGGGGTCAAATACTTGTTTTACATGTAAATACAAGAAAACTACAAAGTTCCTGGTCTGTGCAGCAGATTATTAACTGGTTGCACTTAAATAAAAATCATTCAGGAAGGACTGTAAGGCACTCTGGAAGAATCACCCAGCCTGCTGTGTTTGCCCTCTGGTCTGTGGTAAATGAGTAACACAACCTTTTTGTGCCTGTGGTTCTAGATGCGGAGTCTGCAAAGTGGAGAGGATGCAATGCTGCGTCTGGACCAGCTGGAGGCGCTGTACTACGAGTTGCAGCTGCAGCTGTATGATATCCAGGCAGAGGTGCTGCGCTGTGAAGAGCTGCTGCTCACTGCTCAGCTGCAGAGTCTACGGAGGCAGATGACGGGTGAGCTGGTTGTTTGTGTTTATATGTGACAGATGATGGAGCCTGAATCATATATTGGTGATATATTGATACGGGGGAATATATTGGCTGATAAGTAATCGCAGTCCAGAAATACCAAAGATATGTTTGAGGTGACATTACATAGATTTTCACCAATTTAAGGTGTACCACTTTGTACTTTTACATCTTTATTATTTAAATGTGTTTAATATTGATCAGTATGGTTATCAGATTTTCTGTGGTTGAGCTCCACAAAACTGTAAATAAAATTAAAAAGATGTTTTTAAAAATGTCTACGTTGTTCTAAAATTACTGAAGATGTTCAAATGCAGTCTGATCTTTATTTACTTTAGTTTATTACATTATTTATCTGGTACAACAAACATTCTCGTACGAAGATGAGGGATTTATTGATTTCCAATAGCTTTTCACCTTCATTTTTTTAGCTATAAGTTGGTTTTCAGGTAAATGAGCTGTTGGTTGCACAGGAACCTTTTTTTTAGGTGCTTTACTGTATTTTGATGAATCTGTTGTGATTGTTGTACCAGAGCGTCAGGATGAGGTGGTGTACTACGACGCCTTCGAGAGCCCCGACGCCATGAAGGGCGAACAAGATCTCGCAACCCCGCCGTCCCCCCTCAGAAATGAAGAACTCGCTGTCTTACAGCAGAGGACGCGGCAGCTCGAGGCTCGCCGGGGCCGCATCACTGCCAAGAAAGTCTACCTCAAAAACAAGAAGGTAAAAGTCTGACGATTAACGAGGCAGTTAGACGACGTTGAGGTTGAAGACATCGTCTGGAAAGTGTTTTTATAGCAGCTGCACACGTTGGTTTAGTATCATTCATGTGCTTTTTGTCCTGAATAGGAAATCTGTATCGTCAACCACAACCAGAAGATACAACAGCGACAAGGTAGCCATGGTGACGGCAGTTCCCTGCAAACACTGCTGCAGGTAAGACTCAGATATTTATCAGTCTGTGGCAACTGGGGGAGCTCGATATGGATCTTTTATTCAGCCGATACAATAACCAATAATTCCATGTTTGTATTTTAGAAACAAGTTAATAACCTGAAGTTTATGCACAACGGAGGGAAAGAGAGGCTGAGATATAATGAGCAAAGATGGATGATTAAATCTTAGGTTTAAAAGTTTAAATGAACCATGTTAAACAGACAAACACAGGTTAGAATAAACCAATAAATCAATAAACTTTGGAATCAATCACTACTTTAATTACTCAATAACCCCGTTGAACCTTGGAAGTCGTTACTACATTTATCTACTTTCTCTCCTTGTGAAGGGAGAAGCTGAGGAAGATGAAGGCAAGAGAAACGCCAGAGTGAGTCAGGAGAGGCAGAGGACTCTGGACCGACTTCGCAGCCTCAAACAGGTGAGAACTCCCGACACCCGCCGTCAGCTCCCGTTTGACCTTTGACCCGATCCGTGTGTCTGACCTCCTCCTTCTTTTTGTGGTCTCCCCTCGCAGCGCTACCCGGGCCAGGTGACTCTGAAGTCCAGCCGGCTGCGTCTGAATCAGCCTCACAGCCGGCGGAGAGCGGGACAGCAGCCCAGCACTCAGGCGGTCAGCGTTCAGACCGACTGCTCCGATCTCCCAGAACTCTCTGCTCCGCCCGACGCCTGCGGCTGCGACAGCGTCTCTTTGCCAACGGTTCCACTCCAAAGTCTCGACTCTTCACCTCCCTTCCTCTCGCTGCCTCCCCTCTCGGCCTCCCCGTCTATTCTTTCACTCGGTCCCCCTCCACCTCCCCCGCCTCCTCCTCCACTTCCTCCCTCGGAGGACCAGCAGCAGGGCGAGGGGACGGAGACGGGCAGCCCACTGCGGCACGTTACCTGCGAGTCTAAACCTTCCTCGCTGCCCTCGGCTCGGTTCTCCCCTCGAGTATTTGATAGCAGCCAGCTGCTGACGGCGAGGACGAAGCTGAGGAAGACGGCCTCGCTGGACTCGGGGAGGAAAGGTGAGGAGTAAAGTTATAATCCTTTTATCACTGGGTTTAATACTACAAATCCCAGAATTCAAAGCGGCAAACACGCGTTGAGCTCAGCTACTTTGTCAGAAATACAACAGAAGAGCAGCGGCTGTATATTAACATATTAAAATGTCCATTTCTTGTTTTTAGAGATGTGATGAGATTTTATTGATTCCAATACCATTATTGATTCTGCTTTGTCGATTCCTACATTGACTCCTGAACTACTTTCTGTGTTTTAATCATCAATGCAACCGTTGTATTAAACACTAATCACAGTTATAGTAGTTAGAAGGTATTAAGAAGTCTTAAATTTAACTTGTGAAGGTCTTAAATAAAGGTTGTAATGTTAGTTATATCTGATTGTGGGCTGTTGTACTTCTATAAACTAATAATAGGATTGTTGTTTCAGTTCATTAACGGCTACAGCTACAGTAGCTGTGGAGAAAAGTGTTAGTTTTAACACAGACGTGATGAAAATTAATGAATTAATTGGTTAATTCATCCATTTTAAACTGATTATCTGGATCCATGTTGCATCCGTTTGATTAATTACATCATTAGTTTTGAATTATTGGTGAAACTTTGCTGGAAAGTATTAAAAATGTTTGTTTTCCATCATACTTTCATACTTTTATCGTTATAATTGGTATTAAATTATTTAAAAAGTCTCAAATATTTAATTTGTTGGACCCAGAAACTCACTTGACGCTAATATTTATCTCCGTCTGCAGCGAGCACCCCCATGGACGAGGTCCTGGCCACTCTCAAGCGGGGCAGTTTCCACCTGAGGAAGGCCGAGCTGCGGGTTCTGGCCCCCGACCCGGACGACGAGAGCGACAACATCCTGGCTCAGATCCGGCAAGGCATCCGGCTGAAGAAGGTACGGACCCAACCGGAGAAGCAGCGTCAGGCCAAGAGCTTCCCCCACGCGGCCGACGCTCTGACCCGCAGCATCCACGAGGCCCTGAGGAGGATCAAAGAGGCGTCGCCGGAGTCCGAGTCCGAGGACGAAGGCCTTCCGTGCACTGACTGGGAAAACTAGCTCCTGGCTTTTATTGGAATAACTTTTTTTTTTTTTTTTTTAACTTTTATCTTTTCTGGATACGTGGAGCCAAAACGAAGAGAAAGCGGTGGCTCGAGTTACGAGGACGAGCCAGGATTAAATCACCCGGAGACACCTCGGTGCAATCCGAACAAAAAAACCCTCGATTGTTTTTATACATCAAGAAAAAACTGATCAGAAGTATTTTTGTTTTTCATACTTCTGTACGTTTGTAAAGACGGACCATTAAAACTTCCTTTTTTTTTTTTTTTTTTGAATGTTGTTGCTGTGGCATTGTTGGCGAGGAATACAACCTCTAACCTCTCTATGTCAGAGTCGTACTGTAGCTTTGCTGTGATGGGTTTGTTTCTCTCTCTCACTTACGACACAGTAAGACTCTCCACTGAATACGTGTGCTGTACACTTTTACATTCGAGTATGTGACAACCATTTGTACTGTATATTGTAGAACGTGTGTGCAGAGTAGGACTGTTGACCTCTTCATAAGCCCCCCCCCTTTTTATTTTTGCGCCAACAGGTGAGCGATCCTCGGTCAACTTCCTCGCTAGTTCAGCACGTAGCATATCTAAGTACAGGAACGGAGGAGGTTGACCGAGGGTTGCTCGACTGTGATTGGAGCACAGAGCAAAAAAAAAAAGGAGGGCGGGGCTTAAGGAGGGTCAGTTCTGACTTCAGTTACTGTTACTTTAAATGTGTTAATGGTGTTTATTTGTGTATTTAACAAATCAACCAGCCTGTTTTATACAAATAGAGTAAAATATGATACAACGACATCAAACTAAACTTCACTCTCCATCATAGTTCAGAGGTTTTCTGTTGTTGTTGTTGTTGTTGTTGTTGTTAACGGTAGGTTAGTTATTGTAGCTCTGATTCGACCTTCGTAACAACGCGGTCGGCAGCACTTTAAAAACCCTTCGCACCCCAAAACAAAGTCACAACTCAACGATACACACATTCTTACTCTCAGTGTGACGTAATAATCTCCAATATCCACCGAGATTCAACGTCTATAAATACACTTCATAGAACAAGTGTCTCCTTATAACCCCAGATCAATACGTTTATGGATACACTGCAAACAGGAAGTGCTGATTAGTTCATTCAGAATACTTTTAATGGTGCCAATCTGCTCCATAACATTAAACTCCCTGTTTACACCACCCACAGCATTATGGGAACTGTCTTTAAGAAGCTCCTATAAACTCACATATTCTGTATTTACTTATTTTTACAGTTATTATTAAAACAGAACTTTCTTATTTCCAAAGAAACAAACACTGGAAATATTAAACACAAACGGCTTTCTGATCGTTCATAAACAAACGTTTGTTTACTTTTGGATCCTCGGCCTACAGATTGTTTATAGAAAGTGTTTTTAAAAGATTATTTAACAATTCAAGATGGTTTTTTTTTGTGTCTAAACCAAATTTTATTTATAAAATCAACCAATAAAATAAAAAATAAACCATCTGTAGGTCGGACTTTATCTGTGCATCCGCTTTCGTTTGGACCGGGTCAGTATTTTGACAAATTAAATTATATATATATAATAAATATATATATATATACGATGATTTTATATTTCAGCACCAATTTAAATATAAATTACTTGAATCTAGTTTTGGTTGTTTTCTGTGATCGGCTGATTGTGTCGTCACTCTTCTTAGATGGAAAATTAGACGTAGATGGATAGATTAATATAATATATTGATTAATGTGCGGAGAAGATTGATTAAATTATGACTTCTGTCCTGATATATTACCGTTAATTTACTCTAAAAGACTCAGAAAGGAACAAATATTTACTTTAAGGAGCTTCACTCTTTAAAATATTATAATTAGAGCTGGAAGAATTCAGCAGGAAATGAATCTGCATTTATTTTAATAATCGATCAATAGTTTAAGTCTTTTTTTTTATCCAGTGTGATAATCTCTGTTTCCTGTCGTTCCAAACTGATCATCTCTCCGTTTTTGGGGCGTTTTAAGAAACAGATTTGAACTATTTTAAAGACTAAACGATGAATTGATCACTTAAAGAAAAACCTGCAGATGAATTGATGAAGATAAAATGTTTAATGAGGCGTTTAAGGACAGAGGAAATATTTAAATGCTTTAAACTCAGTTCAGATGAAGTCTGATGTTTTATCGCCCTCTGCTGGTAACTGACGACATTTGTGACTTTTATTTTGTTGTTTTTAAGTCATTTTATTTTTTCCACTGCCTTGTTGGTTTTTGTTTGTTTTCCAACTTATTTACTTCCTGAAGTTGTTGTTGTTGTTTGAGCTTGGTATGTGTGTTTGTGTGTGTGCGCCTTTTTATACCAGTCTCTCTTTATTATGTGTTAACTGTGTCAAACCTCTTAAACTGAAAAAAGAAAACCAACTAAACTCTCACTTCCTGTTTTGTAAGTCAACTTTTAAAGAAATTGTTTGACTTTTTTTTTTGGAGATTTATTCGCTTTCTTTGTCGAGAGTTCGAGGAGAACATCGATGCCACTTTAACGTCTGTACGGTTTAATACGGAGCCACAGCCAGCAGATGGTTAGCTTAGCTTAGCATAAAGACTGGAAGCGGAGGGGAACTGTTAGCCTGGCTTTGTCCAAAGTGAAGAAATCCACAGTTCGACTAACGTTCATTTACTAAAACAACCAGTGAATATCGGACTTAAATTAACAGACGACACCAGAAACTCTTTTCAAAAGTAATATTACTTATTACTATCTGCCAACAGTAATTAGTTACTTACTTTTCTGGGTAATTTTTGTCCTTTCTCCCCAAAATTCAGACTTTTTTCCCGACGATTAAAATCAAAATAATGGGAATATTTCCATCCAACGAACTAGTTTTTTTCTCCACGTTTACAAAAAAATGAATCCAAGGCTGTGATTGGATATGTGATAGTAACTAGTTACACTACTAGTTACAGGAGGAGGTTACAAGATTACTGTAATATCGTGGATATGGGTCACATTTAAACAAATAAATCAATAATTAAGTGTTAATGCTCGCAGTGTGAACGTTGCCACAGCGAGTCTGGTTGTTGCACTGATTTTAAACAATAGTGTTAATTATTGATCTTTAAATGAGGCAGCAGGTGGGTTTTATTACCTGTTGGACAGAACCAGGTGAGCTCCTCGTTTCCAGTCTTTAAGTTAAGCGAACCGGCTGCAGCAGCCACACGAGAGCGACGTAAATCAGCTTCTAAGTCCCCTTTTTCACCATCGATACCATCGTGCTTTTATTTTTTAAACCTTTCCAACAAGGTGAGCTTGACCTTTTAACCTTTCTGACCTTATGCATGTGACTGGTTATGTTTTGTTTTATTTTTCAAGGACGAACCCATCACAACGTAAGTGCAATAAATTGAGATGAAAAAGTCATTTTTATGGATTTTACTGTAATGAAAATGTAAATCACGACAAACTAAAATATATCCGCATGCCTAAATGTATTGAAGTATTTATTGAAACTTCATATTTTAAAATGATTTTTAAAAAAAGCGTACAAATGTAAATGTACTTTATAAGAAGTTTTTGTTGCTTTTATTGTTTTCCTATCATTGACATTCCTCTTCTGCTTTCTATATCTCCGATTACGGTATATCTCTATTTTTTTTTCTCCTTTCAAAATAAAATTAAGCACCAAAATGCTGTTTTTGAACTGTGTTTGTTTATAAATCAGGACATAAACTTGTGATAAAAGGTTGATATAAGGACATTTTAAGTGTTTATTAATGTAGTTATCAACGATTATAGCTGATAATTAATGATCATATAGGAAAAAGTTGTAAAAATATAAATATATATTAAAAAGGAGATGTTTAACTTAAATGTACATTAATTAACACTTAAAAATATCCTTATATATGCTTAAAACTACAGAATAAACCTTGTTTTTAATGTTTACCTGCTGTATCTGAACACCAGACTGGGGGAAAAAAGAGACACAACTTCATGATTTTTCATTTGATTTTGTTTTACTATAAACTCAAAATTACAATTTGTGTGTGTTTTTTTTTTAAGCATTGTGATATAATCAACATTTAAAACTCTTTATTCAAACGTTTGTTTTTTCCCTTTTTCAAGCTGCAATAATTCATCATTTTCAAACGTGATAAAGTCATTCAAGTCTCTCCCCCCCAAAAAAAAGTACCCGAACTAAACAACAAAGCCCTTTTTTATTTATTTAAATAGTGTTCTTCAGGTGTTCCTCGTAACGTCGCTGAATATTTGTTTTTGGCAACAGTAAAATCCCACAAAATAAAAAGTACCGCTCAGTCCGCTACTGTTGATGCATCTCTGTACCAAAGGCAACATCAGCATGAGTCAGAATCTGTACACGAACAAAACGTTATTTGGCAAAAACAATAAAAGAGAAAAAGATTCCAACCTGCGACCGCCGTTATGTTTCCGTTCCCTCGGATAAATAGTTCAAAAATATTGCCAGTTTTTCCACAAACAAAAAACCTCGACACTCACGAACGATTTAAAACAAAAAGTGAAAAACAAAAGTAAATAAAAAAAGAATCTTTTAGCTTCTTTTTTTTTGTACAATTTCTCTGTAACAGTTTTTAAGTAATAAATAAACAAACAGGATTCAATCATTGCACTTCAACTCGCAACAGAAACAGAAAAAAGAGGAGGAAATAAATCACTCATACACACAAACTCCATTTTTACAAGTGCACTATGTTTTTAAAAAGTGTTATAGAAAGAAAGACCGCCGCCTCTCGCTCGTGGTGGAAACATATCGGAGAGTAAAGTTACCTGAAAGTGAGAGTGGAAAGTGTTCATTTACCCTCTGACGCTCCCTTTTCATTTTTTGTATTGCTCACATATTGTAGAAGAATATAAAGTCCTCACCTCGTTGGATTCTCCGTCACAGGAGGAACATTTTCTCTCTCAGAGTGCAGGAAACGTCTGTTTTTTGGCTGACGATGACGCGAGGAAGAGATTAAAATGAACCCGAAGCTTCGAAACGAACGAATTTAAAATGATTGAAGGAGCAAAAAATAAAAAATAGTCAACGTCCCGTCAAACGGAAAACGACATTCAAGAGTTTTTTTTAACGTGAGAGGAGATTCCAGAGTGGAGCGGAGGGGAAGGCATGGTCCAAGCGAAGCCTCGTCTTCACCCGGCTGGTTTGTAAACGTGTTACCGTACCGCAGCGTGTGTGTGTGTGTGTGTGTGTGTGTGCGTGTGAATGCATAAAGTCGTGTGTAAACTCTTTAGAAAGAGAAAGAATTCAAGTTTAACGTGTCTGTGACGGTGCGAGTACCAACATGCAGGTGATTTTTTTCTTTCTTTCTTTCTTCTGAGCGTCCGTGGTGGTGATGATGATGATGATGATGATGATGGTGGTGATCTTCGTCTCTCTAGCTGCCCTCGAGGAGTTTGGCGAGCGTGTCCCTCAGCTCCGTCAGCTCGAAGATCTTGCTGTCCAGCAGCTCCAGCAGCGAGCGCAGGCTCTTGCGGAAGTCTTCCCTCTCGTGCTGGCTGCTCTCCAGACGCCGCTCCAGGTCGCTCAGCTGAGCCTCCAACGTCTCGTTCCTCGACTCCGAGTCCTGAAACAGAAAAACCACAAATAAAAACGCTTAGAACGAGAGACTCGGTGTGTCGGCGCGAGACGAGGTTCCCCGTTCTGCAGCTGGAAGGAGAAACATCTAGTTAGAGGTTAAAGAGAAAGAAATGGTTATTTATCATATTTTTAATTTTCTTTCTAAATATTTCTGAAAAGATGGAAAAAGTTTAATATGAATTCTTTTAGTTTTTTTTACTTTCTTTCTGAAAATTTATTTTTTGAGTATCATAAAGTCACACAGCGACAATCTGGTTCTAGTTGCTAAGTTTGTTTTTCTATGTTTGTGCAGTGGCTCTCGAACTCTGGTTGATACAGATGCACAATAAGGATGTTTTCTTTCAGCCAGTAAGATAAACAATAACTTCACATTTTTGTATTTTAAATAGAAGTTCATAACCTGAAGTTTTTACACACTGGAGGGTTAGAAAGGGGTTCTCGTGAGGAAAAGATTTAATATTCAACAGCTCTGATTTAACCAAATCTAACTCATCACGATTGTTAACAACAAACAACAATTATTGATCAAAATTTAACTAATTTTTTCAAGTAAAGTTCTTTAAAAAAAACGAACTTAAGCTTTAATCGGACATAAAGCCATCATGTATCGGCTATAATTGAATTATATTATTATTATAATAGATAATAAAACACAATTCCCATTATCGATCGATAAGTTATCTGCCCTGATAATTATTGTGAATCCTTAAAATGAAGTAAAATTGTTTCTCAATCAGTGCAGCAGAATTCATTCAGACAGATCATCTATTAATCAATCAATCAATCAATCAATCAATCAATCTTGAGTCTTCACACTAGACTTAAAGCTGCAGTAAGTAACTTTTATAAACATGTAAGAAAGTTTGTTGTTGAGTCTCCTGAAGCCTCCAGGTTTGATGGGTTGTTGTAAATCCCGTCAGGAGCTCTAGGAGGAGCCAGAGGAAGCTGATTTATTCTCACATTATCTGTCTCGTGTTCTTCTGTCAGAATATAATGAAGGTTTCAGCAAATATGACAGAAAGTTATTCTTTATAAAAGTTAAATAACTGCAGCTTTAAGTCTCTCTGAGTTCATCCTCAGCACTTCATCATGTTAAATACATTTTTAATCAAATTTACTGACATTAAAAAGATAAACTGAATTCCATCATTCAACCATTAAATTATACTTTCACAGTTTCAGCTTCACAAAATGTGAACTTTAATTTATTTGTATAACGGGGAACATTTTTCTGCGTTGAGTATTTTTATTTTTAATACTTTAACATCTTAAACACTGAACATTACCGTGTAATAGAGTACTTTTACCGTTACTCACCTGTAGTTTCAGTGTCAGAGTGTCTTTCTGAGACTGGAACTCATTGGCGCTCTCCACCTCTGCTTTCAGTCTCTCCAACTCCTGCAGGTAAAAACATAAACAGTCAATAATAAAAATTAAAATAAGACGTTTGTGTGTGAAACTTCTCAAACTCCTCGTACCTCCTCCTTCGCCTTCAACGCCGACTCCAGCTCCTCTATCGTTTGGTTGAGCTCTGTCTTTTGGGATTTGATCACCGTCGTCTGGCCGCTCACGCACTCCAACTCCGTCACCTGGAACGCAAACGCCACAAAAAAAAAAAACCCCGGTAAGCCTTCGCACACGCACACAAACCGCCTCACAACGTGGATCAGGACGTTTATACGAGTTCACACCCGTTTGTGTAGCCTCTCGGCTTCTTCCTGATAGGCCGCCAGCTGCTGCTTCCACTGTTTGACGTTGGCCGTGGACTCGAGCAGAGCCGCCGTCAGCTTGGCGTTGTTCCCCTTGAGCGCCGCCAGCTCCGCCTCCCAGTGCTTGTTGATGTTGGATGAACTGAGACGAGAGGAAGAGACAGCAGAGGACGAAATATTCAGATCCTGAACTTTATTGTGTGTTGATTGTGGCAGTTTTTACAGGACAGGTCACACATTAAGTTTTATTCCTCCCTTTTTTAATGAGTTACATTACAGTTTTCCTCTAACCGTCTACAGTAAGTAACAGTTCAAATCAGGTTGAATTCATTATATTTTACAGAAAAGTCACAAAAGTCATCTTCTAGAAAGTGAACAAACACTTTCACTTCCTAGAAGATTAATTATTAAAACAATTAAAGTTGCTGTGCGTGTCTGAGAGGTAGGAGATCTGAGCGAGGGGCTGAAAACATCAATTATTCATTTTAAATCAATTTTATAAGGTGTTTCCATGTCTCAAGGTTTTCCAGGATTTGTGGGAAACCTGTAAAAGTAGAAACATTATTATGTAAAGATACCTAATTTACGAGTAAGAGTCCAGAATTCAAAATGTACTAAAGTTAAAATGTAGCCCGAGGAGTCGATTGTAGATACTTTATATATTACAGTTAGATTAAAAGTGAAATACTGCATCGTATCATTTATCATATATTGTTTTATTATGTAACAAATAGCAACTTTAAGCTGAGTTAAGAGTATCAGTAGAAAGTGGCAGTACAGTCGCACCGTGCTTGAGTGAGTGTAGTTACAGAGTTACATCAGGCTGCAACCAAGTTACCTTCATTATTGATTGATCTGCCAAATATTTTCTTCATTGCACAATTAATTAATTAATTAATTAATTAATTAATCATTTGGACTTTAAAGTGTCATGAAATTGCTTGAAAATGTAAAGATTAAATTATATTAATGATTTAAATCCAATTATTGAATCCGACTGAATCTTATCAGGTTCAGCTTTTGAACATTTCACCTTTTGTTGGCTGAGAAACAACATTTATAACCTTTATTAGCTTTAAATAACACTGCTGTATATACCTTTTGACCTGTGCAGTTATATTTATATTAATATATATACACATAAGCTTTATATACATGTAACTTATTCTATGATGTGTATTTTCTTTTCTATTGTGTTTATATCTGCAGCTGCTGACCAGAAAGCTTCTTATCTCGTCAGCAGAAGTTGAAGCTTCTGTCAGTTTAATCTTGTGTATTTTTTTGGTTTATAACTCGATCCTTCGTCTATTGTGTCTGCGGACAAAAAGCTGAATGAATGCCCGTAAACATCAGTTCACAGAGAACCAGCAGAAACCAGTTTTCAGTGAACTGTCGTCACGTCGAGGCTGAAAAACAACTCCAGTTCCTGTAACTTCGAGCTGAACACAGACTTCGTGTTGCGTGAGGCTTTCCGAGAATGAGGTGCTGTCGCCTCTCAGGTGTCAGATCTGTCGTCGTCTACCCAGAATCCTCCCGCGTGCTGAGGCTGTTTACTGTAACGAATACCGCTCGCGCACCAAAACGAACTCACTGACTTCAGATCAGAGCTGGAGGAAGGTATTCAGAGTAGTAATGTAATAAAATACTCCAGTGTGGAACATTCAGGAGGATCTATTGGAAGAACTTCACAGCCCTGTTCTCACTCCCAGGTCGTCAAATACAGACGCGAGTGGTGTTCAATTATCTGCAACTTCACAGTTAAATGTCATTAAATCCTTCACACTGGTCCTTTAAAAGCTCCATGTTAGTGTTATTATTAATGGATTATTGTTATTGATCTATTAAAAAAAGGTCCAGTGTTTTCATTAGTGTGTAATCACCTGAATATCAAGGTTTAAGGTGACTTTATTTGTATATAGTATATATAAACAACTCAGATAAACATGATATAAACGTGATAAAAGATCAATAATGAAATTACTAAGATAAAAATGCAGATAAAACCAAGAATATCTCTGTGCCGGGTTATTGATCTGACTGATCGCTGCTGGAACGAAGCTCTTTTTATACTCTTTATTCTAAATATTGGGAATATAAACCTTCGTCCAGGAGGAAGAAGAAGCTGAAATTCACCGTGTGAAAGGGCAGAAGTCTTAGTTTAAAACCGGAGCTGTAAAGAATCCACTGAGTAGGATACTACGAGCCGGTGTTTGATTTGTCCGTTCTGGGCTACTGTAGAAACACGTTAATGGTACTTTAATGTTGTAGGTGGAGCTAAGGAGCAGGTAAATTACCTCCTTTAACACTGACTGTGAATGTTTGGACACTAGAACACAAATGTTCCTCAACATTTGATGTAAAACATGAAATAAAACCCAACAGGAGGACAGTGTTGTGGTTATTTGTACAATAAAAGATAATTTTATAATTAATTTATACAGTTTTATGTATTTTAGTGTTTCTGCTGCATTAACGTCCCCTAAAGCACGGCTGACACGACCCACCTCCACTCATTGAGCGGTTTATAATTAATAGGAAGCATGCGTAGTGTGTTACTGTAATGCTTCACTGCTGTCCAGAGGCCTGAGGGACCAGATCAATAATGAATGAATGAATGAATCGACACGAGCTGCAGCGATCTGTGCTGCGCTGTGCCAATTTCATTTTAAATCAGCTCTCCGGAGAGTCGCTAACGGACTCGTTAACACCGAACGTGATGATTTAATGATCAGGATGCGTTAAACTATTAAAAAGCTATTTAACAGAAAGAAAACGAGACGATATTTGAGCCTCTAAGTGCTCTGCTTTACCTGTGTGAGAAGGGCAGTGCATTCTGGGAAGGCTCTGCTCTGGCTTCGGTGTGCTGAGGCGTGTCTGGTGTGACCCTCTCGTCGTCGGTACCGTTGATGCTCTCCGAGGTCAAAGGTGACTGTAGATCACCTGGCGCTGACTCCTGATTGGACAGTGAAACACAAAGAAATATTTTTTAATTAAAAATTAAATTAATTTTATTATAATGAAACAGTTCAACATTTTTGGGGGAAAAAATAAAGTTTATTCGTTTATATGCCGAGAGTTAAACGAGAAGATCGACACCACTCTCGTGTCCGTACGCGAACTGTGAAGCTACAACCAGAAGAGAGTTAGCTTAGCTTAGCATAAAGAATGTAAACAGGAGGAAACAGCTAGTCAGCGAGAATTCGGTTTCTTTGAACATCTTTTATTTTCCCCTCGTTTTCAAGTCTTTCTCAAGCTGAAACCCTCCACGGAAATAACACAAACTGTAGTTCCTCTAACAGCCACTAGAGGCTGATTTTACAGCAGAAATAAACGTGTTTACAACCTCGTACGAGAACGTTTTTTGTCTCTATGGCTAAATTTTGCGAATTTGTACAACTGCACAGATATTTTTTTTTTATATAACTCACCCGTATAAATTATATAAAGGCTTAAAGTTATGCATAATTAAGGGCGTGGCTGCGTTGAGTGACACGTAGGCTTTCTCATACTATATTTATTGTTATTCACCAACAAGGAAAATTCCTTATATGTGGAAAAACCTACATCCAATTCTAAACCTGTCAGTCTATGGGCTTTATGCTGAGCTAATGGGCTGCTAGCTGTAGCCACATGTTTAAATGTACAGATATGAGAGTGATATCGATCTGACCAGCGAGACGGCGAATAAGCACTTTCCCCCCAAACGGCTGAACTTTTCCTTTAAATTTGGATTATGAAACAGAACAAAGTAATAAAGTTTTAATGACTCCGTGCTCTCAAAAATTAACTTTTCTGCTGAGATGTAGCCGAAGACGCTCTGAAAACTAACCACTAGACACAAAACTAGATTCAAATCACAGGACGTTTTCTCTGTTTCTCTGCTTTTTGGGTCTGAGCTGCCGATTTAAGTGATTTCTTAGAACTGGGACTCTTCTGAAGACACTGTGTCCCTCGTACGTTATAAAATATCTCATAGCTGACTGTTACTTTTTGAGAGCACGAGAGGAGAGCTGGAGGGTCGTCTGTGGAAGGTTTATGTGGGAACTTCACAGGTTCCTCTGGTCGTTAGTCTGACATTAGGATGATAGACGAGGTTGTTAAAGACTGATGACGTGGGTTGCTCCCGAAAAAAGAAAGACCGGAGTAACAAAAACAATGACAATAGGTGATGAGTCTGGGCTTTATACATCATTGTGCTCTCACTGTTGGCTGCAGGGGAAGGTTTTTAGGGGAGGTCTGCATCATTAACTGGAGGGTAAGACTGGGAAAAAACGGGGCCACCGGAGTCATGAAAATGATTCTTTCCACTTCTTTTTACCTTCTTTTTAACAGGTTTGTTGACTGATAACACATTCCTTTTTACAGCGGCGCCCTGAGGAGGAATCATTAAGGAGAGGAGAACAAGCCACAAGGTGTTAGCTTAGTGGCTGAACGTGAGCTGAGTGAAACATTAAACAACTTATTATAACGAAGTACTCGAGCTACAGGAGCCGTCGTACAGGGATTACATTAATGTCATTCCTGGGGGTTTGTTACCAACCTTATTAACATTTTAATCTTGATTCTGAATGGAGAATACACTGTAAAACATATTAAACCAGAATGACTGAGAGTTTATGAGGAGATGGAGATCATCCAGTGTCTGGTATAGTTTGATGGCAAACATCCAGAATGAAAAGGCCTGCTATGCTTTTAACTCGTGCAGCAGGAAAAACAGCAGGAATCTATGCTAAAGTTACTTTTCTATGCTGATGATATGATAGACTTTATTGATCCCACACTGTGGAAATTCACTTGTTACAGCAGCTCCAGATAGAAGATAGCAGATAAGAACAAAAAAGAAATACACATTGAATAAGAAAATAAAGAAAGATAAAAGATATCAAGAAAACAATTAGATTTAGAATTAGGGTTGTTATGTACACTATATAGACATATATACAAACAGCAGTCATTTAGCAGAAGAATATAAGCTAGCTATGAATAGTTCAGGTCTAAAGACTAATGTGCACTTTTGATTCCTGTAGCAGAAAAAAACAGCAGGAATTTATAGACAGTTGTCTATCAATGTGAGCTGTGGAATAACAAAGTTTTATAAGTAATGTATTTACATATTTCTAGCCAACTTGCTTTATTCCTAAATCCAGAAAATGTTCATATATAAGCTATCCGTCCAAATAGCTAAGCTCACGTCTTCAAAGACAGATCCAGGTGTGCAGCGTATGCAAGGATGCATTAGCGGGGATAGTGTTACCTGAGAGGGAGTGCTGGTGAGCTCCATCTTCTCCTGAGACTTCTCCTTTGCTAACCTCGCTGCCTCTTTGAACTCCGCAAACTTATCTGCAAACTAAAAAGATTGAAAAAAAAAGACAGTTTGGTTTAAAGAGAGGAGATAAACTCAGTCTCTCTTTGTGGGTCTTCAGTCCCGCGCTCTCACCTTGGCCAGGTTGCTCTCCGACGAGAAGCCGAGGCCGTACACGGTGTTCGCCCGGCTGTCGGCCCACTGGCCAAACTTCTGCGACGTCTTGGTGAACGTCATGTTGGGGGTGATGGTGCTGTTGATGATGGCCTGTGGAGAATAAATACATTGTCTGTTAAAGCTTCACTGATTCAGGAAACAGGTTACAGCTGCAAGTGAGCAGCTGGAAGTCTGATATCTACTGGGAACCGACTGTGTGTGTGTGTGTGTGTGTGTTTTGGATGGACGTGGATTTGTGTTCACATTGTTTGGTAAACAGGAAGCAGTCAATGAGGAGTTACTGAAGTGAGTCCAACTGACTGTCATGTTATTGATCGGTGTGGGAGGACTCGCAGGCAGAGCTGGGAGAGAGGCGAGCGCAGGTGGTTGCGAGGAAAAATGGAAGATTTACTGTTAAGATGCCTCAAATAATCAGTTTATTCTTCTCCTTCAAACAGAGATCTTAACTCAAGGTCCACTTACTTCCTTTTTTTAAAAAGTCTTCGACCACATGACACAGTTCTCATCAGATTTACTTTTGTTGTATTTGCCATGAAACTGTTGATGTTGAAGCTTTTCCATGATTCTGATCACCTCTAAGACTTTTCACTCTTGAGGAAACAGCAGTCGAAAGCTCTAGAGACGCGAGTAAGTGGACCTTGAGTTGAGAATGTTTTGGTCTTTGAAGAGTAAATCAACACCCATTGAAAATATCTTTGTTTACATGTAATGATTTCACTTCTGAACTTGCTTCAGTGATGTACAAGTGTACACAGTATTTAATTTCCTCACAAACTTAAACGTTACTGTTATAAAGGGAGCGGCGACTTGGTGCGTCGTACGACCAAAACACACCGGCGCCGCAGTGCGTCATATAACACACATTAAGTGCCGCCTCTAACACAGTCAGGAAGCATCACAAGGTCGCTGCGTGTCTAGTTGCCTGCGGGGTTATACATAGAAAATAATAAGGGCCTGTTTTAGCCTTTAATTGGCAGTAAAAAAAAATACTTGAAAATGCAGCTGAAACTGTGACTCATGATTTGGAAGTCAGCTTGTAAATACTGTACAGCAGTGAACTCCAGGACCCAAACCCAGAGGTACGCTTTACCAACTGCACCTGTAACGAATTCACAGAGCTGTTTATGTATTAACTGTAGTGTAATGGGGCCAAACCTACAAGTTTGTCTCATTTCTGAACCACCAGAGAGATTTGTCACTGTGTGGCCTGCGTCTGTTTTCTTTCCCTCTGACTTATTGTTGTTGTCTGTATAATCACGTCCTCCAGCACCAGCCCGCCCAATCGCTGCTATTTCCAGCTGAAAACTTGCTGGTTCAACAACAGCGGTAGCCACCCAGAGAGGCTCTTACATAACTATGCTAACTCCACCCCTGCACCCCTCTCAAGACTAAAATAATCACTGCCACACAGATATGACAGACCCGACCGCCCCTTCACTGCTCCAGCACAGAGAGGCCAGGCCGAGGCAAACAAAGCCTGGCAAGCTGAGAGTCGGGGTGGGACGTACTCACAAAATCCTACATATTTACAATATATAAACAAAGATATTGTTCTTTATGAATTTATCTGCACATACGAGTTGTTTGCAAGTGGTATATTACAATCCTAAGTTCCTATTGATTGAAATGAGGCTCTAACAGACCGTTAAACAAATGTTACATACTGAATATTAAGACTGAAGCTGTAGTCGTGGCACAGGAAAGGTTACGAAGGACTGCCACACACACACACACCTTGGATCCATCCAGACTGATGATTCGATATACATTCCTGGTACTGTCGTAGAAGTAGGAGACGGTGACAGCGTGTTTACTGGTGGGAACCCAGTTCTTCTTGGTGTTTGGGTCGATCTGGAAGACGTGGGCCCGTGTGCTGAAGATGGGCTGCTCTCTGTGGAGAGAAAGGAAGAAACGTTGGAGGAGATTGAGCCATCGGTATTTGGTTAAAAAAAGGCCTCAAACTCTGAGGTTGCCTTAAATATGCAGCGTGTAACTGAATACCAGCCTGTGAGGAGGAAAAACAAGCTTTGGTTTCACCAAAATAGACAAAACAACAAAGAAAATTATTGCGTTCAAGTTGACAAAGATTGATGCCAAAGGACAAAAAAACACAAGTCATGCTAACGGCTCTGTGAGGCGCACTGGTGCTTTAAGATAATTGCTCAAAGACAGCAGGTGTAATGTTTAACTTGTTCATCACGGTAGTTTAACGAGTACAAATGAACACTAGACCAAACTGCAACCTCCGTGGACTGGTAAATGAAGCCAACAGCAAAGTAACAAACACTGCAGTTCCTCTAACGGCCACTAGAGGCTGGCTCCAGGAGTGAGTCAATCTCCATAAGGCCTCATATTAAAACTTTACAGCAGAAATAAACAAGTTTACAGCCTGGTACAAAAAATGGTTTTGGTCCCTATAGCTACATTTCCTGTTTATGACGACGGTACGGAGGGTGAATTTGTATAAAACTCACCTGTTTAAATTATATTAAGGCTTAAAGTTGAGCATAATTAAGGCTATGGACGCTTTGAGTGACAGGCGGGTGCGGCACAGCCCGTCTCAGCTCCACGTAATGGCCTATTTTTGTCAAACAGGACTGCCACGTCCAGAGCCGACGACACAGCTCTTCAGAAACTTCTACATCCATTTTTAATTGTACAGTCTATGCACTAAACACAAGGCTGATGCCAATGTCATTAGTTTGCAGATATTCGGTCAGAAATCAATGACTAGACGCCAGATTAGAAGTCAGTGGATCACCAAAGTTATTACAGTTCATCCTCAGGGGAACGTGAAGGTCACATTTTGTGAGAATCCGTCCAACAGTTGTGGAGATATTTCACTAAAACCACAAAGTCATTAGGGTTCATCCTCTGGGGCGTTTGCCATCGCTAGAGTCGCACCGATTCTAAAAACATTCAGGTGTGTTCAGGCCAAAGTTCATTAAGTTAAGGATCAATAAAGTGCTCTTCATTCCTCACATCCTCCGAACAATCTGCTGACACTCGTTAAAGAGACACAACGTGTGAATAAAGCGCCACATGAAATATCAAACGCTGTCCTTTCCAGTGAAAAGAAGTGGAAGCACTGAGGGAACGTGATGAGGAAGAGGAAGGTGAGAAACAGCTTGCCAGATCCCAGCACATCCATTATTCACTGGTCTGCTGTGTTGCTGCTCTACCAGTGACAGGACGAGGAAAAACACTGTAGAAATGAACACATACAAGCACATGGACACAGTCTTCCTCTCCTCATGTGGCACACAAAGGCAGATAGTAAAAAATATTCAATTAACACTTGGCAGGAGGAATCAAATCAAATAAATCTGCAAATATTAAAATTTGCTTCGTAATGTAGACTCTCTGCAATGTTCCAAAACACAAATAATCCTTAATGTCACGATCGCTTCATTACTTGGAGTTAATGAACCTTTGCAGTCAGCGGGTGATGAAGGCAGAGTCATTAAAAATGATTTATGATTTACAAAATAAAGCCTTAAGGAAGCTTTACAAAATAAAGAAGCACCAACAATCGTAATGCAACGATTTAGACGACCTAAGTTATATTTTTACTCTGCTGCTGCATCGCTGTCTGGAAATGGGAATGTGTTGGGTTGATGTTTCGTCTGGAGCTGAATTAGAGAAGACGTGTTGTGGTTTGTTTGGGTAACGTGAGACAGGAAAATATACAACATGAGGACTAATATCTTGTTTAAGTTCTATTAGTGGTGACAGAGAAGGCAATCACACCTCTCTAGTGACAGCGGCTGGACGTTAGCGAGGAGATATTTGTGATATGGAGAGACAAAATAGCACAACCTTTCTTCATGATGGCGTTTGAGGTCGATCAGATTAATTCCCCAGGAGAAGTTTGTTAAAATATGTGTGTAAATCGCCAAAAATTACCATTAAATTAAAAAATACTGACTTCCTTGTTGGGTTTGGGTTACATTCTGACATAATACAAGTGCCATTTTCATACCTATCAGTGAAATGTGCCCCTGGGGCAGTTGTTTAGGGGACGCTACTGAGCTATTTTGCCACTCCCATGTGCAAAACACATACATACGCCACCGCTGATGTGTATGTGGTGTTTCATGAGTTTTGGAGGATGTTACGGTCACCAAATATGTGATTTATTGTGTAAAATATCATTATTATTATTATTATTATTATTATTATTATAAAGAGTTGGAGTGATTTTGACAGGGCTTTGACAATGTTTGCCTCTTGGGGCCTTTATTATTACATACATGTGAATGTGTTCAGAGACTGTTTCTATACCAGCAATGTGTGCAGGTTAATAATAATAAAAGAAACATTTTGTGTGACTTTTCTTTCTGCTGTGGTGTCGAAAGAGGTATACCTTAGTTTATACTTAGACTACCTCAGAAATAAAAAAGGATTCTTTAATTTTATGTAACAAATATGAGAAGATATATTTTGTGTATCTTTACATAGACATAAAATAATCTTTTTCAGTCATAATTTGTCTCCAAACTCCAAATAAATGTTATAAAATCATATCATGAACCCAGTATTGTTAATTGTATCAAATCATCAGTTACACCTCTAATCAGGGCTGCACAATTAATCGAAATATGGCATAAATGTAATATCCAAACTGCAACAAAACACCATTATAATGAAGTACAGTAGTTCTGCAGAGATGCCCTTATCTAAAAATCTTTTCCACAATCGTATAATAACCATATATATGATGTTTCTACCATATCGTGCAGCTCTATCCCTCATAGAAAAGAAAAGCTGTAAAAAGTTGGATAAGAAAACCAGAATATAACCTGGGTGCAGGAGGAGATGGAGCGTCCTTCTTGAAACCTGCTGCCTCGTGTGTGGGCGGTTAAGATAAAAATCAGGCTTTTTTTTTTTTTTTTTTTTTTTTAAAGCAGCAGAAAGAAAGGGCAGATATGCTAATATGCTTCTACTTTTACAATAACAGGGCTGAACAATGCAGCAGAGCCCACACAGACACGGACAACCATCAACCCCCATGTGTGTCGGAGGCGAAAGCGTGGAGGTTGACACAAGTTAAAGCCACTCTCTCCGATGTCGGTGCAGCTCCCGAACAACGTGCATCACAAAGCGGAGATTAGACTAATTACAAAACAACAGGTCGATTGATTGACAAGATTATGTGGGTTCAGGTCGATTCCGTGGAGAGAGCTCGCTTCCAGATTTGTTTGTCGACCGTCACTCATTTCATTTTGACACCACTTTCCTCCCCCCCGGCACAGAGGCAGCTCAAAGTCGCACCCTCGAATGATTTGTCTGTAAAGAAAAGCAGCAGGATGTTATATATTTGAGGCATGTGTGAGCGTGTGCAGGCCAGAGCAGAAGGGCGAACGCTGACGTAGAAGCAGCAGCAACGATGCCAACGGTGACCTGGAAGCACCTGTGCTGACATACAGAGATCAGCGGGCTCTGGACGGATTCCAAATATTGCTATGGATGGATGAAAAAGCTCGCAGGGTCTTGGATTAAAAGCAAAAACAAGCTGTAACTGTCTGGTTGTAACTGGTCTGAATCCTCATGGAAATACGCACACACACACAAAAAAAAAAGAGAGCAGATTTTTTGCCTGGAGATGTATACAGACTTCTGGAAATGTCCCAATTTGTTAGTTTCCTCCAAAATAAAGTGTGGGACTGCTTGAAAGTAATTTTCTCTTTCTCAAAAGAAGGAAAATTGTAAGAAAAATATATTAAAGACAAGAATATGTAGCCTATGCAGCAACAAATATTGCTTTAATTTCATTATTCTGTTGTTTTCTGAGCCTACTGACAGAAAAGAGTCTGCAAACAGCGTCCTGATCATGAGCTCTGCATGCTGAAAACTGTGGTACACCTTCAAATACTCAAGTAATCCCACACTGATTCAAACAATACCTGGGAAGCACTAACCTTTAATAAAAATATACATTTATATGTCAATATACAGAATGTTTCTTACTTCTCACTAGTGTCTAATTTCATCATTACAGCAAAGTGTGATTGGGTCTTTTTTTCACAGCAAATATTTTGACTTGTCTTGCAAGAAAACATACGAACCGATAACAGTTGAGATGGATTCCTAGAGCCAAGCTGCTCGCGTGCCTTAAAAAACAAAAGTTATGCAGATTACCGATGTCTATAAGTGTTTTGGTTACCGTGCTGATACCCGTATCTGAAACAGGTATCGAAATGCAAAAATGGGCATCCAGAATGCAAAACACTACCACTTCTAATTTTGCTAAATTGACATCGTCTCAACACCCTTTGTTGCTCCGAACAACCGGACAAAAATAAATCAAAAGGCTCTCCAACAGGGCAGTAAGCAGCACTAAGAAAGACAAACACAGAAGCACTGAATGATTTCTCTTCAACATTAGAGGCCCAACAATAAAACCACCTCTTTATCTTGACACATGACTCATTTAATGTAGATTTTGATCCTCAGATGCCTATCAAACAGGCAAAGTAGATTTAATTGCTTTGCTGGGAGCGGATCGTCCCGGGTCTCCTCCGGGACGCTCTGTGATTGTTCCTCTCTGGGAACCTCTCGTCATGTCTCAGTGTGTTAATTAAGTGGAGTGGAGACTTCGGCAGATGTTATTTAAAAGATAGACACAGTTAATCAGTGAGGTGGTGCTACTCGGGGATTCACAGCAGCTCAAACAGGCAGTTTTAGCTTCGATTTAACGCGTCAGAGTTCAGATGTGCTACGTACCTACTATTTGTCTTTGATGTTGAGGTTTCAACATTTCAACATTTCATTTCCTCTGATGTGATTTGCTTACAGCAGCTCTTCCGTGACGTCTATCAGGACACGTTCAGGGCGAGATATTATGCAAAACCAGAAGGGTTGAAGACAGGAGAGTTTGGGAGGTTGGCTCCTAAATTCACTAAGACTTGGTGACTGACGGTGTGATATGATAACAGTTGCAGGTTTACCATTGAAATAAACAGTAATTGGGTTGTGGATTGCACACAGAAGTAGACGAGAGGAGGATTCTCATGTCTGATTGGTCGCTGCTGTCACTGTAAAGATTTTATCAGCTGTAGGTAGCTAACTAATGAAGCTAACGTTGGCGCCACGAGTTGAAAACCCCTTCTATAAGAAAGGCTCAGGGACTCTGGAAGTCAGTGAGAGTTGGGGGCGCTGAGAGAAAGTCTATCTATTGAAGGAGTTCCTGATTCATGCTAAATGCTAAACACATGGCAGTCATGAAAGGCCAGGATCATTTATAATATAGTGATTAACAACATTTTACACTAATTTTATAACTTTATAGGAGTTAAAAAATGATTAATACAACCAGTAAAACCTGCTTCCTTGCCATACATACCATTAAAACCCAGTTACAAATAGAGGAGTTTTTATAAATTAATGGTTTTCATTATGCCAGATTGTAAGGGGAGCTAGAGCCTCAGCAGTCCTACTATCAGCAGCAGTGCTTAGACAGACAGACAGATAGACAGATAGACAGATAGATAGATAGATAGATAGATAACAGCTTCCTCTCCAGTAGGAGACAGAAACAGCATTGTTCTTGTGTTGCAGAGTAGAGCTAGTTAGTCCTTGTAGTATTGTTTTAAATCATTTTAACATAACCCTGTTTGGTTGTTTATCTTACATAACGCCCGGGGATCAATAACAACAACACAGAGGTCGGATTTATACTTTATTGTTTGTATTTTCAAGCAGTATGTTTCACTTTTAGGAGAAAAGGCTTTAAGGATGACGGACGAGGACTGACTGATGGCGTGTTTGGTGAATGCAACCTGGATAACAGGTTTGGCTCGGGGGTGCTGGAATGTGAACTTCCCCAAATCCAATAAAGAGCAAAACAGAGCTGCTTACGTGATCTTAAACACGTCCAGGTCTGTCTTCCTCGCAGTGACAAGTGTCTGTCAGTAATGTAACCTGTACCTCTGAAAAAATTTAGTTAGTTAATAATGTGCTGCTTAACCTTGGTTACAGAGAGTTAAAATCCTTAAATCACTACATTTTATTTCATATTTGTCACATTTAAACTTTAGTAACCTCAGTGCAAACAGCATTTAAGTGGAAATCAATTCAAAAGGTATCCGACTGTCTTTCAGGAAACAGATCGATTCTCCAGAGAGTGTAAAAAGGATAAATATCTGCATCATTTTGGTGCTTTATCAATATTTTATAGTTAGTTTAGTCCAGCAGACCGGCACATATATGCTCCTGTTAGACTGAAATCTAATAAAAACTAAATATTTGACTCTGTAGAAGCCACTGTTTTATCTGGTTATTGTTTAGTCGACTGACAAGTTTGGTGGCTTAATGCAGCTTTAATTCAAACTACGTGTTTGCATATATTTAATACTATTACGAGGAACATTAGAGCAATGGGTCAATTGTGTTAAAATCAAAAAAGGGAGAAATACTTTGTATTGTTTCATGGATAAAACATGTTTAAAATGGTGAAAATGAATCAAATATAGAAACTTGACTACATTGAGTCCCTCCTCTGATTTTAATGTTGGGAAACATACTGACTTTCACTCTTTTCAACAGTGTCAAAGTCTCAATTAATCTTCTTTAAGTGGGTACAATGACCAACTTTTAGCGGGTCGTTTTGTATTTCAGGGTGTCATTAGTCTGACACTGTGGCCTAGATCAAAATCTGCCCCGGCGGTGTGTGTGTCGCTGTGAGTGTGTGCCGATTGTTAGCCTATAATCCCCGTTTCACAATGAAAACGTACCGAGCTATTCAAGTCTCAATGACAAGTGCTTTGACAGAGGAATCCGACCGCAGATGTTATCAAATCAGCAGTTCCCCAGTTACAACCAGCAAAAACATTCAGGAGGACAGACAGACAGAGAGACAGACAGAGAGAGAGCGAGACAGACAGCAGTGTTTGCATACTGGGATACAAAGACACGCACTGTCTCTGACTGAAAGGGCAATGTGTTCAGATTATCTGGTAACCACATACAGTGTGTTCTTCATCAGGAAACGCTATTGTTGCAGATCAGTCACTCGTGACGTCGAGATGATGAAGACCACATTTATCCTTCACAGCAGCTTGGATTGCTGGAGATCAATACTTGTAACAGTTAGTCAAATTATCCCAATTTATTGTTTAAATCCATTTATTGTTCTTTTTTCTTTCCAAATTATAGTTAAAAACACAAATATATATAATTTATAAAAGATATAAAACATATTTGAGAAGATTTTAAGGCAATTTCTCCACATTAACATATTCAATTCTAACTATATTTAGTATAATATCAAAGAAAAGACAAAGAAAGACAACAAATATTTATGCGTGAGCTGGAACAAGTGAAATTTTGGCATTTTCTTCTGAAGAAATTCCTTAAAATCGATTATCAAAACAGTCGCAGTCAATCAATATCTTCTGTCTCTGAGCATCTTCTGATTAGTTTTGTTATAGGTTAATCTTGTTTTGTTAGAAAACAGTGAAAAATGTCTGTCTCGATATTCCTAAAGCCCAAAGAGACACCATCAAAGGTCTTCTTCTGCCCAAACAACCAGGAACTATCACATTTTTTTTGGCCTTTCTGCTTATAATTAATGGATTATTAAAATAATTGCCAAATACTTTTCTGTCAATAAACTAATTGATTATTGGACAAATGTTGCAGCTTTAACACATATTTCATTTGACTCTCAATGCAATGCCTTCCTATAAAAGTACCCTTCACACTCCTTTAACAATAAGAATTAAAGCATTATTATCCAATGTTATAAAATATTAAACATTAATCTTCTTATATTGCTTAAGAAGAAAAATACAACTACAACAACAAAGAGAGAAACTCTGCTGTGTCAGATCACGGCTGGTTGCAGTCTGTGCTCGCCCGCCCCTCCACCACCGCCGCCGCCGCCGCCACCACCACCGTATTACTAACTCAGCTGCTGCGTCGTCATGGCAACAGCCATGTGACACAAGGGCTGGTCATGAGCTGTGAACATCCTCCAAACTCCATCCATCCATCCATCCGTCTCTCTCTCTCTCTCTCCTGCCACACATGCTCCCTTTGCCCCAATCCGATCCCGCCGTCCCTGCCGGTCAACCCACTCACAGAGAGCGGCAGCAGGGGCTTGGCAAGGCACAACCTCCAGTTTAAAAAAAAACACCCATATGCCATTCACCAGGCTCAGGGCTTTCTGTGTGTGTGTGTGTGTGTGCGCGTGTGTGTGTGTGTGTGTGTGTAAAGAAGATTTTTGCCTCAACACGTTGAATCTTTTGCGACGCACTGACACAGCGTCTTTTTCCCTGCCTTTACAACGTCTGGGTGTAATAAAAAGGTTACAGTGCGCCTCTTTCAGATCACTTTATTTTATTAGACCTCCGTGGAAAAATAAAACAAGTCCGATGAGGGGAAGTGAAAGAGAAAAATGGTAATAAGTTATAAAAAAAAAAAGACAAACATGGTGCTAAGAAACCCCAACAGAGCTGGCAGAACGCTACATAATCACACAACGCCAGCAGAGAACATGTGAACTGTGCGTCACATTTTACAGCACACTAACGAGCAATTTAACGAATTAATCTACATTTTAGTTTCTCTACTAATCTGTTATAGTCTGTAGAGTGTCAGCAAATAGTGTCAGCTCTTATTTTGTCCGACATACGATCAAAAACCCAAAGATAGATAGATAGATAGATCAGGTTAATGTCATAGAAGATGAGGAAAAAAGAGCAAATATTCAACATTTAAGGGGCTGGATACAGAGACATTTTGACATTTTTGTGCTAAGAAATTACTTAAATGATTAATTTATTATCAAAATAGCTGCTTATTAGTTTGTCCATAGACTAATCAATTAATCGACTAAAGGTTTCAGCTCTTTTTGGACATTACAGGACGACTCCATCTCTTTCCGTTATAGTCCAGGCACCTTTCTCTTTAGAGCTCCACTTATGTTATTTCCACTTTACTCAGCCATACCAAAATAAAACAAACAAACAAAAAAAGAGGTAACAAAAAGACTTTTCATCCACACTCATCTCACAACCATACTGCCTGTGTCTCTTGTAAAGACTGTGGGTGATACAAGTCGGCTCAGAGACACCAACGAGTGGCGAGTGGCACCTACACGCGGCGTGATAACAACGATCTCACAGGTTCAGTGCAGGTCACGCTGTGTGAGATGGGACCAATAAAATCTGCACTACATTGTATGAAATCTGCTTCGAGGCGCGTCAGATGGTGCGATGAATGCCTGGTGAATCACATAAATACAAAATAAACTTCACATCATCCATCTGGCAACTCAAAATCTTCTTCTTAAAACCTCACTGTTATCTTCGAGCTTCTATTAACTGATGTTTGTTCACTTTTATTCTTTGGTTTTACTCAATAAAAGCACGTTGTAAGGAGAGGAGACTGAAGACGATGGTGTTGGGTAAGTTAATGTTTTTATGTCTTTCTGCACTGAATTTTAAATTGTTGGTTTGTAAACAAGGGTCGTAGCAACAGCCACATTGTGGGATTTTGCTCTTGAACTTCTGAGACAGCAGACAGCAGCCTGTTGTCGGACGAGACTTCACCACGTTTTCTGTCGTGATTGTCAACTCTCATTTTCAGGAAAACTGTGTAAAAACAGCTCCTGTACGCAGCTCCTGAGATAAAGATAAAGAACAGAAATATGTAGGTTTGTAAACGTAGTGTGGTTGATTTAATTCTATAACGTTTCTTTTAGACTGATGCAAATTCAACCAATCCCTGTGAATAATGTGCACTGTATCTGTATACGTTTTCTGCTAGTTTTGCAGATCATACCGGCCCCCCGCCTAAAACCTCGAGCCATACATCATCAAACCTCTATTTTATTCGCAATTTTCACTTTCTCCTGCAATTTCACTGCAAAAAAAGAAGCCTAAAAACATCACAACATGCATGCAATCTCTTTGAAAAGCTCCTACAAAACCAGACAATTTTAGGCTGCAACAAGCTCAAAATATTCTGCAAACTCCAGGAGCGACTGCTTAACGTTGAATTGAATGGCTGCAGGTCGTCCCTCCTCTTTCTCCTCTCATTTCCTGGCACCTCTCTACTGTTGATCAAATAAAAACATAATGCTTTTGGGAGAAAAAGTATGCTTCGCTGAGGGTAAAAGAAAACAGGCGTCTGCAGAGCGATTATGCACCAAATAACGTGGAACACAAAAAGATATGAATGTGATATTCCTGACAGTAAAAAAAATAAATTGGCAGAAATAAGCTGTTGCTTTACGTGGTCTGGGCATAACAGGTGTCAAGGGATGTGTTATCTCACTACTGCATGTCATGTGCTCGCTCATAACTGCAACCTAAATTCCTGTGACACCAGTCTGTCACCGCCGCCGCCACCGCCGTCCCAGAATATGTGTCTGTTTCCAGTCAAAAACAAGCTGGCTGCAAGTCGAACTCTGACCTACTGGTCTCACCAGTTAAGCAGACAAACGCAGCCTGGACACGGTTTTTATTCAGGAGTGCCAAGTTTCAGGAGGGGGCAGCTCGTTTACAACCATCTATTATACAAGAACAGAAGCTCCGGCACTTGTTGGAGGAGCTTGAAGTCTGACGTGCTAATTAAAGGGTGAGTGCACACGTAGGACACGCTTCTCTTTCTGGCGTCCGGGGAATTGATTGTTGACTGGATTATAGCCATTGGCCTTGAGAATTACAGAGGATGTGCTTTGCTTCCCCCCCCCTCTCCTCTCTCCTCCTCTTCAACCTCACCCCACCCCAACCACAATATGACAACAAACCAATCACATGCTACATCATCTGCTTTCATCTGGAGTAAGAACTAGGTCGCCCCTTGATCAGGAGAGTCACCATACATCCGCAGGTTCAGCTACATGCATTTACACGAGCCGAGTGCGGGGAGAGATCATTATTCTGTGGCGGGGATTTAAGTAGGAAAGCACAAAAAAAATTATTATTACACTATTTTAAAAGCTCCATCAAAACAATAATGCTTCGTCTTACTTCCCCATTAATAAAACCACACTGTGCCAAACTGTCTGAGCTCTGACTCTTGACCTGCTCTCCATCCATCCGTCAAACAGTAGCCGGCTTCTTTACAGCTTAATCTTTTGGCTTCGGTAATCTAAAAATGTCAGTGTATGGAGGCTGTGAGTGGATGTAACGACGGGCAGCAGTATATGGTTTATAGTGTTGTATCTCCGGGGCCAAGCATATTCTTTAGTACCAAAGTGGGTGGACGTAGAGGAATATTCATGGTGTTATATATATGCTGATTTAATCGTAAAATCTAAAAAATTTGCTTGGAAAAGGCCTTAAATAAAGATATTTTACATTATTATGGCACATTAGTAACATATTGAATAGAAATAACTAAAGGTAGCATTAGAAATCAACAAATCTTCAAATCTTTCCAAATCTTTAGACATTTCTTTCTGTATCTGACGACCTGAGAATGAGAACGAGGCTGTGAAGTGTGTAGGAGAAACTACAGTGGCCATTAAAACTCATGAAAAATTATCTACAGTCAGTGTTTGGTTTGTCCCTTCTGGGCTACGGTAGAAACATCACGGTCCAACAGCTGATTCTAAGGTCATAAAAACACAACAATTGCAATATTCAGGTGTTTGTACACTACAGAAAACATACCTATGAATATTATATTATATTTATGCCAGCAGAGCCTCTGAAATGTTACACACGGGACCTTTTAAGCCTAAAAGTCTCAAATGTGGCCGTAACAGATCATTAAATTACTCCAGTTTACTTCAGTTTTCCGCTAATCAACCCCCTAGGTTTACGTAGGACAACCTTATTCTCTTTTATATCATTAAGTAAACTGACCCAGTGACATATTTTATGGATATTATATTCAAAACTGTACAATGAATCCAAATAGTGAACTCAGTAACAAGAAGTATGTGTAAAACAAGTGATTTTGATTCATTCTGAGCAGATTATTTACCCCTTTTTACACAATTCTCTCTTTATTATGTATTTTTCTTATTTTTAACAATCATAAATACTTAACAGGCTTCTTTTTCTCTAACAAAATCAGTGTTTTTCTTGTCACTGACACTTGGCCATTGCTCTATTACATTATTTAAATCACCTAGCACACTTTAAAATTAACATTGCAAACCCCCTAAATCTGACTTTAAAATGTCCAGGACAACGTGTATTATATCCAGGACATTTTGCTATATATCAATCAAATCCCAGGTGTTTTCATGACTGGAAAACTACAATTTCCAGGTGTGTTTTTTTTTGTTTTCCAGGAACATGTGGGAACCCTATCCCTCCTTCTAAATTAGATCTGCAGACTTTCTCCTGCTCAAAATCTCTAAAAAAAAAAAACCCCAACACAACAAAAGTCAGTCACACCCTGACCTGCAGACAGAAAGCGAGCCACTGCACCTCCACTGTTAGTGACTAACTCCACATACCCCATTTTTGCTGGATCTTGGTGCCTTTGGGAGTCGATATCGATCCGCTGTGTGGTCTCTGGAGGGCGGTGTGAACGGGGCTAGCTTCGGCTCTCTCCTCTCTGTCCTCAGCCTGTCATGGCTCCTTCTCTCTCTCTCTCTCTCTCCTTCTCTCTCCCCTTCTTGTTGTTGTTAACTTATGTCCTTGGGTACATTTTTCTGTGTTGGTAGTCACCCGAGCAAACGTGTCTGAGCACGCAGACGCCTTTTTGAGCTACTACTGTTAGCGGTTAGCTTTAAAAACAAACCCCGGATTAATAGCTTTAGAGATAAACTCTGACAGGCGGCGGGAACGGGAGGGAGGAGGAGGAGGAGGAAGGGGGGGATATATATATATATAAAAAAAAGGGGGTTATTTAAGCTTTTAAAACTTTTTTTAAAACACAAAAAATAAATAAAATAGCGCACAGTCACTGAATGAGCTGGCTGTATCCATTCGCTGCTAGCTGACGGTGAATACCGTAAATCCCACTTTCAGTCTCCGGGGCTCTTCCTCGCCATTAACGGTTGCTTCTTTTTTTTTCCAACCGCCGCCACTCGGACACCGTCTTTAAATTAAACGCCGCTCGGTGTTACGATGGTGGACATCTTCTTCCAACGGCTGGAGCTTCATGTCTTGTTTTTTTTTTTTTTTTTGGGGAGGAAAAGACTGCGAACAGTTGGTGTAAACTCCAGGTTGTATCATCCTTCCCCTCCTTCTTCTTCTCCCCTCCTCTTCCTCCTCTTCCTCCTCCTCCTCCTCCTTTAAGGCTTCCAACAACCAACAGGGTGATGATGTTTTGTGAAGATCCCCCGCTGGGTGATTTAACTGTTCAACACTTGTGCTTCAGCCCGGGATTCAAACGTTGTCCAGGTACGATGCTGTAACGGTCTAACGGCTCCGGTTCATCCTCTCATTCATTCTCTGGGCTCCGTCCTCAACCGCCGCCGCTCTGTACGTCAGCGCGTAAACTCCGAGATTTTACGTAATTGGTAATAAAGTGTTTCACTGTGTGTGTGTGTGTGTGTGTGTGTGTGTGTGTGTGTGTGTGTACGGAAGCCCATTTCTGGCAATGTGAAAGGAAATAAAAACTCACTATAATGACGATATTTTGAGATACTAAGTCAATGTTTATAGATATTAAGCCAATATTTTGAGATGCTAAGTCAATGTTTATAGATACTAAGTCAATATTTATAGATATTAAGTCAATATTTATAGATACGAAGTCAATATTTATAGATACTAAGTCAATATTTATAGATACTAAGTCAATATTTATAGATACCAAGTCAATATTTATAGATATTAAGTCAATATTTATAGATACTAAGTCAATATTTTGAGATACTAAGTCAATATTTTGAGATACTAAGTCAATATTTATAGATATTAAGTCAATATTATTGAGATACTAAGTCAATATTTTGAGATACTATGTCAATATTATTGAGATACTAAGTCAATATTTTGAGATACTATGTCAATATTTTGAGAAAGTTTCTCATTATATTACAGAATCTTTTTGGCAGACATGGGCTTCCATAGAAAACAGAATAGATGCAAGAATTAAATACCGGTAATAATTAATCTATGGATGAGAGACTATAACAAGGAGCCACATATATATTCAAAGATATTATTAAGGCTACACCATTTGGGTAAATGAGCGAGTTTGAACTCATTTTATGATCCGGTCACACTTTACTTCAAATCGACTAATTTAATATAATAAAGGACAACAGATTTACTGCTCAGGTGTTACATTCAGTCACTCTTTTTCATTCAAAATACACTAAAAGAGTACATAAATATAACACACAGGTAAACATTATATGCTACTGGTGATTGCCATCTTGTGGACAGTTATTGATATAGTCAGCACTGAAGTGTACGCATCCTTTAATTTAATAAAAGTAACAATGAGTACAAATACTTTATTAAAAGTAAATGTACAAAATTATTAGCACCAAAATGTACTTTACGTATCAATAATGTTTTAATATTACAATAATATTAATGTAAACTAACTATTTAACTATACTTTTGTGAGACTAATCTGTTATTTTATAAACTGATCAAATGTTTTATGTGTAAAATCAACCTAAACTAAAAGTAGTCATCATAAAAAATGACCCATTTTAAAATAATGTGTTATTATATTACTGAATTATAATTATTGATTAATTGTGATGTTAATTACTGGTGAAGGTGAAACCAATTTATCTACTTTACATGTATATAGGCTACTTCTGGGTTATTATATTATATAAATCAATTTTATATTATTCAAATCTGTAAAGAAACTAGTAACTAAAACAGTCAAATACATGTAATGGAGTTAAAAGTACAATATTTATTCATTTATAAGTAAATTAAAGTAAAATACTTGAGTAAATGTACTTAAAATGAGCTCGACAGCAGTAAAATGAAACATACACATTAATTCAGAAGTAATATTTATCCAAAAAAACATCAAATATAATATAAAACAGCATTTTACTGTAAAATAAGTACTTTTACTTTTCACACTTTAAGGGACTTCCACAGTTTGGTATTTTTACTTAAGTAAAGGATCAAAAATATTTCTTCCAACATTATTTTTAACAGTTAACCAACAACTATATTAATAAAAAGTAAATCATTTAAGTCAAGTCTGCTTTCAGCCTCTCAGATATGAAGAATACTCTCTTTTCTCTGTTTAATATCGTTGTCTTTGTTTACTGTTCACTGCTGAGTCACTATAATGTGGGTTAAATATGGAAGAACTTTGTTTCATTGAGACACAAAGAAGATTTGTTGTGTCCACTTTGGCATGTTTATGATTTGCATGCTGGTTTACGAGGACAACGTTTGCCCAGATACGACCTGTTAACCTCCCCAACTCCTCCAGTCGTTTCCCGTGTTAGTATCTCTGTCACGCTGCCACGAGACGGACATAAACAGCTGCAAGGTTGACGTTTTAATCGAAGAGTGGATCAAGAGTCAAGATTTTTACCCACAATTATGCAGATTTTTGTAAAGAATAAAGCAGCACAATAACTCATAACTATCCTGTTGTGTTTTCACCAGTTCAGGCTCAAATGTTAAAGCTCAATAGAGGATTTGTTTGATCCCTGATCAGTTGTGTGTGCACAACTAAAAACAAAACTGAACACATTGAACTTTCTTATCTGCCTCTGACAGACAGACTCATGACACTGGATATAGGCAGCCAGTAAAATAAATTATATTTAGACCTGGCAAGAAAAAAAATAGCTGCATTAACTTCATCCTGCAGCATTTTCTTTACAGTTCAAAGTGGTCACAAGCTATACAACTAATCAACAACTTATTTATTGTATATGCCAAAATGCAAAGGGGTTCAGCCAGTGTGAACAGATGACAAAATAACCTCCTACATGTTGCAAATGCTTCACATGAAACACTGGAAGACCAGTTTTCTATTTCAAGATTACGCTGAGCATGAAAACTCAACTCAAGTCTGCTTGCTTAGAATGTGATCAACAGAGCAGCGCTGGGTCGTGGTGAGAGGGCTAAAGCAAAATTCATCCAGATATTACAACAATGGATACTGCGAGCGAAGGTTTGGCACGGTCAGACGTGGACACCGAGATGACGGCGTTGACATCTGAAGATGTTCCCGAGCAAAACCTTGATGCCAGCGATGAAGTGGAGCACCTCAGGAACAGGTTGGAATCAGTAGCTGGATGTGTTTCTGTGTAATGAGGTTCGCTTTGGGGTTTTCATTAACAGTCGGGGAAACCAAGATGTTGAGCTGGTGTTTTTAATTTCTAACAAGTAACTCAGAGGCAGCATTATTTTACGGTAATAGATTGAATCCATTCCCACATTTAATGGTGAATTAATGGAGGGAATTCAATTAGTGCCTGTGTGTTTATGAGTGTGAGTTTAGGAGCTAATAATGCAACCAACCGCCCTGAAGTTAGGTATGGGACATAATGAACACTGCATGTCACAATTATCTTGGCCAAAATAACCGCGATACACAATATTATCGCGATAATCATGAGAATATTATTCAGACTTTTTAAAAAAATGGCATGCATCAGTCATACATAATTAGTAATTAAGTATTCATACATTTTATATTCAATATTCAATATATATTAATGCAGTTGTGCAATTAGTTGAGGTTTGTCTGAATCAGACTTGTATAAATAAAGTTTAGGATAAGAATATAAAAACACAAATATACGTCTGAGGACTGGAATCTAAATAGAGTTTGTATCTCACTGCCATATTGTTTCCCTTCAGTTTACGCGAAGCCGTCCATGATGAAAACGTCCGGCCTAAGATGCAGTGCCTGATGATGGACTCCTCCTTCTCCATGGTCACTATGCAAGGTGAGGACAGCGGGATCGCGTGGGAGACAACCCCTAGTCGCTGCAACACGCCGTGGGCATCCGAGGCGGGGAACTCCGCCGTGGATCTCAGCTCTCCGGTTGCAGTACGGCCTGCAACACCTGGGTCTGTTCCAGCAGGAAAGATTATCTTTGTCATGGATGAGGAGCTGATTTCCAGACGGAAGAAAGAGAGGCTGAGCAGTCAGAAGATCAAGGCGGACAGACAGCGAGAGGCCCTCGTACAGAGTTCTGAAAACATCTCCGGGAGGCCGGAGTTAGTGGGAGTCTCACAGCCGAATGTGAAAACCGAAGGAGGAGACGAAGATGAAGCGAATGATCCTCTGGGGGACAAAGAGCAACGGCTGTTCAGATTAGTGTCCGAAGGCTCTGAAATCCTCAACATTGTCGTTCCCCCAAAACTGGCTACTGTGGACGAAGAGGAGAGCAAAGAAATGGTGGACAACCTTTCTTATCTGGAGGAGAGCCTTGTCCCTAAAGCTAGCAAAGAAACACAAGATTACGAGCTTGTGAACTCATCGATGGAATCGGATGCACCAGGAGGTGACGAGGTCAGGCCCTCAGTCTCAGGCGTAATGGATCCACCGGGGGCTCCAGTGGCCAGACCTCCAGGCAGAGGAGCAGCTGGCAATGTGGACTACTTTGAGGCGTTCACCATGATTGATGCCCAGGCTCCAGGAAGTCCTGCAGTGGTCACACCGGGAGAGGCGGAACAGGAGGGAGAGGTTGCCGCTGAGAGCCAGGACACAGAGACACCTGTGCAGCCGAAAGACACCACAACAACATTAACAACAACTGTAGATACTGACAAGACAGACACAATCAGCCTAGAGGAAATCACCAGTGCGCTTCTAGACGATGTCTTCTACGGTGGTACGGACAACTACTTGAAAAGTCTAGACAGGGATTACGAAGCGGCTGGAGGAGCGCCGTCGAGGCTTCCTTCAAAACCGAGTGGCTCGACTTTGTTTGGAAGCCAAGAGGAAATCTTGACTCCCATCTTTCTACCAGAAGGTCCTTCCAAAATTATCGACCCCATTTTGCTGGAGGAGCCGAAAGCCATGGCCTTCCTTTACACGGACCTGTATGAGGAAGCAACCGGCAGTCGGAAAAAAGAAGAGGATACGGAAAGCATGACCTCCGAGAAGTCCTTCCACAGCCGGCATTCAGACCGGGAGGCCAGGGGATATTTGGAGAAATATGTCCTCATAGACGAGACTCCTGCGGTGGAAGTGGAACCAACCGACGAAGGAAAATGCACAGAGGAAGGTCCTCGGGTGTTGTCCGAAGATTTGTACGACTTTGCCGATTTGTCGTCCAAGCCCGAAAAAGGTGAGGTGCCAAATTCAGAGGAGGAAATCACAGACTTCTTCAGGTCCAGCGGCAATTCTTCTCCATGTGACATAGAGCCTTTCGCTCGATCGCTCGAGGAGGAGGAACCCCAAGCAACAGCGAAGACCAAAGACAAGACGAGCAAAAATGTCTCCATCAAGGTAGAAAAAGTTGCAGAAATCCCAGTGGATCCACTTAGCATCTCCAGCTTCGAGTTTCCCTCAGATGAACCAGACTGGGAAAGTACAGACGATCACCCTACAGCCCCGAACGAGAAACACGAGCATGCAAATCAGAAATTGTGGAAAGATGTGGAAGTGCAAAAGCCAGTTGCCCCTCCCAGGAAGAAGGCAGCAGCCTCTCCTAAGGCATGCCTGGACCTAACACCTCTGACTCCAGTTGACGTACAGGAAAAAGAAGAGGAGGCCGGTGTGAAGGAACAGAGGGAGGAGGAGAAAGAGACGGCATCACCAGCAGAAACCGCCGACGAGGGAGACGGAGACGGAGAGGAAACGATGCAGACCTCTTGCGCCGTTGCTCTGGCCGAAAGCATGCTGGCCGCAGTGGAGTCCTCACTGACTGAAAGTGTGACAGATAGCGACGTCACAAACACAAAACCCGCTGAAGACGAGGAGAAAGACACTAAAACGGCACAAGAAGAGGAAACGAGTGAGACGGAAGCTGCTGCTAAACAAACTGAACCAGAAGAGGCGGCTGTTAAGTCGTCAGAATCGGCTAAAACTGAGGTTTATCCAGAGAAACAAGCAGATAGTTCGACTGTCTCACCAGCTGAACCACCTAAAGACAAAGGACATTGTGTAATACTTTAACTGACTCTGTTAGGTTGCTGATGTGTCCCTATTCAAGGTCTTAAACTCTCAGTAGAATTAGACGATAATCAACTGAGATGCAATCTAAAAGAGTGCAAAAATATTGTTCATCTCAGTCTAGTTTTTATAATTTGTACCCATTTGTACCTGCCTGTACTGCATGAATACAAATCACATCCAGAGGAGGGTGTTTGTTTTCCTTTTTGTTTTTACAGGTTGACCCAGTATCTCCGTGTGCAGACCGGGTGGCAATAGTGCATGAATCATAGCCGTGTTTGAAAGGAGAGGTTTGGGTCACGAGTGTGAATAAAACGGGTGAGAGTGTATGTGTGTCAGTATTTGTGTGACGTTAGGGTGGATCTTCAGCTATAAATAAGCCTCTCTTGGCTGTTAACCTGACACCTTGTCTCAACTAGGAGTCCATGTACCCTCTTGTAAACAGCCAAAAGTGTGCAGTACGTGCATATTATTCACACGAGTACAGACTAATTTTATGTTTAATTCTTAAAGTTTTCCAAAACCGACATAACTGCAATTCATGCTAAATTAAAATGTGTGTAATATGCACCAAATATCCGGCAAAACAGTGGTTTATGGCAATAACAAGGGGCTGTTTTTAGACCTGGACAGTGCTGTATTTACTCTACACATGTGGCCATTAAAGCAGATTTATGTTAAGCATCATTTGCTAAGCATACTGTCGCGTCTAGGCCTGAATCCAATGGTCCCATCTGGAGCTCAGCATTGATCCTGTGCCTGCTGACCTTGTGGAGGAGATTTAAAATACACTCCATGAATTAAAAATGTGGTATGAATAAGATATAAAAAGAAGTAAAAGGTGCAGAACAGATTGGTGTTATTGTTTTAGAGTAATGGTTGTGTTTAAAAGGCTTCTGTACATCCTGTTGGACCTGTTATCAGCAGGGTGAACAAGGGCTTTGGCGACACACAGTGTTACAAATGAGCATTTTCCTATTATTTTACTTTTTAAATCACTCCTCCACATCGACAGGTGGCGGCTCTAAGTTGATAGTTTATGATTAATTTACAAAAACAAGTCATAGAAGTACAGCAGGTAGAGTGGATGCGCCAATTAATCAGAATCATAAATCAGTTTTATTGGCTCTATATGTACACGTACCAGGAATTTGACTCCGGTTTTACGTCACTCTCAAGCAGGAAAACAGGAAAACAGGCTAAAAAAAATAGATATTAACTACTATGTACAGTTATATGTGTAAATATACACACATATATAAACATAAACAACAACAAGAACATTTATAAACAGTAGCAAATAGTGCAAAGG